>NC_142717.1:31624046-31949728 GCF_055471065.1 Atractosteus spatula | reverse complement strand
AAAAGGAGACCGTAAACTTGCCATTTTTTCCAGAGCAATACATTGAGTTATATTCTAAAGCTCATAGTTATCTTAAATATTCAGGCTACATTATTCCAGATTGCACAATATTCAATTTTATTTACAACTGACTGACCTTCTGGCAGAACATTGACCACCACAGGCAGTTCCACCCACAATGAATTGACAGAGATCCAGGATCCCATTCCGAACAGAGCCACCAGCACATGACTAACTGCAGGGATGTTCCACCACTCCGCCATTTAGTGTCTGTGAAGAAATCTGCTGTGAAGGAAGCAGAACATAAGACTGTCCATTATAGATGTAGATGGGATAAAGGGTAATATCAGAGAGTAGTTTTAGAAACTGGCTTATCCCCAGCAAGCTTAATGTTTCTCATAATTTATCTGCACTTCTGGATAAATGTTATAGCACTAATAAGTACATCATATAGCTTTAAATATTAGCTTAACTCCAAATGTTAACTCCAAACATTCGCCAAACATTCGCATTATACTTTTCATCCCAATGGATCCCAAACAGATACCAAGGTCCACCTGGGTGAGACACAGCCCCACCACACAACAGATAAGTTGGGGAAGAGAGATAGTTAAGAAGGAGCTATAGACTGCATTGAATGAATAATCTTCATATACAGTGCCTATAGAAAGTCTACACAGCCTTTCCAAAGAAAAGGCCTTTGAAATCCTTTTATATCCATTTCCTGCTCTGTGACTTTCAAAAACTTTATCTTGGAGGTCTTCTGATCATTTCTTACCATACTTGACTCTTTGCGATGCACAACCCAAACAGACATATAGAAACAGCTAATGTTATTCTAAAATCACTACAGTGGAGACTAAGTAGCTTCTTATGTGAAATTGGCTAAACCAGAGCTTTTGTTATTAGCTTATGAATGCAGAGTTTTCAATATTATTAAAGGGTGTGTACACATATCCAATCCATTTTCCAAGGTTTTTATTTGTAATCCCTTTTCAAATTAAGTATTGGTTTTTCTCTGGACAATGGTGTGTTACAATGTGTAAATAAAGTTTTACTTGGGAAAGGGTGTGAAGGTGTTCTATATGTACTGTATATGCTAGTAGTGTTATAGGTTTGGTCATTTTTATTTGAAAAAACACATGGGTTTAACATATCAAATCCTGGCCTGTCTCAGATGAATCTCCATACCAGATATGAATGTTGCACAGTATTTACATAAGTAATGTGATCAGCATGGTGGTTAACACTGCTGTTTCTTGGTATTTAATCTGACTTGGGGCACCTTATGGTTAGAGTTTTAATGTTCTCCCTGTGGTTGCATGAGTAGCATAGAGGCACCTGGTTTCCCCCCCAAAGAACAAAGAGACTGCATTGGTTATCTGGCATCTCTAGTTTCTTGTAAAAGGGATGTGCATGCCCTTGATGGATTGGTGTCCCACTCAGGGTATGTCCTGCCTTGCACCCACTGGCTGCCCAGTTACTTACTGAAACACAGGTATAAAAATGAATGAATTATGATGAAGTAATAATGCCTTATCATCCATATTTTAAATTATTTTAGATTTGTAGCTCTGTATGTTGCACATTCTCCTCTTATATGCAATCCATACTTTGGCACATATATAGAACACATGCTATTTCAGAGAATGATATGCTGTCAGATATTGGTGCATAAGCTTGTGATCTGATGTGTACTGCTTCTTGTTGCTGTTTCTCACCATAACAACACTGTTTAACAGATATTCTTCTTTTTAAACAGTCAAATGAATTATTAGTAATAGGTTTATTCCATGCTGAAAAGAGAAGGAAGAAAACAACTTTTCGGCCGTGGAGAGGCATGGAATAAACCTATTACTTGTTTCTTTGCAGCCTACGCATGCTGACGCAGCTACCCACCTAAATTAGTTATTAGTTTATATTTACCAAATTCACTGCTTTTTTGAAGTGCCATGGTGCATGAAGTGTTGCAGAGAAATATGAATTAAGAATTGTGTACTCTGAATAAGTGAACCCTAGGTTTACTTCGCAAAATTAAAGGGCTAGAGAGAATCAGGTGGTCACAAGGGTAACAACTAAACAAGAACTACATTTAGACAGCTGCCTCATATATAAAAATACACTTTGAGAGTGTGGGCTTCACCTCGGAGGTTAGTGGAAACACATTATGCCATGATGAAAAGAGATTTCAGAGAAAGAGAAGTTACAGTCTATCAGACAGTACCTTAGATAAAAATCTACACAGACTAATGCATAAAATTGCTGAAATTACATACATTTTAAGAAAAACATTTTGGAACAGAAATGCTAATCATCTTTGTCAAGCCCAGCAAAGGAAGCCTGAAAATCTAGAAGGCTTATTGGGATTCAGAATTCAAATTAATTTTCTTAATTTGTTAACAATTAATATATATTAATATCATGTCCTTTTGGTTAATACCCATTTGTACATGTACATAGCCAAGGAATACAGTTAGATCTTGAAAATTTAAAATTTCATACTTCACTGTTCTAAATTGATGCTTTTGATGCTAAATGAAACTATTAATGAAGACATCTTAAAAGTAAAGTTTACTATCAATAAGATAAGTTTTATAAAAAAGGATAAATCAACAAAATTAAGTTTTTAAACTCCCAAACCTAATGCCAGTCTCAAACACAAGTAGCATGTTCATTTAGAAAATTTAAATGTCTTTCAATGTACATTCTTTGGCTATAGTTATTTTGAACTAGGATGTCCACTCACATAATCGCCATGTCATTGCTCTTCAGAACCCACTATAATAGGGCTTTTCAGCACAAGACGATCACAGAGCAAAAACGTTGGACTGCCTGAGTTGCCCATCGGTGACATTTTAATGAAACAGGATGGGCTTTTCAAATTAAATGGCCTGGAGATGCAATGCCGAGCCTCTGACATGCCTGTCCAGAGTGACATGCTGTTCTATTCATTGGCACACCTAGTGATGAAGGGCAGCCAGGTGGATTTGTAATTAGAGTGCTACCCCCAGGTAACTGAGCAGTGCTGATGGTTAGACAGATAAGACTTTATTGATCCCAAAGGGAAATGACAGTAGCCATGTCTTACCATTCCACGATGAATGGGTATCCATGCGTATTTGTTAGTGCTGTTGAGCTGCATTTCTCAGGCATTCAGAAACCAGAAAACTGATGAAAACCATATACAATTATGAATGAGATCTTAGGACACATGGAAGGAAGGGTTACTTGGGCAGGGTATGTAGCTGACCCTTTCTCTTCTGAGAGGGAGATATGTGTACAATCATTTGTAATTTGCACTCATACTTAATGTCAATTTAACATCTGAACTCGGGGAACACACAAAAGGCTGGAATTGCAAAATCTGATTGCATTCAATTTATACATTTCCTAAAAAGATGCACAACTTCTCTCACGTGCCGAGAACATGCAGTGGGACTGGATGAAAAACATGGATTTTTGTATGAAGTTTAAGAAAATATCTCACTATTTTGACAGCCTTCACGTTTGTCATTCTGAAGTCGAATTCAATGCTTTGTTTATTTTATTAACATTATGGTGGCTACAGGACAGAATTCAGGGCTGTATGTGAACTCCACTAGATGTAATGCAAAGAAGAATTATGCCTCTGATTTGTAGATTATATTTATGGACTGTCCTCTTGTCCTTCAAGGTAGTTTGACACCACAGCACTCTCTCACTAGAAAATATCCTTTGACTGACACTTTGTAAAAAAAAATATGGTCAGTTTCACTGACACAGCACATGTAATAAACAGTCTTGTGCTTTATTGGATCATGCAATGTGATTATTTCTTTTAATGCAGTTAAGGAATACAAGCAAGGTGTATAAATCACCTCTGTCTTTTAGCAATGTAACACTCAAACAACTGTACATAGTTATGTATGAAGCACTGTTAAGGTTTTACCATGTTGTAAAGTACACTGATATGGTGTTCCACTATATATAAAGATCAAATCATCTTACTTGCTCATACAGTGAGCATATAGACACAATGACTATTTTGCATTGTGGATTACTGCTTTAAAAATGAACTGTGAATATTGTTCCAAAACTTACTGTTAGCTCCTGTATAACATTTAACATCTCTAATTGCTGGCATATTTAGCACTTGTAGATATGCTTTATAAAATCGGACTACGGGCACTCAAACTAAATTTTGTGAGTTATTTTGAAGAGATCATGTACCACTGCTGGGCCTATGCCATGCGAGAGGACATTTAACTCTAACCAAATAAACCTTTGCAGTTTTTGCAAGTGATGAATTTAAGTACGATTCTGTCACAACTCTATGAACACATTCTCTCCTAATTGCCCGACACGCATACTGTACACATACAATCCCAATTTAGAAACTGTACATACTAGGATTACCAATAAATCTAATTTACATTATAAGAGAAAATTAAAAAATAGTGTACAAATTTCCTGGTGATCTGAATACACGATTAAGATGCCTTTGTTAAAAAGGCACTGTTCTGAATGTTTCAGGAGTTAAATTCATCTTCAAAAAGAAAAATCTCAGCTAAGAAAGTGATGCTTGGTAGCATGTGGTTGTAAACAAAAGGCAATTCCTCTCTTACGCCATGACAACAGTAATGCTTACAAGGAAGAAGATGTTTCTCAAAGATAAACCCATATATAATAGAAGACTATTTCAAGATTGGAGTAAAAATAAATGCTTTACAGAGTTTGGACATTACAATACACTTGTACGTGCTGCTTAAGACTTACCACAATAGTAGTTAACACCTTTTCTGTTATACACGGTATTAATACCAGTACTACACAGAAAAGTGTAATGACTACAGAATTTGTCAGTCACTTTAAACATTTCTAGCATGTTACATTAAGTTTGAAAACTACCAAAGTCTTAAAGTTTAAAAAAATAAGTTCCTCAACATATGAGGAATTTTAGCTTATTCAACACAATAAATAATAATAAAATAATAATAATAATAATATAATAACATCACTTTATTAACCCTTTACAATTTCTTGCATTAGGAATTATCTTTTCGCATACCCCAGCTTGCTCTCCATGAGACACACAGACAGGGAGAGAGAAGCTTGGGGTCATAGTGCAGGGTCTGCCATTGTACGGCGCCCCTGGAGCAGTTGGGGTTAAGGGCCTTGCTCAGGGGCCCAATGGAGTAGGATTCCTCTGCCGGCTGCGGGATTTGAACCGGCAACCTTCCAGCCACAGGCGCAGATCCTTAGCCACAGAGCCACCGCTCCGCCCCATAACATTTTGAAAATCAAGTATTAAAATTTGTTAAATATAAAATGGAAAGTAAGTGGTTCATGTAAACACCTTACTGCAAATTTAAATGGAGGTCTGACATTTGTGAAGTGTAGACCATTTGGAAGAGCCATTCCTCCGATGAGCAAAAGTTCAACAGTAACAGTCTAATTTAAAGCCCTTGAAGATAAAAGTGAAAAGTCACATGTCAGTGTCACACACATATGTCAGTACAGTGTCACTGATGTCAGCTAAAATCCTAGGAATATGATCAAAACTATTTTCTAAAATGTTTTTAGCAACACTCCAAGAATATGCATGTATTTCAAATATATCCACAATGTGTACACACTGTATACAAGTACACCTCCTCATAAGGATAGAAATGTTGTATTTGGACACCAAGTTTGTATTTGAAAGAACACTGGTAGAGGTGTTTATTTATAAAAAGATGCATATTTATTTAACCTTTAGGGTCATATTGTCATAGTCACTGCAAGGTAAAAAGAAATGGCCCACAATCTGCAAAGTCCTCTTTAGCATTCTTTATTTATCCACATTTTGTACTAGAACTAATTTGGAAAGACATGTATCAATAAAGAATGTACCTGTCATGATGCTAGATTTGTTTATCCAAGAACTATTCTGATGTATAACAATATCTGCATCTCAAAAAGTGCAATTTTGCATGTAACAACGGAGAACTGGGATATTTATGTGAACAAAATAGTGTTTTAAACTTCAAGAAAACCTTTCATACGCGTCAATGTTCACTTTGGAAGTAGAAGTATGCTATGCCGCATATACAGAACACACCTTGTTGAAAAATGAATGCTCTTCAGAATGCAACCTAAATAAAAAGTAGCTGTAAAAGTTCCATTCCACAGTTGTCTTTAAGGTCTTTTTCTTACAACAGTTAATTAGTCTACACCTCCAATTTCACGGTTATTAAAAACTTAATTCTAAACTAAAACTGCGCCTCACTCCAAGTACACAAAGCAGCCCATTTTTTCTCTGTAATCCTCATACGATTGTACCAAAGAGTGGTGAATGTTAGTGGCTCTGCTATTTCCAGGGCTTGCTGCTGAACTCTCAATGGCCAAAGAATCGCTAACCACACAATGTTTGCTTTGACTTCCACTTGATTCCACGGTGACAAGTTTTCTCTTAATTGATGTGGACGTCCCCTGGGGCTCATCGGCTAACACCATTTTCAATTTTTCGACCATGTCTTTCAGGGAGAAGCCAATGTGATTCAAGTTTCTATCTTTGGAACCAAGAATCACTTTCTGATAACTGATCTGTAACCGGATTGCCTCACGCTTCTGTGCGTGGCTTGCGCCCACTAGTTTGGACAAAAGACAATCAACATCTTGCTTGGTCCTGCAAGGTCCTCCACTTTTTACCACTGCTGCTAAAATTGAGTTCTTGTTGGCGATATTCTGCAGACGCTTCATCTTCTTCTTCTTTGACTCTATATCTTTTTCAGGCATTTGAAAATGTGTCATCTGCCTGCTCTCCTCACTTGATCTTTGTGATGTATAAAAACTCCTCTGAACATCAGAACTTTGGAGCATTTGATTTGTACAGCCATGCCCAAAGGGGTATTCACCCATCAGCTGTGTCAGCTGACAAGGTCTCAGTTTTGCACAAACATCAGGAGTAGGATCTTGGCTGTATTCTCCTCCGGGCAGAAAGTCCTTGAAATTTCTCTCAATCACAGTAACAAATGTCTTCATAATTGTCTCCAGGCTCTTCTTGATGAGAGGAAGGTATTTATTTTCAACAGTACAGCATGAAAACACTCCATCAAAACACTTTTCTTGTAAAGGAAACTGCTGGAACAGGTTAGTGTTGGAGTATTCTGGCACAAGCATAGGTGAAGCATCCACTGACCACTGGTCCAGCTTTTGATGAAGGCACTGAACATATCTGTGGAAATAAAAATACTCAGCAGTACTCTTCAGAAGTTGCCAGTACGGACCTATGATTTTGCAATAGACAAGTGCAAGGACACAAACAAGAGTATGAATGATGTGGTCACAAGCATCATCTTTGACACTTTCTTGAATCACATTCAGTTTCTGAAAAGCTCTTGAGAAATGATCAGAAAAGAAAGTGGTAATATCACTGTGATGATGAATCAGTCCCGCAGCACCTTCAAAGTAATTATTAAACCGATTTGATCGGCCATTTGTCAGCTTTGATGTCTTACCACTAATTTGACAGAAATCTAGCCACTGTTCTCTGCATCCATGCTTTGCGTCACTGTGATGACTCAAAACATCACAAGCCATGTGGATATAGCGTGAAGATGAACTCTCTGTAAAGTTCACAAAGTTTGCAAACTTTGGATTTTTATCACGACCCAGCTTCTCCCCAGCAACACTGGTGATTTCTCTCTCAAAACACATTATCTGTTTTTCGGTTGCGTCACTTAGATCATGCAGAAAATAAGTATTGCACTTTAAAAAATGCAAGAGTGAAGGAACTGCAAAATATTCTTGCCGACACAGATTAATTCTCTCACCGAAAGCTTTCATAACGCTGTCTTCCTCCGACATCAGAGCAAAATGCTCTTTCAATAGCTCTCCAAAAGCTTGATTGCACTGCTCTGTTTTGGTTCCATAAATTTCCAACAACTTCTGAAAAGCAAGCACTGAAACATCCAGCAGAGTCAAAACCTCCACCTGTACAGCATTAAGACTTCCTTCCAAGTCCATGGTCAGTGGTTTCCTTTCCATTAAATGGCAGTATTTACCAGTGGAAGACTGATCCTGGAATCCTTCCTGGTTAGTTTGCTCATATGTCAAGCACTGACTAAGGACAGCAGTATTCTCAGTTATTGCAGGAAGTGTCCATGTATGATTCTCTTCCTTCTTTGGGAATACCCTTTCTGTTTCTCCTTTATTTTGTAAGAAATATTCCCCATCTACCTCTTGCAGGCCTTGAATGCTGTCCTGATTTCTCAAGCCTTCAGTTTCTTTTTTGATCTGTATTTTAGGCAGCAGTTTCTTGTAACTTGACCTCATGATTTGTTCTTCTGTTCCGTGTAGATTTGGGAACAGTTCAAACTCCATTTTAAAAAACTTATTTCTCCTATATCTACGTTTTTGCTGAATTTGCCATTCAATCTTAAGTTTTTCCAGTTTATTTTCAAGGAATCTGCTAGCTTTCACTATATTCCCATCACCGCAGAACTGTGGGCAGAAATTCCTTAACCAACACACCAGAACTGATGGGTCGATCTTTTGCTGAGCGATAAAATTCTGAAGCTCCAACACAAGACCATTTGTGAGTCTCACAAATTTGACTCGATCAGAGAAGTCAGACAGTTCCAGCAAATCTGTTCTTCGAATTCCAAGTCTATCACATATTGGGCCAACATATTCAAAATCGACATTCTCTTCAAGGAAGGCTCTTTTCTGTTTCCCACTCAATCGCAACACTGTTGCGATGGCACTCTCGATGAGATTCTGAAAGTCTATCGATTTATATCTTGGGAATAATCTTTCAAGCCACTTCACCACGGTGCTCCATGATGCTTGGTTTTCCTCCCTTATAAGTCCTACTTGAACTAAAAATCTGTTGTTACATGGAATCCTACTAATATTTGGCCTCTTTCCAGACTGCGATCCAATAAAATTCTCCACAAGTTTAAAAAAGGTTTCATCTCCTAAAGGGAAGAAACAAAAAAAAAGTGAAGTAAAACTTTGATTTAAAAGCACTAATGGTGCTCATTTCAAATGCCACAAAAATATAGTACATTTCTTAAAACCAGTATTAATATTAGAAATATAATACTAATTTACAGATGTTTAACTCAATGTGCCAAGTTTCACAAACTTCAGCCTGCTGCTTTTCCAGATATTTGCTAATCAATAATCTCCACGTTGCCACGACTGTTACCAGGAATCTCATGATATAGGGATATTAAAACATTTTCTCTGTATTGAACATTAGAATGTTTTATACCACAACAAAGCTGTAAATTTGTCATTTCAAAAAATGCCTTGGCTACTTTTCTTTTAGATTCTTAAAAATCAGACAGAATTCAGGACTACCTGTTCAAAACTGCTATATCCTACTTAAATCTAATACAAGAAAAAAACATTTATTTAATGTACAGTATTTAATCGATGTTCTACACATTATATGAAACTGTCACTTTAATAGGGTACTTAATGTTTTCCTACGGGATCAATAAATCCTATTTGCATTGCCGAACTCAATGTAATGAACAATGCACATTATGTTTGATCATTGTTGTTTTGTGGGTGTCAGATATGTGTTCACCAGTTACTTAACCAAATGTGAATTCACTCCTCCAATATTTTGTTTCTGTTTTTGTTTCAGTGGACTCTTGGAAGCCATGATGGAAGAAAAACAGAGCACCAGCAATGCCAATGTGATTGAAAACCCAAAACTGAAATTAAACGTTTTGCACAAAATGTTAATGTGGTGATGGTTCATAGGCAATTTATTTCAAGACACCACTGAACTGTCATAGAGCAGGTCAGTCGATACTGAGTATTTATGTGTTGTAGCCATGAATTATTTCTGACTCTTTACTTTCATTACTGCATTTATAGGATAAGATTTCGGGGAAAATATTAATACAAACCAAGACATTTGTTTAACCACCTGAATGGCTTAAAACAACACAAAAGCATACAAGATGCAAGGCCTTCAAAACATCACATAAAACTGTGCCCTTTAAACAACAGAAATAAAGATAAGTAAAGATAAAGTTAGATTAGAACAGAAAAGAAACCATCTGAACTCGGATTAGTCAACTTGCACCCAGAGACTCAAGGACACAAGTAGAAACTGACTACAGAGTGGCGCTGCGTAACCCAAACTTCAATATTGTATGTCCAAGTATGCAATACACCTCTGCTCTAAATGAGCTGATGTACAGAAGAGAAACCTAGATGACTCTGAAAAATGCTGAAACTTATATGGTTCAAATGGCTAGCGACTTCTTCTTCATTCAGTTTGTAAAAACGTAAATTAAGAAAAATAGTCTCATTGACCTAATCCTTCAAACAACCAGTATAAAATTGATACAGGGATTTTCTCTGGGAAATTGTGAGCATAACATGGTATTTTTAATGACTATTTTAAATCTACAAAAAAAGAGTCTAAAACTAGAATTAATAATTTTAGAAAAGTGGACTGTGAAGGAATGAGGAAGAGTGTGCATGCAGTTAACTGGAACGAGACATACAGAGACAACAGAAGAAAGATGGCCGTACTTCAAAAATAAACATTAGAAGCTCCAAAAAAAAAAAACATCGCTAAAACACGTCACATGGGCTTCTGGACTTAACAGAGCTGTCCAGGGGGAAAAGCAAAGGAATAAAGTACCTTTCACACTGTAAAAAGGGCTCAAAATTCAGTGGGCCTGGAAAAGCCCCATAGATGTGATTTGCCAAGTACTAGAGCAACAGGCGGCTGTCACTGCTGTCAGCTTTGAAAATCAGATCTCAAGTCAGCCCCTTTTACAAGATCTTGAACTTTCTTTTTGAACACTTATGAAGCTATTGTTTTTCAGATCAAATTAGGCACCACAGGCTTTAAATGAAAAAAAAAGCAGTCAATTTGTACTTACTCAAATCGTCAGCGATGTCGAACACATTCCGGGATGCATCCGTTGTGAAACTGGAGGCTTGTTCACAATCCATCATATTCTGCACACTTCATAGGACGTGTAGCGAGGAGGAGATATTTTAACTCCTTGGAAATAAACACCAGCTTCCAAACAAAGGTTAATAATTGTATTAGCAATAATTGCAAGGAAATTGGAATGTGGTATGTTTCTGCTAATTATCAGCGATCTTTATATCGGGATATATTTTAAATTTGGTAAAGTGAAACCTTCATAAAAATGCTCCCATGAATCTGGAATCATAAACTACAACAACACAAGGAAGAAATATGAATGAAATGAAAATTAAATATGACAAATATTGCTTTCCATAAAAAAGCATTCCCAAAATAATCAACAGTCCAGTGAACAGTCTCCTGAAAGTTGCTTATTCCATTAGAAAAGCACATGCCTAATTTAATGACTGGTTGAGCACTGAATTCTGTGCAATTATTTTGGCACCTGCCCATCTCCTTTTAAATATACAGTTAAACTCACAAGTGATCTAAAAAAAACACCTCTTAAATGTAATACTAATAACTATCTTAAATATATTAAAAACTCCACTGTCAAACGTTTCTTGAAATTCCCACTCAGAGCAAATTACTTTATGAGTAATGGATTGCCAAATTCTCGGTTGCAAAACCCAATAAGATCATTTTATAAACCTGTTCTTACTGACTGCGGTTTCTTCCAATATTCTTCAGTGTTTATTATGTACATGTAGTTTAGATGTATGCCTTGAGAATACTCTGGATTGAAAGGCAACTATATCAGAATTAAAAAATGATAATTGATCAATGAAAAACGTACAAAAGATATGTTGCTGACAAGCCCTTTAAAAAGATTATTTTTAAAAAGGTATTTTAGGTGGGGAACGTTTGTAAAACGTAAACATTTCAAATCATTTTTCCATCTGACCTGATATTTAACTACAGTTTAGGATATGTTTATAATAAACGGATGAACAATAGTACTGGAAATGGAGTGTGTGAGGACTACACTATAGCTTGCAAAACTATACGACAGCGTAACAAAACAAGCGATAATATATTGGGTACAAAACCATATCGAAAAAAAACTTATTTTTTGAATACCTGTACTACTTATTTTGTCAATGTATCGGTTCAAAAGTCGCCATAGACTGCATTTTTACAGGATTTGTTATAGTGTTCGTAGAAAAACATGGGGGATGGGTCGTGACCAATTTCTCTTTCACAAGATTTAAAGTATTTTATTCATATGTTAATGAACCCCCGTAAATTGACTATAAGGCAATACCTACGCTTTTACCTTTTCACTTTGTGTCCTCAAAGTAAAATTGGAAACATGCGAAACTATTTCTTGGGAGGTTGGTTTTAACAGAAGGGTGTCCTTACTAAAAAACTACTGGGGTCTCAGATGTGTATGCATACAAACGGACCACTCACGAAGTAGCGTCGTGCACACTAAAACTGTACAAATGGTTTTATGCACTCCAAAACTTAATTCGAACATCACCGAAAGTTACAATTTCGTTCAGATCTCGTTATAAGAATTACCATTTAGCTAACGGACTTGGAAAGACCACTACATCAAGCATCTCACCTTGCCATGAAAGAAAAGGTGGTGTTTCACCCACTGCCCCACGCTTTCCAAATCCACAGAACAGTAACAATAGCAATAGCAAAAGCGCTACTAAGACTTATTTTTCAAAGAGCCCTAGTGCAAGAACATCTCTTTGCTTTTGTACGTTGAAATGCGATATAACAATCACTTTATAAACTCGATTTATTTTTCTGATAAAAATAAACTTCACAAAAGAAATCTCAGCAGTTTAGGCTAAATGCACTTATAAAAGGAACCTTTTGATTTTATCATGAAGGATTCGGCGTTACATCAGAACACGTATAGCGTTTCTAAAAAAAGAGTGAGCATGCAATCTAGTTTTTAATTATCATTTGCTTACCGCGTTGTGTCCTCTAAAATCTTCAGCGCCCCCCGCAAGACCACTCTCGTTCCCGTCGAAACCTACTTCCTTCCACACTGGGAGCTCGCTCTACTACGGAGACCACACCGTAGAAATCCCATCATGCCTTCCTAGATAGGTCATAGGTCTCCTGGAGGCGTGATGAAGTGCCGCCATCTTTGTGCGGTGACATCACTTTTTTATTGAAAAAGCTGTTCTGTACAAGAGTGATGTTTAAAATCAATAATAATAATAATAACAATAATAATAAAGCCGCATAATTAACATTACCATAATTAATATTGTATCACATTTTGTGTTAGTGTAAATGTTTAGACTGTCAATAACTTTGGATAAAGGTCAAGTGTAATATGTTATATGTAAATACAATTCAAGTAGTGTACAATACTGTATAAACACGTTATTAGGCATTGCTACAAACATCATCATTATCACCTTATGTCAGAACTCCAACTAGGGCGCTACAAATTCAGTTAACTGGTAGAAATAAAATGCAACATATTTGGCAAAAAAAACTGCATAGTTACATCGATTATAAAATAATATATATATATATGGTAAAATAAAAACACGATTCAGATACAAACACGTTACAGATGGTCCGTGGTCTTGTAATTGTGAAGATGTCCTAGCAATAACAACACCGGCACCACACAAAAGAGGAAAGGGAACTCTAGGAATAATGGACTATCTATGGTCCTCAATGCTTCCTGTGTCCTGGGCCAATGAGCGAGGCTCGCTGTTCAGTCCAGTCCAGTGACGTGAAGGAAAGGTGAACGGAGTAGTAACACCGCAAACGGTTTTCCTTTGTTGAAGGGTTCCTGGATAGAGATGTTGCTGTGTACAGTTTAAGAACTTATATAGCGCGATTCCCTCGAACAATCGAATGAATGTAAAAATGACAACTCTGGTGAATCGCATACGTGAAATGATCACATGGAATCAGCAAGAGAAGGTAATGCAGCACACACATTTTTTACTGTGTTTTTAACTGAAGTCTTTTACCCAGTTTTTATGTATCAATTTAAATGTTGTAAACAAAGATATAAGCTTTATATTACTGTGATCTTATAACAAAACAAAGCCTGTATTTAAAATACCGAAATTTGACAGATGACTGAGTTTGATCGATGTTGTGTTTCTCATTTGAGATTTGCAGATGAGTCAAATGTATTGGCTACTGAAACCCAACTGTATATAGGCTCTACAGTATCTATAGGCGTGAAACTGTCAGCTTTAACACCCCAGATAGAAAAACCTTTTTACTGTCTCTCCATTCCCGTGCTAAGCTCAAATTATTGAATTGAAACTGCTAAGAGGAATAATTGAAGACAAACCGGAAGGGGGAATGCGCACTTCATTTAGTAATGTGTTGTCCACGCTTCACAGAAATGAACGATTCTTGCCAACTCCTGGCCAACACAGAAGAAATGCAGGAACCTAGACCGCGAGATGCTGTCCCCTCCTCAGATGCTCTTCAAACTCCTGCTGCCCCTGCAGAAAATGACGCGTCGAAAGCGAGCTCTCCTGGGCCGGGGACATCTCGGAAAGCCATTCCGGATTTGGGAGATGCGACAAGGAAGAGCATGAAAAGAAAGTCTAACGCGAAGCCGGATGTAAAGAGGAAGAAGAAGCATTTGCGAAGGACCCCTAGGGTGGGCTACACAGTTCAAGAAGGTGACGACATGCTGCTCATTATCTCCAACGTGAACCAGTATGATAGTAAGTGGGTGCCGGCGAAGAGGGCTGCAAAAAAGAAGAAGAAGGTCACCAAGAGAGGCAAGAGCAAGGTCTCTGGTGGTCAGAGGAAAGCGCAGAAATCGACGAGCAAAACAGATTGCAAGCCCCCTCTTCAAGAGGAGGTTAGTAAGCCTGCTGCCTGCGGCCCAGGGGGGGCTAGTGAGCACTATGACAGATGGGGTCAGACCATGCCTGTGGAAATCCTGGTGAAAATATTTCGGCTGGTGGTCAGTCAGAACGGAGCCATACCTTTTCTCTGCAGGTCAGTTTCTTTTCTTTTACACAAAATGAAAAGTATTCAGCAGTTAAAATGGTCTTCACCTGAACTTCTCTATCTATCTATACATACTGTATGTGTGTTTAAATTCTCTGTAAATACCTAGAACATTTATGTACTGAGATTTTATCTTTCTTTACAAAAGAATTAAAAATTGTGAGACCAAATTTATTAAACACCCCTGAGAAGTTGAGCTTTGTCACTGGTTTAGTTTCTGTGTCCCTTTAAATGAAACCGCATCCCTTTACCTCAAACATGCAGTTTGATAAGTCATTTGGTGGGCAAATAGGTCACACTTATGGATAAGAAAGGGGTTTTTGTTATTGTACTTTTGCATTATAGAATGAAAGTGCTTGCTGTTGTTCATTATTATCAATAGTTGTGGTTTAGAAGCAACTTCAAATTGAATTGAATTAAGCATGAGCTGTGTGTATAAAATAGGAGACAGATTTTTAGCAAAGTACATCTGAAAGATACTTAGGTGTCCATTCAAAAATAATTTTAATTTATAGACAGGTTGTCAAAGCAATAAAAAGGAAGACATATAGTTTAAAGCGTAACATTTGAATTCAGAGAAGTAATAATTGTGAAACATACCAGTTAGACCTAATATAGGATGTAAAGAAAAATTTATTTCTGGTCTGGAATCAGTCTTCCTGGCCAGGTGCTCCTCAAGCTTCAAAAGAATGTGCTGCACTGACAGAAGCTGAATCTTTGTAGTGTTGAACTCGAGGAAAGCTTACAAAGGGGACCAGATAAAATAATTCAAAATCCTCAAAAGTGTTGATGAAAGTAAACCTAGCGGACTTCTTCAAAGCAACAGTGAAACTTAAACCAAAGGACACAGGCTGAAACTTGTGTTGAAATGCAGTTCAAACTGCCAGTAGGAGGCACCACTTTCCACAGAGGCCTGTGGGAGTCCCAGCCATGGTCTTGGCTTCTTGCAAGAAATGACTGCATTGAATCTCTGGATCTATTGCCTACTAGGAAGCAAATGCATTTCATAAACGGAATGTCTTCTTGTTGGTTTCCATCCATCCATCCATTTTGTAGCTGCTTCTTCAAATTCAGGGGTGCGGAGGAACCAGAGCCTATCCCATGATGCAACAGGCACAAGGCAGTATAGTCCCAGTCCATCAAAGGGCACACACAGTCATGCACACACTCGCACAGGGGCCAGTTTTCTCAGAAGCCAGTTAACCAATCCAGTATGTCTTTAGACTGTGGAAGGAAACCCATGTGAATACGGGGAGAAAGTTCTGCATAGACGGCAGCCCAGGTCCGGAATTTAACCCAAGGACCCAGCACATCGAGGCAGCAGTGCTCACTGTGTCATCCTTGTTTGTTACCTTACCTATGTATTCTGTCACGATAAAAAAACAATATTCTTGCATAATGTAAAATAAAAAAATAGGTTTGGTGAAAATGTATTTTTGCATTGCATTCTGCATCCTTTGCAGTGACATGTGTATTTCACGTGGTGTGTTCAGTGCTGGTTATGTTGTGTCCTCTCACATTTGTACTATCATGAAGGGTGTCCCAAGTGTGTCAGCTGTGGAACTGTGCAGCTGCTACGCCAGTCCTGTGGCAGAGCGCGACAATCAGCCATTGCTGGGTTGAACCTGGTAAAACACAGTTACCGAAAACAGAACTGAGGATCAAGAACACTGTAAGATGGCTAGCTGAGAACAGGTTGGTACTGTGGGTCCAATTTAAACTTCCTCATATTCCGAATTTACTGGTCGCCTCCTGTGTTGAAGTCATTAACCTCTAAAAGACATGGGTGACGATTTCGACCCCTTTATTTTTTTCCTCTGTTAATATTCACAAGGAAATGCAAGATCATGCAATTTATTTGCATGATTTTGGATGATCTGTTGGCCAGCGCTTGATTGTGGGATGTGATCTGACAGCAGACTTTCTGTCAGGGTCAAAAACTACTGCTTGCTCGGTTAGATGTTAGTAAGAGTGTTTGGAAAATCTCCCTCTTTATCTTATGAGGACCGTCTTGATTTTGTAAAAAAGGAAATGGTGAAAAAAAATTGTGCAAAAGTGATATTATCATGTTTTTTAGGCCTTGTTAAGAAAAAAAAAAGTTTAGTCAAATCCAAGTCCTGACCATATACTTTCCTAATGACTTTTTTGTTTCTTAAGGTTTTCTCAACTCAGAGAGTTATCTATTTGCCATTGGAAGCATCATGTGAACTATGTTGTAGAGGTAATTCTGAATTAAATCCTTTTGATGTTCCTAACACCCTGAGAAACGAGGCAGGAACGTGGTGATATTTATAGCTTCATTAAAATGACAAAATATAGCTGGAACTGTGATCTGTTAATACTGTTCCTCCACATTTGTGAAAATGGACAATATATGCATTTTTAAATTTGCAATTGACAGTTATTTTTCTTATATAGCCACCCAGTTTGTAACCGCCAAGTTTGTCACGCCTGCAGCTGCACGCAGGCGTGAATGTGGAAGTGTAGGCAGACTCCTCTAACCAGGTCCCCTTCGAGCCACTCATCTTTTAACACCCCAAAGGCAACAGTGCCTCACATTGGAGGTTCAGCACCGATTGGAGGAGAGGCGCATCCCTCACCAACAGCTCTGTATGCCTGTAGGCACCCAGGAGGCCACAAGGCCTCTCTGGGCTCCTTACTCCCACCATCCCCTCGATGACCATCAGCCAGATGTGTGCCACTGCCTTTTGGAAAGAAGGTCACACGTAGGCTAGAGGAGTCATCCAGGATCACACCTGCGCTGCTTGAATCATAGAGTTCGACTGCCCTTCAGGCAGGCGCCTTTACTGGTAGAATTGTTCTGTGGGCCCTGCACGAGCTACCTTAGCGTTTGTTAATGTTTATGGTAAAACCCGATGAAATGTGGATATTTACTAAGGGGTGTGCAGAATAAATGTTTGGTTATCACTGGGGGCCTCCTTAAATTGTAATTTTTCAGAGGTTTAATTGCAGCACAAATGTATAGGTATTTTGTGGTCCAAGTAATATTAACTAGAGTAAACATACTCCATATGTCTTATTATGCATTTAATATTATGCATTTGCATATTATTAGTATTGACTATTCAGTACCCACTCATTTCAGCAACTGACATCCTTTGTCTTTAAAGGTGAATATTTGGCAATACAGCGGGATTGCATGCTCTGCATCCACTGAATTCACAGGAAATGTTGGGAAGTATTTTGCAAGTTTTGCAAGATGAGGAAAATTCTCTGAAATGACATCTGAAAATTTAGATCCGCAGTCTTCTGGCTTTCCTTTGCAAGGCTGAAGTATGCCTGTAATATATGCTTGTTTAAGAGAAGTAAGTGCAGCTTCACTGGTGTTAAAAAGGCACACAGCACTTAAAAAGTAGGCAGCAGGCTGTGATTACCATTGTAGTGCAAAGTACGCTTGTGGGCTATGGACAGGAGTGTTTCTTGTCCGCTGCGGTCTTCAGCTACATTATCGGAAAGCATCTGCGGTTTCACGCCTTCCACCCAGCTTATCAGATGGGTATCTCTAGTGCATTTAAAAGTTCCTGCTTTCCAGCAAAATCAAAAGTTTTGATTTTGTTCTGTTCTGTTCTCCTGTTTCAGGATGTCATGCAGCTTCAAAAAAATAATGTGTACCTTATTAATTTCAATTTGTGGGGAGTAGTGAATATACTTCAGCATTGGTATAGCAATATAAATGTCTTTATTCAAGATAACTGCATTGTTACATTCTGCTCCTTAGTTAACAACAGCCTTCACTACGGCCTGTGCTATAGGTTTGAAAAATCAAGACTCCACCTGTACGGATTATGTTAAAAAAACAGATCATTGTCATCCCAACAAATAATTTGTAGAATAATGTGTAGATTATAGAATATATTTGTGTTGTGTATCCTTCGTCTTTTTGACAACAATTGGTGCAGAATTGAATTCTGTATGTGCTGTGTTAACAGGCTGGATGTACAAAGCAATTACATCAGTTAGATGATCCTTGTAAAATTTGTTTGAACGTGGGAAGCTACCTACAGTATTTGCAAGTTTTCCCATAGTTTTGGGTTGTTGGTCTTCTCTAGTGGCATGTGGCTGTAGTGAAAGCCTCCACTAATTCAAATGTTACTTCTTTTCTAGAAAACCAGCTTTCAATTGATCATCTTTTGGATAGACTGTCTGCTGTCGCCTTCTGTTAAATGTTATTCTGACACACTGCAGCATTTGAATGGTTCCAGAGTAACACTGCAAGATATGCAGAATAAATTATTACCATCTTCTTTAGGATGCCCTGGGGGGACCTGTTTGATGTGATCATCGGATGAAACGTTTTTCGCTCTTTTTCCTTTGTCCACAGTCTTTCTCGTGGAAGTGCACATGATGTGTAGCGATTAATGAGGATCCTTGCATTTAATTAATTTTTACCTTAGAACTGTGGACATTTCAGAAAAGTAAAAATATTGTAATTGATTGAGAGCTGTTTATGGATGTAGAGTGTGTGGTACAGTAGCACAGGTACTTCCTGAGTTATATAAGGATTAATTCGACACAGTTTTACTTAATCTGAAATTTACACAAGTCAAAATATACTCTTATACGGTACATATGCACTTACACCTGTTATCATTATCATTATTATGCTAAATTAAAGTATTATAATACAGTATACTGTACAGAACTGGAGTGTTCTGCCCCCCGGTGATGGACTGCTGGGACTGACCTTTAACCTTTCCCCTTTCCACCCATGCACACTTCTTTCCTCCTCTTCTTCTGTAATTAGAGGGGAGGTAGTTCTCTCTGGTAATTATTAAGGGTAAGAAACGTCTGTGAGCTTGAAACCCAGCTGTCCTGCTACATATGCTCATGAGGCAGTGCACAACTAGACAGAGATTGCACACACCTTTTTATGTAAACTTATTTATGTACGTCAGGTTGTACCTGTAGTTTGTAGATTAATAAAAAGCTACACATTACGCTTTAAAGCTTGTTTTGTTTATTTTTTAGGTAATTTCTCAGTTCTGCTCGCTTCTTACCTCACTGAAGCTGACATACTGTGCAGGAATGTCTGGGGAGGCTTTTCAGAACCTTGGTGCAGGCTGCCCTCTTCTGGAGAGCCTGAATGTACAGTATTCAGAGGTAGGTTTCTTAATACTGTGTGGTCTTGTGGCAGCCTGCTCATAAAAGCTTGCAGACCAAGTGAGCCCATTTGGTCAGTATTACACATTTGTTTTTGAGAAGCTGTGTCTTCCAGAAAGCTTCATATTATAAGAAAACGACATGACTTTAACAGAAGTAATATGAGCGGGACCAGTGTATTTATTCTAGTATGTCATTTTTATCCTACATCCTATGTTGTTGCTAAATGTTGCTGAAAAGCTGGTCAATACTCCTGTTTTGCTCATTTTGACTACTGTGATGACCTGCTTGCTGGGGTATCTAAATCCACATTGAACAAACTGCAGCAGCCAGAATCCTGACCAGGTTTAGCAAGTGATCATGTTACTCCTATCCTGGAGTCCTTGCACTAACTTCCTGTCAGGTTTCGTGTCGATTTGAAAATTCTGATGCTCACCTACAAGGCACTGCATGGCTTGGCACCTCAGTACCTGGCCTAGTTATTATTGTCCTATCCCCACCTCACAGCCTTCAGTTGTCTAATTCTGGTATCCTCTATGTCCCCCAAGCCCGTCTTCACTCTATGGGTGAAACGGCCTAGGCTTGCCCCAAAGCTCTATAACTCTAACCCTAAAGATAACAAAGAGTCAGTCAACTTCCGTGAGTCTTTCAAAACTAGACTCAAAACTTATTTTTTAGAAGGGCTTTTATTTAACTGGTTCTGTGTGCCCCTAAGTTTTCCTACTGTATTCCTTCCCCATCTGCTAGTCTCATCTGAATGTGTTTCTTTCTCTTTGTTATTGTTCTGTGAAGCACTTTTAGAAACCACTTTTAAAGGTGCTATATGAACATAAAGTTTATTCATTATTATTAATGTTTCCATAAGAGTTAACTTTTTTAAGAGACTGGGTTACTGTTTATGCTTTTTATATAAAGAGCTGACTTCATAAAATCGTGTTAAACAGTGTGGATATTTATTGGTGTGTGATAATGGCTATTGAAATTTTTACAATAATTATTTTTAGTAATATTAAAAAAAATTACCCAGAGTACACTGAATACGTTTCGCTAATCTGGGATCCAGTGAAGATGCTGAAGATCCTAATTTCCTTTTGAAGGGAGGTATGTTGCTGTAAGTAAAAGCCAAAAATGAAGATCAGTGTAAATTTTTGATTTAATTTCTTTTGTTTTATCCAGGTTCAAATGGAGGGCTTTGTCAATTTCCTGGAAGCATATGGCAGTCGAATTAAAACCCTTCAGGTCACATATGGGTTGAAAAGCGACAAAACACTATCTGCTATTTCAGTAAGTTATAAGAATTAGTCAGATTAAATTGATTGCTATTAAATGTAAAAGTAAATTAGTGTCAGGAAAGCCTGCATAGAAAATGTGCACATTACAATTTACTGGTAGTGTGAGCTCAGCCCCCTAAGTAGGTAGTTGTTAGAGATACTGTTGATTGCACTTCACTGCTCTGAGGTTTTTTGGATATGTCACTAGCTCCTTTGCACAGTAGCATGAGGATGTGTTTACCCACTCTTGACAAAATTGCTCCAGTTCTTACATTTCTTGAGACAATTTCCGAAATGTTTTTGTCGGATGGAATCTGGGATTACTGAAATGTGTGTTTTTGACCAATACTAGTTTTAAGGCTACTATGTTTTCCTTTAGGATTCAAAGCATCCCAGAATCATAAGGCTGCCACTGCCATGGTTGACACTTGGGAAGGTGTTGACTGTTTGCTGTTCTGTTTTGGACTTTTGCCGGATGTAAAGCTTCACACTGACGGCATTTAAATTAAGAAAACTGACTACAAAACCTTTTGCCACATGTCTACAATATAATTTACTTAAACTAAATTTACTTAATGAGCGATATGAATAATTCTGGAGGGCATCATTTCTATCCCGCTGTGTTTGCTGTAGTAGTTAGGTTGCCAATACTGAACTGAACTAGTATGGTCTGTTCAGAGGGTGCGCCTGAGAAGGCTAGAAGGCATGAGAGCAACAGACCTGGAAGTGTAGGTTTGGTCTTTGCCTAAGTTGTGTGAACAAAGGGTCACTGATGCAGCACTCCCATTTTTGGAAAAATATTTTTTAATAAGTGGGAGTGTTATTTCTTTTCTTCCTTTTCATTCAGATTTTTAAGGAAGACTTAAGAAAGTCTGACATTTAATATTTATAGAATCTCAACCTGCTCCTAGGTTCTCAGTTTACTTGGTCTAGTACAGTGGTTCCCATTCCTGGTCCTGGTGATCCACACACATGCTGGATTAAGCAAATGGTGTTTAGTTCTAGTATCCTGTAACAGCAGCATTTGACAAATCTGAATGTTGCTTCTCTGAGGTGCCTTATTTAATTTCAGTTACTAGAGTGAAAAGCTTGAATATTCTGTCACATTAAATCAAGCACCTCTTCAAAGTGGAATTCCATTTAGAGAAACTATATTTCATGCCAGACATCTGCCTCATACATCAGACCCTCCCTGCTACACAAGGACAGGATACCACATGCTACTGAATTTTATTTCTGATTGCTGTGTTTATGCACTCTGTGTCAAGGCTTCTTATGTTGATACAGCGGGTTTCGTCACGATAAACTGTTGAATTCAAAAAGTTGCCAAGATTGAAACCTTCTGAACATATGTCGAATGTGGCCCACAGTGTATTGATGACTCCGTGTTGTGTGGTTTGTTTAGAAAGGTTGCTGTCCTGAGCTGAAGCTGCTGGAGATAAATACTAAGCTGGACAGTGGATTCTGTCAGCTTCCAGTTTGCATTCAAGCACTACAAAACGGGTGCCCTAAACTACAGGTAATTTTCTGTGAATGAAATATTCACAGTGCAGTACTACTTGAAACATGTTTCAAGTTGGATCAGGACTTGTCAAAATGTGCATAAATGTTTAATCTTGAAATATATCATTTTTTTTTTGTCATACATCCTTTTTTGGTGTTTTCTATAGAGTTATAGAATACTCTCTAATGTTTTATTGCTGTTGTCTTTGGCTAGGTGTTCCGTATGCTGAATGTCACATTATTGCCCAAAATGGCCCGCAGAGGGGCTTCTTGCACATCTGGCTTTCCCCAACTGGAGGAGCTCTGTTTGGCGACTTCTTCTGTTTCCTTTGTGAAAGATGAAGACTTAAGGACACTGCTGCATAGTTCCCTTCGTCTGCGAGTCCTGGACATAAGAGGCTGCTGCCGAATCACCCCTACTGGCCTGTCCACACTGCCCTGCAGAGGTAGCTGCCCTGAAGAGAAGAGACTTAGGATTAAGATTTATTGAAAGGTTAAAATGTTCGACGCAGTTCCACAGAGATCTCTTATTGACTATGTATGCGTCAGGAATGTTTTGCAAAAAAAAATCGAATCTCCTCTTTGAGAATGTCATATAGCACAGACGTCCTTATAATGAAGGCTGTGTAAACAACCTAAAAACAAAAGTAAGCAATAGAAATGTTGTGATGTTTTAATAAATGGGTGATGTGAAAGAATTAGAAACTTCTTGTCACAAGGTGATTGATCATAATGACATTTAAACATTGTTACTCCACATCATTATGACTATATGCATCTCTTCCGTCTTGCCTGCAGACCTGGAGTGTCTGTACTGGGGACTGTATTACAGCAATGACTGCATGTCAGCATCCAAGAAAGGGATTCATCTCCTTACCAAAAAGTGGAACTGCACTCTGAGGGAGCTGGACCTCGCTGGCCAGCCATTTTCCAGTGAAGACCTGGAGATTGCTATGGCAAACCTGGTATTTGGTGAGGGATGTGGTGTACTGAAGTCCTTAAATCTCTGTGGAACCAAGATCAGTGCAAGTGCACTCAGGTAAAGAGCATTTTCTCGTGTTGAGAGTGTACAATGAATCTTTCCAGTCAATGTCATTAACCATCATGGGAACAGTGTATGATAAAATCTGGGATGTCCAGCTTCTTAGCATCCATCATTAAGACATTCAAGGCTAGAGGGACAGCTGCTGCTTTACCAGGAAGAGGAGGCAATAATGTCTTATGCAGCATGTGATCAATAGTGTGGTTCTAGAAGTTAAATCAGATGTAATGGTGTTGCTGGGCCAGGAGAAACTGGCATCAGTGTACAAACTTAATACCAAGTAATTTCTCTGCATGAATGTGATTTTCATGGCAGAATAATTGACATCACTTTAGAAAGATATACAGGTACAGTTATTATGGACAAATACACCCTTATGATATTCATTGCTGACAGTCTTATTTTTTTTTTCCCGTATTCAAATACTCTATGTAAATTTACTTTTGTTTTCCTGAGTCCAACATTGAGTTAGACTGCGTCAGGTATAAAAAACCTCATAAGCATTTATACCTTCGGAGCAAAATATATCTAAGATGTCCAGCATTTCAGGGCGTGCTTCTTTTTTATAAAGGTTTCACTCCTGAAGTATATAATGCACTGATCATGCAGGGAAGTGCTCTTTTATGCTTAGAGCATTTACCTCCTACCAGCATAATTCGTAAACTTTGTTTTTGTGTCTTTTAGTCATCTGCTGAGTTATCTGCATTAATATCTTCAGTACCCTTTGTTTCTATCATTAGCTCTGTTTTGGGGATTTTAATAACCATCCACTAAATTGTAGTTTGACAAGTGTTAGAAATGATGGGCTGAAATGCTGTCTATTTTGCTACATTTTTCTTTCAAGACATGATTATAAAGAATAGTCTCACATTCAAAGCAACACTGAGTTTATTCACTCTAAGGGTATACGTTTGTTACTTATTTGAAAATATGAGTTTAATATTCTACTTACTGATGTACTGATGTAAAGCTGCTAATCTGGTCTCTGTTTACATCTTTTAGACCCGTTCTACTCCAGTGTTCTGAGCTCTCCTATTTGAATCTGTCATCATGCCGTTACCTTCCCCGAGGTCTGAAGAAAGTTTATCGCAGCCAGGCAGACATTCACCAGCTGCTGGACAACCTTTAGTAAAATGCAAAAAAAGAATAAAGGGAAGCACCAAGATTCTAATGGTGCAGTGAGGTTGAACTGTCTGCTGTAATATGTTTAGGGAAATGGTTGGGTGTTCTGAATTTTCAAATCCACTTAAACATGCTGCCACCTGGCAAGATCTGAAGACACTGACAGTAAAATCCAAGCAAAACAAGCTACTCTGAGTTTAAATATCAGTGGCTCTTGATGCCCCCAGCTTCTATGCTCCATGATCTCTGTATGTGGCATCCACCCCTTGGACGCTGGTGGCAAGCTGGACTTGAGTAACAGGACTACACTCAAGAAGACCTGCAGTTACGGAAAAGCCTGGGGTTATATTGGAGTAACTATAGGGCAGTCAAACACGCCTGCTGGAGACCACATAACCTGAATGCCTGTCTAAAAGGGATGACATTCCAGAGGCTTACTACGTACTACATTCTCCTGGAAGACTGTTTGCGAAAAAGATACTTCATTTTGCCAGTCCTTAAAAAAGTATTTCCTGTCCTCTTCAGAGCATCATCTGCAAGTTCTACTGTATGTCCTGCATTTCAACCTCCCTCTGTTTTTACTAACTTTGTCTTAGTCTTTGGATACCATAACAGTTTTGGTGAAACATGCAGAGAATCAACTTAGTGGATGGATAGCTGGTTTCTAGTGCAGGCTGGGGAATGTCCCATGCTGTTTCTGACTTGCTATCTGGAAGTTTTTCCAGAGACCCTATATCAACCACTGTTATAGTTGATATAACACAGCTTAAAGTGACGAGAGTGAGTGGATGTCATCACACCAGGGTCCAGTAGGTGGCTTTTTCAATAATGTATTTAATACAGTGGCCCTAAATGACTCCTTCCCAATAATAATGGACATGCATTTTATTTTGAGGGAATTAAGCTTATGGTAATAAACATGTTCAACCCATTTTACTTATTAAGCCATCATATAAAGTCACCATATTAGGTAGTGAAGTGTTTTTCAAATTTATTGATTAAAAAATATGATTGTAGTGAAATATTGTAAAAAGATAACACTTCTCAGTTCAGTGGTTCATCTCTTGCAGTTTGTGTTTGTACGTATTGGCCACCATTGTTGATTCTCTTTTGTATTTTTGTTCTGTATATTATAAAATCCTTAACCTGTTGTAGGATTTTCAGAAATAATTCTTATTGAAGTTGTTTGTGTAATTACATGAACACGTCTGAAATTGCATTTTGCATTTTCCCCATATTTGGGAATTGTTTACATCCTTTTACATAGCTTGTTAACTGGCCAAATCTTCCATTTGTAAATACAGAAACTTACCAAAACTCTGTTTTTTAAAACACAATCAATGAAACAAATTACAAAAATAAATGTCAGGTTGATTAATATTGTGTTTTATTTTATTCTTCTCAATTTATTGAACTGAAACAGATGTATTGTCAAGCCAACAAAAACATGAAGCTGGCGACAGCTCAAGTCCTATACATATTTAACATCTACATTAAGAAATAAGAGTAATCTTAGTAGAAGGAAAACTAGAGTGATTAACATTGCTTTGTAGAAGTGAATAGGATCCCAAGTGAAGACATCCATGTAAGATTTAACAAGGATTTTTTTCTTAATATAATTACACAGATGTGTTGCATTTGTAATGTTACATTCAGATGACTGTTTCCAAAAAGGTACATATCACGGATGCTCTAGTGTTAAAATGATAATGTAAGTGTTCATAATGTATTATCTATTAGGTAGCTGTTCAAATAATGCCTTTCATAGAAACCAAACAAATTTAACCCCCAAAGCAAAATGAAAACTGAAATCCAGGAAGTTGATGAAAAACGGAGCATTGTATGAGCTTTTTATGCATGCAAGATTACAGATGATCCTTTTAAACTTATTTGTTCAAACGAAGGAGGCAGAGCCCAGTTTCAGAGTCCTTTACACTTCTCTCCACCAGCTGTAGGTAGGTGAGGTTCTCACTGGTGTTTGGGTCAAAAAACCCTTTGGTGTCGTCGTCAGGATCCAAGAGGATGCGATTCATCTCCTCATCAAAGTATCCTCGCTGGTAAGCCACCTCCACAGGCAGACGGTGGCTATTTACTGGATCGATGATGCCCCCGGTGGCGATCTGGGCTTCCAGCAGACGAATGCCGTGATCCTTCACAATCAGGTCTTTCTTCAGGGCCTGGAACAACGAGATGGTGTCCCCTGTGTAGGGGTCAATGTAGCCAGTGACTGCCTTTTCAGCTGAGAGAAGTTTATTTTTCAGTTCTGCTCCCACCAGCCCTTCAGCCACTGCCTGTTCTACAGACATCTTCTTGTTCTTCACCGGGTCGATGACAAATCCAGTGGCAGCCTGGGCCTCCAGCAGCACCAGAGCTGTACCGGGAGTCAGAATTCCTTTTGTCTTTGCTTGGTAGATGCTCATCTTCTCTTTTGAGGACTGGATGAATACCCCTGCAATGCTGTTTGTGCCTTGTAAGTATTTCTGCACTGAGCCAATCTTGCTGACCTCATCCACAGTGACTTTTCCTTCTCTCAGTTTTCGGTAGAGTTCCTGATCAATGATTTTGGATATTAACAGTTCATCAGCAGTCACGTCCTTCCTGATGCCGTGGAAGCTTGAGGTGACTGTTTTTTCTGTAATGGTTGTTGTTGTTTTTGTGGTTTTTGTTGTCTTCTCTACTATGATGGTCAGCAGGATCTCAGTTAACTGCTGAATTGTTAAGGTTCCAGATTTAAACTGCTGCACCAGTTCTCTTCTTTTTTCCTCACTCAGGTACTCGGAATAGAGGAGCTCCCAGAGAGAGATCGTCTGTCCTTTAAAAGTGCCCACCGCTTTGCTTGTGGTGGTGGACTTTAAAGTTTGCTTTGTTTTCTCATCAACAAAGAAGTATTCTTCTCCTTTTCTCACTATATTAAGCAGACAGAGCCCGGTTTCAGAGTCTTTTACACTTCTCTCCACCAGCTGTAGGTAGGTGAGGTTCTCACTGGTGTTTGGGTCAAAAAACCCTTTGGTGTCGTCGTCAGGATCCATGAGGATGTGATTCATCTCCTCGTCAAAGTATCCTCGCTGGTAAGCCACCTCCACAGGCAGACGGTGGCTATTTACTGGATCGATGATGCCCCCGGTGGCGATCTGGGCTTCCAGCAGACGAATGCCGTGATCCTTCACAATCAGGTCTTTCTTCAGGGCCTGGAACAACGAGATGGTGTCCCCTGTGTAGGGGTCAGTGTAGCCGGTGACTGCCTTTTCAGCTGAGAGAAGTTTATTTTTCAGTTCTGCTCCCACCAGCCCTTCAGCCACTGCCTGTTCTACAGACATCTTCTTGTTCTTCACCGGGTCGATGACAAATCCAGTGGCAGCCTGGGCCTCTAGCAGCACCAGAGCTGTACCGGGAGTCAGAATACCTTTTGTCTTTGCTTGGTAGATGCTCATCTTCTCTTTTGAGGATTGGATGAATACCCCTGCAATGCTGTTTGTGCCTTGTAAGTATTTCTGCACTGAGCCAATCTTGCTGACCTCATCCACAGTGACTTTTCCTTCTCTCAGTTTTCGGTAGAGTTCCTGATCAATGATTTTGGATATCAACATTTCATCAGCAGTCACGTCCTTCCTGATGCCGTGGAAGCTTGAGGTGACTGTTTTTTCTGTAATGGTTGTTGTTGTTTTTGTGGTTTTTGTTGTCTTCTCTACTATGATGGTCAGCAGGATCTCAGTCAACTGCTGAATTGTTAAGGTTCCAGATTTAAACTGCTGCACCAGTTCTCTTCTTTTTTCCTCACTCAGGTACTCGGAATAGAGGAGCTCCCAGAGAGAGATCGTCTGTCCTTTAAAAGTGCCCACCGCCTTGCTTGTGGTGGTGGACTTTAAAGTTTGCTTTGTTTTCTCATCAACAAAGAAGTATTCTTCTCCTTTTCTCACTATATTAAGCAGACAGAGCCCGGTTTCAGAGTCTTTTACACTTCTCTCCACAAGCTGTAGGTAGGTGAGGTTCTCACTGGTGTTTGGGTCAAAAAACCCTTTGGTGTCGTCGTCAGGATCCATGAGGATGTGATTCATCTCCTCGTCAAAGTATCCTCGCTGGTAAGCCACCTCCACAGGCAGACGGTGGCTATTTACTGGATCGATGATGCCCCCGGTGGCGATCTGGGCTTCCAGCAGACGAATGCCGTGATCCTTCACAATCAGGTCTTTCTTCAGGGCCTGGAACAACGAGATGGTGTCCCCTGTGTAGGGGTCAGTGTAGCCGGTGACTGCCTTTTCAGCTGAGAGAAGTTTATTTTTCAGTTCTGCTCCCACCAGCCCTTCAGCCACTGCCTGTTCTACAGACATCTTCTTGTTCTTCACCGGGTCGATGACAAATCCAGTGGCAGCCTGGGCCTCTAGCAGCACCAGAGCTGTACCGGGAGTCAGAATACCTTTTGTCTTTGCTTGGTAGATGCTCATCTTCTCTTTTGAGGATTGGATGAATACCCCTGCAATGCTGTTTGTGCCTTGTAAGTATTTCTGCACTGAGCCAATCTTGCTGACCTCATCCACAGTGACTTTTCCTTCTCTCAGTTTTCGGTAGAGTTCCTGATCAATGATTTTGGATATCAACATTTCATCAGCAGTCACGTCCTTCCTGATGCCGTGGAAGCTTGAGGTGACTGTTTTTTCTGTAATGGTTGTTGTTGTTTTTGTGGTTTTTGTTGTCTTCTCTACTATGATGGTCAGCAGGATCTCAGTCAACTGCTGAATTGTTAAGGTTCCAGATTTAAACTGCTGCACCAGTTCTCTTCTTTTTTCCTCACTCAGGTACTCGGAATAGAGGAGCTCCCAGAGAGAGATCGTCTGTCCTTTAAAAGTGCCCACCGCATTGCTTGTGGTGGTGGACTTTAAAGTTTGCTTTGTTTTCTCATCAACAAAGAAGTATTCTTCTCCTTTTCTCACTATATTAAGCAGACAGAGCCCGGTTTCAGAGTCTTTTACACTTCTCTCCACAAGCTGTAGGTAGGTGAGGTTCTCACTGGTGTTTGGGTCAAAAAACCCTTTGGTGTCGTCGTCAGGATCCATGAGGATGTGATTCATCTCCTCGTCAAAGTATCCTCGCTGGTAAGCCACCTCCAGAGGCAGACGGTGGCTATTTACTGGATCGATGATGCCCCCGGTGGCGATCTGGGCTTCCAGCAGACGAATGCCGTGATCCTTCACAATCAGGTCTTTCTTCAGGGCCTGGAACAACGAGATGGTGTCCCCTGTGTAGGGGTCAGTGTAGCCGGTGACTGCCTTTTCAGCTGAGAGAAGTTTATTTTTCAGTTCTGCTCCCACCAGCCCTTCAGCCACTGCCTGTTCTACAGACATCTTCTTGTTCTGCACCGGGTCGATGACAAATCCAGTAGCAGCCTGGGCCTCCAGCAGCACCAGAGCTGTACCGGGTGTCAGAATCCCTTTTGTCTTTGCTTGGTAGATGCTCATCTTCTCTTTTGAGGATTGGATGAATACCCCTGCAATGCTGTTTGTGCCTTGTAAGTATTTCTGCACTGAGCCAATCTTGCTGACCTCATCCACAGTGACTTTTCCTTCTCTCAGTTTTTGGTAGAGTTCCTGATCAATGATTTTGGATATTAACATTTCATCAGCAGTCACATCCTTCCTGATACCGTGGAAGCTTGAGGTGACTGTTGTTTCTGTAATGGTTGTTGTTGTTTTTGTGGTTTTTGTTGTCTTCTCTACTATGATGGTCAGCAGGATCTCAGTCAACTGCTGAATTGTTAAGGTTCCAGATTTAAACTGCTGCACCAGTTCTCTTCTTTTTTCCTCACTCAGGTACTCGGAATAGAGGAGCTCCCAGAGAGAGATCGTTTGTCCTTTAAAAGTGCCCACCACCTTGCTTGTGGTAGTTGACTTTAAAGTTTGCTTTGTTTTCTCATCAACAAAGAAGTATTCTTCTCCTTTTCTCACTATATTGAGCAGACAGAGCCCGGTTTCAGAGTCTTTTACACTTCTCTCCACCAGCTGTAGGTAGGTGAGGTTCTCACTGGTGTTTGGGTCAAAAAACCCTTTGGTGTCGTCGTCAGGATCCAAGAGGATGCGATTCATCTCCTCGTCAAAGTATCCTCGCTGGTAAGCCACCTCCACAGGCAGACGGTGGCTATTTACTGGATCAATGATGCCCCCGGTGGCGATCTGGGCTTCCAGCAGACGAATGCCGTGATCCTTCACAATCAGGTCTTTCTTCAGGGCCTGGAACAACGAGATGGTGTCCCCTGTGTAGGGGTCAGTGTAGCCGGTGACTGCCTTTTCAGCTGAGAGAAGTTTATTTTTCAGTTCTGCTCCCACCAGCCCTTCAGCCACTGCCTGTTCTACAGACATCTTCTTGTTCTTCACCGGGTCGATGACAAATCCAGTGGCAGCCTGGGCCTCTAGCAGCACCAGAGCTGTACCGGGAGTCAGAATACCTTTTGTCTTTGCTTGGTAGATGCTCATCTTCTCTTTTGAGGATTGGATGAATACCCCTGCAATGCTGTTTGTGCCTTGTAAGTATTTCTGCACTGAGCCAATCTTGCTGACCTCATCCACAGTGACTTTTCCTTCTCTCAGTTTTCGGTAGAGTTCCTGATCAATGATTTTGGATATTAACATTTCATCAGCAGTCACGTCCTTCCTGATGCCGTGGAAGCTTGAGGTGACTGTTTTTTCTGTAATGGTTGTTGTTGTTTTTGTGGTTTTTGTTGTCTTCTCTACTATGATGGTCAGCAGGATCTCAGTCAACTGCTGAATTGTTAAGGTTCCAGATTTAAACTGCTGCACCAGTTCTCTTCTTTTTTCCTCACTCAGGTACTCGGAATAGAGGAGCTCCCAGAGAGAGATCGTCTGTCCTTTAAAAGTGCCCACCGCATTGCTTGTGGTGGTGGACTTTAAAGTTTGCTTTGTTTTCTCATCAACAAAGAAGTATTCTTCTCCTTTTCTCACTATATTAAGCAGACAGAGCCCGGTTTCAGAGTCTTTTACACTTCTCTCCACCAGCTGTAGGTAGGTGAGGTTCTCACTGGTGTTTGGGTCAAAAAACCCTTTGGTGTCGTCGTCAGGATCCATGAGGATGTGATTCATCTCCTCGTCAAAGTATCCTCGCTGGTAAGCCACCTCCAGAGGCAGACGGTGGCTATTTACTGGATCGATGATGCCCCCGGTGGCGATCTGGGCTTCCAGCAGACGAATGCCGTGATCCTTCACAATCAGGTCTTTCTTCAGGGCCTGGAACAACGAGATGGTGTCCCCTGTGTAGGGGTCAGTGTAGCCGGTGACTGCCTTTTCAGCTGAGAGAAGTTTATTTTTCAGTTCTGCTCCCACCAGCCCTTCAGCCACTGCCTGTTCTACAGACATCTTCTTGTTCTGCACCGGGTCGATGACAAATCCAGTAGCAGCCTGGGCCTCCAGCAGCACCAGAGCTGTACCGGGTGTCAGAATCCCTTTTGTCTTTGCTTGGTAGATGCTCATCTTCTCTTTTGAGGATTGGATGAATACCCCTGCAATGCTGTTTGTGCCTTGTAAGTATTTCTGCACTGAGCCAATCTTGCTGACCTCATCCACAGTGACTTTTCCTTCTCTCAGTTTTTGGTAGAGTTCCTGATCAATGATTTTGGATATTAACATTTCATCAGCAGTCACGTCCTTCCTGATGCCGTGGAAGCTTGAGGTGACTGTTTTTTCTGTAATGGTTGTTGTTGTTTTTGTGGTTTTTGTTGTCTTCTCTACTATGATGGTCAGCAGGATCTCAGTCAACTGCTGAATTGTTAAGGTTCCAGATTTAAACTGCTGCACCAGTTCTCTTCTTTTTTCCTCACTCAGGTACTCGGAATAGAGGAGCTCCCAGAGAGAGATCGTCTGTCCTTTAAAAGTGCCCACCGCCTTGCTTGTGGTGGTGGACTTTAAAGTTTGCTTTGTTTTCTCATCAACAAAGAAGTATTCTTCTCCTTTTCTCACTATATTGAGCAGACAGAGCCCGGTTTCAGGGTCTTTTACACTTCTCTCCACCAGTTGTAGGTAGGTGAGGTTCTCATTGGTATTTGGGTCAAAAAACCCTTTGGTGTCATCATCAGGATCCAAGAGGATGCGATTCATCTCCTCGTCAAAGTATCCTCGCTGGTAAGCCACCTCCACAGGCAGACGGTGGCTATTTACTGGATCGATGATGCCCCCGGTGGCGATCTGGGCTTCCAGCAGGCGAATGCCGTGATCCTTCACAATCAGGTCTTTCTTCAGGGCCTGGAATAATGAGATGGTGTCCCCTGTGTAGGGGTCAGTGTAGCCGGTGACTGCCTTTTCAGCTGAGAGAAGTTTATTTTTCAGTTCTGCTCCCACCAGCCCTTTAGCCACTGCCTGTTCTACAGACATCTTCTTGTTCTTCACCGGGTCGATGACAAATCCAGTGGCAGCCTGGGCCTCCAGCAGCACCAGAGCTGTACCGGGTGTCAGAATCCCATTTGACCTTGCTTGGTAGATACTCATTTTTTGATTTGTAGATTGAATCTTTACCCCTGCAATGCTGTTAGTGCCTTCCAGATATTTCTGTATTGATTTTATTTTGGTAACTTCATCTGGTTTGACTTCTCCATGAATTATTTTTTCAAACATGTCTTTTGTTATAATATTAGACTCCCACAGTTGACTGGCAGAGACTCTCTTCCTCAGACCTTTAAACATAGTTTTTTCAGTGATTGTCTCTTCTATAATCACTGTTATAATTTCTTTAATTCTTTCTATTGTTAAAGTTCTTGCCTTATACTGGTCAACCAGCTGTTTTCTTTTTTCCTGTGTAATGTATTCAGAACAAAGAATTTCCCACACCGTTAATGTCTTGCCTTTATACTTCCCCGAATTTATATTTACAGTCACTTTTTTTAGTTCATTTTCTGTTTCCTCATCTGTATGGAATGAACTTCCTCTTTCTTGTAGAGGAAGAAGCAGCAAGCCTGTGGCGGAATTCTTTACACATTTTGCTTTCAGCTGAAGGTAGGTAAGATTTTCTTTAGCGTTTGGATCAAAAAAGCCCCTTGTGTCATCACTGGGATCAGATAAAATTGATTTAATTTCTTCATCAAAATATCCTCGTTTGTAGGCAGCTCTGACAGGTATGCGATGGCTGTTAATTGGATCAGTAATTCCTCCTGTGGCAATTTGTGCTTCAAGAAGACGGATTCCATGGCTTTTCATAATGTATCCTTTCTTCATTGCTTGAAACAGGGATAGTGTCTCACCTGTGCATGGATCTGTATATCCAGTCACTGCACGTTCAGCTGAGAGTAAGGGTTCGTGAAGCTCTGGACCTACGACTCTTTCTTTCACTGCCTCATCTACAGAAAGATATTTGTTTTTTATTGGATCAATAATAAATCCTGTGGCTGCTTGTGCCTCAAGAAGTACCAGAGCAGTACCAGGCATTAGTAGGCCTTTAGCCTTTGCTTGATAAATACTGATAATTTCTTTAGTAGGTTCTAGGAGAACACCTGCAACACTTCCTGTCCCTTGTAAGTATTGTTTCACAGATTCCTGTTCAGCCACTTCTGTTATTGTCTTCTGACCTAGTTCAAAATCTTTGAACGTTTCTTCATCAATAACACTTGCCTCCCTTAACTGTAAAAGAGAGACCTTTTTTCTCAGTCCTTGCAGTGTCTGTTGAGACATTTTTTTCCTTTCCACTTCTGTAATAGTTGTAGTGATTACAGTGATGATTTCTTTAATGGTAATCCTCTGTGAGCTGTATTTCTCAATCAAATCTTGTCTTTGATCTTCATTAAAGTATCCAGATTGAATCAGCTCCCATAGAGTCACAGTTTGCCCAGAGTAGCTTCCAGTTGAAACATTAACTGTATTCTTCAGAAATTCATCCTTTATTTCTTGATCAGTCCTTGATTGCACTGTAGCTTCCTTTGTTTTGATTTTTTCTGTAATTGGTAGGAGAAGAAGGCCTGTTTGGGGATCTTTGATGCACCTCTTTATTATTTGTGCATAGGTTAGGTTTTCTCGTGTGTTGGGGTCAAAAAACCCTTTCGTGTCATCACTGGGGTCTAAAAGTATCTGGTTAATCTCTTCATCAAAATATCCCAGTGAGAAAGCAATATCAAGAGGCAGATGGAGGCTTTTTAAAGGATCAATAATGCCACCAGTGGCAATTTGGGCTTCAAGTAAACGGATGCCATGCTGTTTCAAAATGAGGTCTTTCTGCATTGCTTGAAACAGTGAGATTTTTTTGCCTGTGTAGGGATCAACATAACCAGTCACTGCTTTCTCCGCGGACAGAAGCTTCTCATATAGTTCAGGCCCAATGACTTTTTCTCTCACAGCCTCATCCACTGTTAGGCGTCGGTTCTGAAGTGGATCAATTATAAAACCTGTAGCGGCCTGTGCTTCCAAAAGACAAAGAGCTGTGCCTGGTGTCAGAAGGCCTTTTTTTTTAGCTTGGTAGATGCTCAATTTTTGATTGGAAGACTGAAGCACTATCCCAGCCACACTGCTACTGCCTTTTAAATATGTTCTTACTGTGTCCATCAGCATAACTTCTTCTTTTGTCAGGTTTCCCTTGATCAATTCATTATATATATTTTTAGTTATTATTTTTGACTCCACAAGATCAATAACCGAGATTTCACCTCTAAGACCTTCAAACGTAAGGTTGCTTTGATGTTTGAGCTCTGTCCTTTCAATGATGGTCAGGATGGTTGTAATTATTTCTTCTATTGTAATTTTCTTGGTCTTGTACAATTTGAAAAGTTCTCTTCGTTTTTCTTCACACAAGTATTCAGAATTGATAAGGTCCCAAAGAGTAACAGTCTTGCCACTAAATCTGCCATATTTGACAAGTACAGTCTTGGCCAGAAATGTATCTTTTATCTGCTTATCCATGTTGAATCTCTTGCTTTTATCCTTGAGAGGTAAAAAGCAAAGACCTGTGCTGGAGTCAATAATACATCTTTCTTTGAGCTGCATGTACGTGAGGTTCTCCTGGGTGTTGGGGTCAAAGAAACCTTTAGTGTCATCAGTTGGATCACAAAGAATCTGATTCATCTCTTCATCAAAATAGCCCCGTTTGTAAGCTACATGAACAGGAATGCGTAGACTGTTTACAGGATCGATTATGCCTCCAGTTGCAATCTGTGCTTCTAGCAAACGAATTCCATGATCTTTCACAATAAGGTCTTTCTTCATGGCTTGAAAGAGAGAAATTTTGTTACCATTGTAAGGATCCTTATAGCCAGTTACTGCTCTTTCAGCTGAACATAACTTGGCATGGACGTCTGGCCCTATAATCTTGGCTTTTGCAGCTTCATCTACAGAGTACTTGACATTCACAATTGGATCTATAATAAACCCGCTGGCAGCTTGAGCCTCTAAAAGAATCAGTGCTGTTCCAGGCATGAGTTTTCCTTTTCTTCCAGCTTCATAGATAGTCATTACTTGGCGAGAGTCAGAGAGAACAACACCAGCAATGCTTCCTGTCCCATGCAGGTATGTTTTCACCACTTCGTCCTCAGTAACATCTTTAGCTGTCTTTTTACCTTGTTTCAGTTGGTCAAAAATATTCTCGGTAATAATTTCTGACTCTAGAAGTTGCTGGGCAGTAACTGTTTCCCGAATCCCTTCAAAGACAGCCTTTGAAGTTTGCACTGAATATTCAATAGCTTCAGTGACCTTTGTAATAATTGATTTGATAGTAAGGCTGCCCTCCCTATATTTTTGAATTATGTTCTGCCTTTGTTGTTCATCAAAATAGTCTGACATCAACAATTCCCAGATTGAGACGGTCTTTCCCATAAATTTTCCACAATTTAATGTTACTTTCACCTCTTTGAGAGTTGTTTTGATGTTATAGTCAACGAAGCAGTAGCTTTCTGATCCAGTCTGTTTTTGAAGTGGGAGTAGACAAAGCCCTGTGGCCAGGTCAATCATGCAGCGATCCATCAGCTGCAAATAAGTCAGGTTTTCTTTTGTGTTAGGGTCAAAAAAGCCTTTGGTGTCATCACCTGAATCTTTCAGGATGCCATTCATAACTTCATCAAAATAACCTCGCTGATAGGCTACATCAACTGGCAATCGGTGACTGTGTATTGGGTCAATTATGCCACCAGTGGCAATCTGAGCTTCTAGCAGACGAATACCATGGTCTTTAACGATGAGATCCTTTGCCATTGCCTCAAATAAAGAGATTGTTTTCCCTGTATAAGGGTCCTTATAACCATTAACAGCCCTTTCTGCTGAAAGTAATTTTGCATGAAACTGTGGTCCTATAAGTTGGTTTCTTACTGCTTCGTCTACTGTGAATGTTTTGTTCTTCACAGGATCAATCATAAATCCAGTGGCAGCTTGTGCCTCTAGAAGGTTCAGTGCTGTTCCTGGCATGAGTATGCCCTCTTTCATGGCTTGATATATGTTCATTTTTCTATTAGATGACAAAACTATTACCCCAGCAATACTTCCTGTGCCCTGGAGATAGTCCTTCACTGTTTCCTCGAGCATGACTTCCTCTACAGTCGCTTTACCTTGCTGTAAGTCTTCAAACAATTTTTTATCTATGATTTTAGATGCCAGAAGGTCTGCAGAACTCACCCCTTTTCTCAGGCCTTTAAATGTAATACTAACAGGCAAAAGGAGCAAGCTAGTGTCAGGATCGACCATGCATTTATCCACTAGTTGCTGATATGTAAGATTTTCTTGTGAGTTAGGATCAAAATACACCTTATTCTCATTCACTTGGTCAGCAAGTATCTCCTTTTCAAAGTATCCAAGTTGACAAGCAGCCTCCAGAGGAATTTTGTGTCCTTCAATGGGATCAATAATGCCCCCTGTTGCTAACTGGGCTTCAATCAGCCTGATTCCATAATCTTTTGGAATGAGGTCTTTTTGTAAGGCTTGGAAGATGGAGATTTTTTGGTTAGTATATGGATCTGTGTAACCAGTTACTCCCCTTTCAGCGGCAAGTAGTTTTTCTTTCATTTCAGGACCCACCAGACCTGCATTCACAGCATCTTGAACAGAAAACCTTTGATTATGTATGGGATCAATGATTCCACCAGTGGCTGCTTGAGCTTCCAGCAGTGCTAAGCTTGTTCCTTGCTTCAGTAGGCGCTTTTTCAGGGCTTGATAAATTGTCATTTTCTCCTTTGACAATTCCAAGAATATCCCAGCCACGCTGCCTGTGCCCGCGAGGGACTGGTGAACCACTGTTGGAGTCATCTTCGGGTATCGTATTGCCTCTTTTTTCGTCTTTAGTCTGCATTTTTGGAAAAAGAGAAATGATGACACTACTCTTCTCAGATAGTGGAAGAATAGCTGCTTCTTTAAAACCACAAAACTTCATTCATAGAATAAAAAGTCTTTCTCAAAATATAATTTTTTGATAATGCTGCAAATTGTGCTTTCTAAAAAATTATTTATTTTTTCAACTTAATAATTGGGTTTCCAACTGTTCACCCTTTAAACATTTTTAATTTGAGCTGTGGGAGGAAACTGGAGCACCTGGAAGAAATCCACATCAACATAGGTAGACCATACAAACTCCACATATTGTATCCAGGGCACCCAAACTGCGAGGCAGCAATGCTAACCACTGTGCCACTGTGTTTCCCACATCTAAATACCTTAATGATTTATCTTGTGATTCATTTACTGTATATGTCATATATATTTGAAATTAATGTTGTACAATAGTGTGGTCATACCATGGGTTCTTATGATGTTTAACATTTATGTCCATGTTGATATTAACTATTAGCTTGCAAGACTGTAGCTATCGGTGAATTTCTAAGTAACCTTTTCCTGTATTTAATTGTTGCTTCACAATAACATTTGGTTTTGTGGTAAACCAGTACAGACTGCACTGTTTTATGTGCTCTGCTGTGTAACTATTTGCAGTTTGTACTATCGCACAAAAATTGACTGCACTGTTCTATACATTACTGCTCATGATTGGAGCTATTGTAAATTTGATAAAAACATTTATAAGCGGGGGATCTTGAAGTATTTAAAACATCTCCTCACACAGATGCATTTCAGTATGTTTTGTTCTAACCTTCACTAGGTTCTAAAGGCTGGATAGGACATATCACCCCATCCCAGGACTAAGGTATTAAGATGGGTTAACCTCCACTATGGCCAGTAAAATGTGTTTAGTGCTACAAGTGCTGGCAGCTGAACATCCATCATCTTGCACTTTGTATTGATGTCTATAGTCTGTACTTTACAGAAACAATAGTTTGGTTATTGATTTGTTTCTGTCACCGGTGAATATGGCTTTAAGTGAAGTGAAGATTTAGTAATGTCATACAGCTCTGGAGTGCCATAAAGTCAACTACAATGGCAGCTGTTCATCTTTAGGGAGCAGTTTGAAGTAATTAACAGTTATGTGCAGATCAGACTAAATATAGTCGTCATTTGTAATAAATAGCTTGATATTTTTTCAATTATATTTATTGTTAAAGTAGTGATAAAAAAGTGTTTTTTCATACTTCCACCTTCGCTAAATCTCACAGAAACACCTGAAGTGGTTTACCATCTTTACAGTGACCTAAAAGAAAAGGCAATATCCACAAATATTTCAAAACGCAGAGAAATAACACATTGTAGACATACCGGATCCAGCATAAAATACTGTTTGTTCTTCAGATGATCTTTACCTCTTGTGCAGTTCCGTAAGAATCAACAAACTGATAAAAAGAAAAACAAAATGTTCAAATTGTTAGTATACCACAAAAGTTAAAAAAAAAATAATTTTCTTTAATGCAATTTACAGCTGGTTATGAGTATTTCTTTTGTGTAATATTTATATAGCTGAAGGTAATTGCATTCAAGACTCTGTCTTGTATTTGTTATCAATTTACTATAATAATGACTTAATATTTGCAAAAACATTCTGTGAAATAGCTTGTAACAGTAGTAATGGTATTTAGCTTTGCATGTACCTTCTTGATCTTCTGGGATTTTCTGGTGATTCTGTTAATGGTTTGTATTGTACTGTATGATCTGTGCCTGATTCTCAGAAAATAAGAATTGTAATCTTTTGCAAAGATTAATTTTCATTTAGTTTAGATGGAAAACCAAAGACAACATTTTTTCACTTAAATGATAGAAAATGTAGGTTATATACACCAAACAGTCTTTAATTACTGGTCGCTTTAAAGCTTAGTTTTCAAAAGTCACAATTAAAAAGCATAGATGAATAAAACTACCAAATGTTATTGTGCATAATTGAAATTAAGTAGCTGTCTTACAGAGCTTCTGCTAGAATAACTGTAATTATTAGTGCCTTCATATATTTTTTTATTTGATAATAAAGCTTGTACAGTATGTGGAATAATGTAACTGGATTCTTCAGTTGTTAAACCTCCCACCCCAGATTTGATAAAACTCCTTAACTATATATTATTTTTCTAATTGTGGGTTGTTTTAATATTTACAAACTAAGGGGACACTGTAACTGTTAGCTGTGTTTCTTCCAGCTTCATATGCCTGCAGTGGAATACTAAAACAGTATCAGAATCTCCCTGTTTAATAGACATGGACTATCTGAGTTAAACTATGACATATTTGGCATTTAGGACACAGGACATTCACACACTTTATACGGTTACTGGATAAAAAAACCCATAATGATTATTTTAGAATGCATGATTTTATAATCAGATTTCCTTCTCCTCACAAAGGACAATACAATCTTGTTTGTGCTAGAGGTGTGTGGGGTCTTTTTAAGAAAATCTTAAAAATAAAACATAATTAAGAGGAATATCTAATAAACTTTTTCATACTTACAGCACAACACAGATGTAAAAATAGTACTATATGATAGAACTGTGTCGTTCAAGAGCAACAGATCATGTCTATGTACACTATAAAGGCTTATGAAAGTAATATTTATGGAGCTTTGACACCAGGACAAAAGGTATTTGTGTTAACATAACTGCTCTAACAAAAAAAATGTGAAAAATATTTTTCACTAGTATCCTTCTACCTGTTGTCTTGTCCACTTTCATAAAGACTCTTCCTATAAAACAATATCAATGTTCTTACTTTGATGTAACCAGTCTAAAACAGAACTGCTTTTCAAAATTCCTCTAAGACCAATTAAATAAATAACATTATTCATCTTTCATCACTGTTAATATAGTCATTACTCCTAGATCAGGGCAAATAATTGGCATATATGTTTATAATATATCAAAGATATTAATTGTACTCCCAATGTCAATTGCGTGTTGTGAAATTCTTTACAAACAGGCCTGATGAATCTTACATCTTAAATGTCATGTGAACATTCCAGTCCACTGTACTCATACTGTAAACTAAACATTACATCAAAATTATCTCAGACACATAAAACAGCTTGTTTTAACAGCTAGTCTTGTCAAGTCCTAACAACAGCAGAAATAATGGGAGCTCTTTGTTGCTGGAACATGCAGCAACAGGAGTCAAATTCAGTTCATTCTTGAGAAATCAGGAAGCACAGGAAGACAAGAAGACACCTCTCCCTTTTGTGTCACTGAAGGCTTTGAAAGTAAGCAAGATGCTGGCAGCAAATATATATTTGTTGGTGGATGAGAAGAAAAGCTTGTAAATCCACAGCTGTGTTTTCTCTGTCGTATTGTAGCTGACCCTTGCCTAGAGCTGCCTTGAGATCCTTTTGCACAGATATGAGGGAAGAGCCCTTTGACCACAAATAGCCATCCAGAGAAAGAGAAAGAATGTTTAACTTTCTCTTTCTTTGTTTTACTGGAGTTGTGTTAAGAAGCCCGTTCTGAAAAAAATGACATCCACACACACAAAAAAAGACTAGGATTTTCAGTGTTTTGTTGCAAAAGGAAACGTAATAACATTACAAAAAAAAGTAAACAATTAGCCTTAACATATCTACATCTGGAGAAAGGGAGTGTGGCTGTTTGAAAAATATAAAAGACTAAACAAATATTTTCCTGTATTATTTTGTGTAAATCTGTTTTAAGTTTACTCAGTAGGCAATTAAGGCAAGGAGGGAGTATACTTTTGTGAGATTTGTGTTTGGTGGGAAATTAAATTTTGCTTAAGTATAACCAGCACAAGCTACGTGACTAAAGAGAGGTAGAATAGAATGAGCAGGATGGGATGAATAGCCTTCTCTCCTCTGTGATGTTCTGATTCCCCCATCTTTCTCATGTGCTTTATTCCCCAGCTGAAAGTAAAATAATTTGTAAGTGCTGCCAAGCACAGGGTCTTGAGCATCTGGCCATAGGTAACAGGTTTCAAAACAGGGCTAATGTAACCAAATTTAATACAGAGGCCTCACTCTCACGGCATGTAAAAACATTGTTTCAACATTTGTTAGATGAAGCCTAACAATAACAGTGAGCTGGAGAGTTTCATTTTCATTAGGAAAAATGAAGAATAATTGATATATTAGATGCCTTTTCAAAATTTATGATCCGTACAGGGATTGGATGCTCGCTGTTTAGATTATGTCATACAGTTTATGGGTCCAGCCCAGGATCTTGTCTTGAAAGAATCAAGTCAGAAGCTGACTTAAGGGCAGGTGTGCAGTACATAAAATGTTAGAGGGCTGCTGCAGTGAGGAACAATTTTGACCCATTTTGAAACAAATGGTTCTCATCCTTGTCCTGCAGAAATCATTTCAAAATTATCAAGAAATTCATTATTAATTTAGTTTGTTTCAGGAAAGGTGTTATACCGAGGGTTGAAAAGAATCTTTGTGGTTGTATATTCTGAGAATATTTCCTATTAGGTACAAAGCACTCAAAACGTCTGTCTTCCTGAAATTGTATCTAGCTAAGATGTTATATTATAATTTATGGAAATTTCTGCTCCTTATGAACATGTCTGGGGAAGCAAATGCCTAAAATGCAAAAACAATATTTGCCCTTTGGCCAAGGCTATTTAACTGTGTTTAAAGCTGTGTCTTCCATATAAATCACTGATGTAAAGATACAGTATAATATATGATCTGAAAGGCATCGTTTTAGGATCCTCAAAGGATCCTTGTAATTTTAAATAATTACATTTGGAAGAGCTGAGGTGTGGCATTATTTCACTGCTCTATACATGATGTTTCTCAAACCCAGAACGGAGTTAACAACTACAAAAAAGTTACTCATAGTTTTTCACTCATCTCCTTGCTTGCAAATCCTATTGACCTGTAACAAGCTGCTATGCTGAACACAGACTTTCTACTCAGATTATTCACTTACTGCCGTACACTGACATACCGTACTTGGGTGAATAGTTCCTGAGATCGCAGGAAGTGGTTTGAATTCATTTAATGACTTAACTGTGCTAAGACAGGCTTTGGCTGCACATTTCTAGGTATGGAATTGTAAGACACTCTAAAATGGTGAAAATCAGATATATTGATTTTGAACTTTAATCTCTTTTTCACTTACACACACATATATTCCCTTTTCACAAAAATGAAACAGGTATTCTCAGGTGAAAATTATTTAATTCAGTTTTAATCATTGCTGTTAAATAATGTGGCTTAGAACTAAAACTTTTCAGCTAGCAATGTCTCTGTAATACTGTACGTTCACATACTTCAAACAAAACTGTGGGGCCAGAGTGTAAACTTCAGAGTTAAGGTGCCAGATGGTGGAACTGACACACCTTATGCTAATAACACGGCAGCCTTACAAACACCTGTTCTGCTACATTAACGGAGCTGCTGTTCAGGAATATGAGGAATCCTGACTAGCCTGACGCTCAGGCCCCTACAGCAACGCACAGACACCTCTGCTGTGGCTCATAGTCAGCTAATGATGTAGTGCAGACTGGAACTCACAAAACTTTTCCATATTTACTAATTGGGCCACTAAGGAAGTCAATAGGTATATTATCTTTATGCAACAAGTAATAGGTTTATTCCATGCTGAAAAGAGAAGAAAGAAAACACAGCGTTTCGGCTCTGGAGTCTTCTTCGGGTATAAAGCCACCTGAACTACCCAACTGAACTATATCATCTTTATGATCCTTGATTTTTTCTTAACTGTGAAGATATCATACTATTGGTCACGCTTTTGGTCAGTAACAAAATGTATTTTTTTTAAATCCGCGGCATAGTTTCATTCCCATGCATTAAATTGTCTGAATGTATTTATTCCTTTTGGTTAATGCCACTCTACATTATGCATTTTGTCTGAATCATTCCTAAATTTTTGTAGTGAGTGTAAATAAAAGTAAAGGAGAGAAAAGTTTCCCTTAGTTTGAGAAAGAAGAGAACCTGTTGTTTTATAAATTTATGGTTGTTTTAGATTTTATAGTTTTATTTTCTTTCTGAGTTAACAACCTTCTGAAAATAGACTAAAATCTGACCAATGTGACCAATTTAGTTAAATACATGGTGTCTTTCTATGCTTTGGTGTGAGCTGCTAGAACTCTGACCTTTGGCAGTTGTCTAAGCTAGATAACTCCCTTAAACATTTCCTGCTCTCCAAACACTTCAAACAGTGCTTGATAAATTGCCAATAAGTTCAAATGAATAGCACTGTTTTCAATAAAGCTCGCGGATATACATTGACTTCTATTTACTTTCTGACGGGTTTTGCTGGAAGGTGTGATGTTAAACTGAACATGTAAGGCAGGTACAGTATGATAAAGGAAATGTTTTACTTGGGACAGCATCATACTTGAAAAGCAGCCTAAAAAAAGAGAAAGCAACAAGCTCTTTTTACAAAGACTTTTTAAAAATCTCACAATCATGAGGTTATTTGTAGAGACATGTAACAACTCAAACATTTAAAGGAGGAACAACTCCTGCTAGAATTGCACTTTTAAACTAAACGTTCAGAATCTCAGAAACATATATATTTTTAAATCTTTTAAATCTTTTTTTCTGAAATAAATGTGTGCATTTCCTCTCATTTCTAAATAATAGCTAGTCATTTTCATGGAATATATACCACCTTTGACGTGCACACTTCTTATGGTTTTAATAGTCCTATTAATTAACCAGTTTTATATTATGGCAAATAAATGTTTTCGTACAGAATTCCCGCCTCAATGTATGGATATTTAAATTACCGTTTAAATGTAATAGCTGTTAAGTTTAGGTTTGACCACATGGGAAAACCAGTTTCTTCCCTTCAGATACAGGGTATTACCATTTGAAAAGTATTTAAGCTAAGTTCCTGTAAAAACGAGAGTGGGAGTGTGCATTGAAGCAAATTATTTGCAGTTTCGGTGTTAGGCAAGAAATTGCCTGCTTAGCAACATTTTGAAAGATGGAAAACTAAATCTCTCTCCGCTCCAAAATTCCATAGGAAAAAAATCTGAAATGAACATGCCAGTCTAAACTACTTTCATAATGTTGTATTTTTTAGGTAGCAGATAAAATAGATGTAATTTAAAAACGAATTCCTCATCTATTGCACAACCACATTGTGTATTGTGTATTGTGTATTGTGAAACATTGTGTATGTTTCCTCTATCAATAACCTATATTCATGTTTTTCAGTATTACAAATATGTCTAACAAAAATGTTAGACTTTCACTTGGTAGTTTCTTGGTAGTCTTCAATCAGAAAACAAAATCATATAACTTAATGGTTCACTTTAGTATGCGCCACTCCTAGCACAGTGAATCAGAGTACTATTTAAATCGCATATAATCAGCTCAAACTCTGAACTCTGCAGAGAGATGTAAGTCCAAAAAAAACTAAAGGACAAATTTCAGAGCTATCTCTTTGTGAAATAGCATAATGAAATACAACAATTTAAAACGTTCAAGTAGGTAGCTGTGTCAGTATGTGTAGGCTGCAATGAAATAAGTAAAGGTTTATTCCATGCTGAAAAGAGAAGAAAAGAAACACATTTCGGCTATGGAGCCTTCTTCCACAGCCGAAAAGTTGTGTTTTTCTTCTCTTTTCAGCATGGAATAGACCTTTACTTGTTCCTTATTTAAAATGTTTTCCATTATGTTTTAGTGTGCTTTAGAAGATTTCAAAATTAAGTGTTTCTATTTAAAATTGTGCGCATAGCAATTTAATAGATAAAGCTGTTCTAAATGTAGCAGACGATTTAAATGTGCAATTAAAATCAGTCTTTTGTATGTGAGAGTATATGAGCTCAACATTCAAAGATGCATGGCCAGAACATTAAAAGGCATTAAAGAAAACAGTTAAATTTAATGATTAACTCAGTATAATAAACGTGTGTTCTAACATGACAGGAGCATTTCAAAGCCAGATTTTTTTGGCTTTTTATTTAATCACTGACCAAAGTTCACCCCTGAGGTTCAGAGGATTAAAAATAATGAAAAACAAATTATCTGCTTGGTCACACTTGCTTCTAACTCTAATTTTAACAACCCACATAAATGTATTTTCTCCATTTAAATAATTGTACTTAGTATTATCACAATACTAATTGCAAGACTATTGCTATAATGGGTGAAAAGGGCTTGCCAGTATGCTACAGGCAAAGTGAATGTAATTAACAACTTCATTTGCATTTTCTAAATCTGGCCCAGGATCCAATTACTTAACCTGCAGCCACAATTTTATCTAATCAGATGTGTCAATCAGATCTCTAGAGTAAAGAAACTTGCATTCAATTGCCACAGTAATTGGATTTCTAGAATTCCAAAAGCCAGATTCCAATGCAAGAACTATCCTAATATCTTAAAGCAAGACAAACATGTTTTTCAATTGATGGTACTGTATGACTGTTATAAATCATAAAAAAACAAAGTGCAATTGCCTTTACTGCAAAGGGAGTTAATTATGACAAACTGCGGATTTTACATTTGCTTCCTAGATATTTATAGCACAAGAAATGCACCTATGACTTTGACACCAAAACTATAATCGTCAAAGTTTAGACTGTATTCTATATTTAGTGTCATTAATCAAGTGATAATATAGAATATAAAATGCTGATATAGAGGACATGTAAATAGTGTTGTTTTAATTCATTCAATTATAACACCTCCAGACACCTTTTTTATTGTCTTTTGCTTATTAAAATGTTCATTTACCAAAATAAATAACTTATTCATGTCTCAGATGTCTGTTTGGGATTTTGCCTTGTGAGCTAAGACGTACAAATGCTTCCGTTTTCTGAAACTGACCCCAAATTTCTAGAAAATACCTGGTACAAAAATTACTGAAGAGGCTGGCTAAGCTAACACATGTGAGCTGCTTTTATGGTATAAAAATGTTGCCACAAACTCACTCAAACTCACAATGAATCCTCCAGTATGTGGCTGATTGTGAAGGCAATTGGAATCTGTTCTTGTAAAGGCAATATACTGTATTAGGTGCAAACGAATACTAACATACCTGCAAGAGTGGCTCCTCAGAGTACAACGAGTGAGGTCTTCCTAGCTGCAGCTGGAAGTGCAGACTGCTACTTTGGCTTTGAGGCAGTGCCTAAAGATTCAGGAGCTCTGATAAATACACTGAACGGTTGCTCCACCCCCAAGAACACCTTCAGTTTCCAAAGAAGAGCAACAGACATTCTAACACAGAACCCTGGTCTTAAATTCCTTTGCTTATCTAGGATTGATCCATTTTCTTTAGATTCACAGAAAATCCTTTGATCTGCTGTGGTACTGTCAGTATGTTCCATATATAAAACTGGCATGTTGGATTTTTTTTAATAAATAGATGCTGGAGGATTGTTTTTGTAAAACTTTAAGGTTAAAAAAAACTTTTTTTTCATTCTGTACATGCATGACATAGGTAGGAAAATGAACTGCCTCTCCCCTATGTGGAATGTAAAACCCCCACTGTCCTACAAGCTAAGTGCCTGCTTGTGCACAATAGGAGACTGAGTCTCATTAGCTTTCGGGTGCTAAATCAAATAAAAGTTTATTAATCACACAACTGCTTGATGATAAATCAAAATTGAAAAAAATGATCCCTCTTTGAATTCTGCATGTTAAACAAGACCAGTGCAGTAACATCCTGTTCTCATTAACAAGTTTCTTTCAATGAAACCAGCTGTCATATAATTGCACAACCAGAAGCTACTACGTCAACAGAGAAAGTTATGCTCCTTTCTGTATACTGCATCTTGTAGTAACTGAGTTGTGCATTACAATGACACAATATTTGCCTCATGCAAGTAGAATACGAAATGAACAACTTAATCTTAAATAATAAGCCAAATTCACTATACTAGTGATCTTATCACTTTCATCTTTTATTGTTGATAGAAACTGGAAAGTGTCTTATATTTTTCATCTTAAAGAAGTGTTTTTATGTTTCAAGGTTTTTGATGGTTCAACTCTCTCAACTTTAACTTATTCAGATTGGTAAACATCAGAACACATTATTTCGTAAATCTTATTTCAGCCAAGAAAACTGCAACAGCACTTTTGAGACAAAATCAAAAGTGAATTATGTGTCAATGATTTCCTTTGTGTGTAAGAATATTATATTGAATATGGAAATAGCTCATATGTCACACAAAAAAGCAGTGATGTAAGTTAATCAGAATGCAACCAGCATATAAAATGTGCCACTCCTATGGTGAGGCCTGGGATGAAGTTATTTCTCTCACACCCCCATAGATGATTTACACCTACAAATGGCAGGAAGAAGTGATGCAAAAAACTGATGACTGTAGGACTCTGGTCAAAACCTGTTCATCAGACGTTGCTGAGTCTTCTGAAGGAAGTCAGTCCTGTCTGATTACCCTATTTTAATTCTCAAGACTCCTATCTGATCCATAGACAGTACCAGCTTGTTTGAAATGGTAAAGACACAAACTCAAAAAAAAAGTTTAAGGTAATTTAACAGCACATCAATAGCTCTGATGTCAACATCTATTTTAAAATTTTAAAGTGAAAACTTTCACCATGAAATGTTTTTAGTCAAATAAATGTGACCAAAATGTGTTTTTTACAATATGGTTGACACAAAATGTTTTTTTTCCCCCCATTTTATAATCCTTTATTTAACCAGGTAAATCGATAGAAAATAAATTCTCATTTATATGGTGATCCATTTATCAGGGGTTTAATCTTGAGTAAAAGTGTAGTTACTTTAGGGAAAACTCAAAGTATCCTTCTCAACATCAACTTGAGTGAAATACAAAAGTGTGACCTCTGAAAAGTCTGAAGTATCAGAAATAGAAAGTAGCCACCCTTAAATTCTACAGCTGGAAATCTGCTGTAATCCTGAATTACACACCAGTTATATTTATCAGGAGCTGTCACACACATTTCCAGTCACATTTAAATCTCACATCAGAAACCTAAATTAAAATCACAATCTTTACCCATAAAAAAATACATGTAGAATCAAGTGTTCTCAAGGTTTGAAAGTGCCTGTAGATCCCAATTACTCTTCTAAAGTAGTAAATGCATCCTTCACAGTCCAACAAGAGAGACTATAATAAACACAGATGAGTCAATTTTAACCTTTTTTATTTTTCACAATCAAAAGCATGAATTATTTCTAATATTTTGCCAATTGTTAATGCCTCTACTTTTTTTTTCAGCTGCAGAATAAGATGGTTTTCCGAGACTGCTTTCCTGGATTATATAAGAGTCCAGCAACGTGGAAGAGCTTTTCAATTCACAGGAACCTGAGGCAGGTAGATGCATGTTACTCCTCTAGACATGCTTCCCTGTTTGTGAAGAATGACCTCAGCAGATCTTTTGTCTGCCAATTATGTCTGCAAATATTATTATTGCCAACAGGCCAATTATCTCTCAAGCTGTTTGGCACTTCCTTGTGTACAAGATGACTTCATAGAAATACTGTAAAAAAACTCCTCTTTGTTAGAAAAGAAGTTTTTACTTCAGGGGTCCAGTAATGATTTAATATTCTAAATATAGCCTTGCTACTGTATTGCATGGTCTTAACACAAGTATATACAGTTGTGAGAAAAAGTTTGTGGAATTATATGGATTTATACATGAATGGCTCCTAAAATGTGATCTGATCTTCATCTAAGTCAAAATAATAAATAAAAACAGTCTTATTTAACAAACAACACATACAACATTTTGCATTTCCATATTCTCATTGAACAAATGGTTTTAAACAATCAAGGTCAAAAAGTAAGAAAAAGTATGCAAACCCTTATATTTAGTAACTAGTGGCAATAACCTCAACCAAACGCTGACCTGCGGAGCGGTTAGGAGGTATTTTGGCCTCTGTACAAAACTGTTTCAGTTCATGTTTATTTTTGGGATGTCTTGCTTGAATAACCTACTTCAGATCACTGGGTTTTTCATCCCAGATGATCCTAAAGTGCTTTGTTACTTTAGAAGGAGACCCACCTTTTTTGAAAGATGCAAGTGATGTGCCCAAACAAACATGGAAATAATCTCATAGATATCCTCCTGAGGTCAGTGTTTCCCCATCTTACATCTATGGTTTGTTTTGGCTACCTGCTTGTGATAAACCACACTTTAAATGCAGCCTACATATGAAGTCAGCCATGTACTGCAAGTTGTTTGCTATGTATGTGCCCAGTCTTTATTTTTGTACAAAGATTTTTAAATTTCATTTGCTAACTAAAATATTTGCTAATCCTATTTTGATATAATCTGCAAACATAACTAATATGTTAACTAACTATACAAGATCTATGGTAGATCAGTAATATAATTTAGGAAGAGTACTGTCTTAATACAGATGCCTGTGGTTCACTGCTGCAGACTTTATCCTGATTTAAGCATTAAAATGCTTATTTTTACTGTTTCCCGTCCATTAACCAGTTATTTCAATACCGATACGGCCTGCACTTTAAGAATGGAACATCAAATTAAAGTTTACTACACATTGTGTCCTACACATTTTGTTGAAAGACCCCTAACAAGTTTCCTAATCAAGATCTACTCTATTTTGCTCTAAATTCTTGTTGATTGTGCCCCACAATCATCTTGCCTTACAGGTGATCTGATAATTTAGCTGCAATTATCTATTCTATAACTGCAATTGAAGTGAGAGTATTAATTCTTTGCATTTCTAAAGCACTCCCTTTTCATCCCACAGGATCCTGAAGCACTTTACATACAGGAGAGGACCCATTTCTTCCTGGATTTTTTATGGCAGTTTCCACTCATGGGACCTGGATGTTGGGAGTCTTCTAGGATGCTCCACATGCTGCAAATGACAGGCTTGAGGGTCTTATTTCAATTCAGTGTTTAATAGGATTTTTTTTATCTATTATAATGTAAGATCTATCTTGAGTAAGGGAAACTATTCTTTTTGGTAATGAAATGTAGACCAGCTCTTTCTGTAAATATGAAATAGGTCCCTTTGCCTTCATTTAAATCAAACGGTTTGATTTTTAGCAAACAATGGCTTCCTGTAGCAACAACCTAGTGTTACAGTACCTGATAGCCACTGACATATATGTGGCTGGTGTAAAAAATGGGCATACTGTGTGACACATGGCTATTCTTCTAAACAAGGTCTATGAGCATGTTGGAGTTTGGAAAATTCCCCTTTGAAGCCCAATCACACAGTTAAAACTAATTTTATCAGCTCTAAGAGCTGTAAATTACTACCAACATTAGTTTTTCTCCAAGTACTATTTCTAAATCTTACTTTATTAACATGTTTTTTTAAAATGCTTGAGTGCAAAGCAGTATATCAATATCAGTTGCTAAGTACATGGTTGAATATGTGTTGGACAGCTGACAGCTTTAAAAATCAAGTCGCTTGTCAGGCAGAAGATAAATGTCTTGCATGAAGACATGCAATTCGGGTGCTGCCTTTTTTTTAAAATAACTGGCAGAGCTGCATTTTTAAATAGACACCCCTGTTCAAACAGATTACGGTTTAACATGATCATTAACACCTACTGTACAAGTTTCCAGGAAAATGTCATCCCACATACCTTGCTCTGACATGATTTTTCTTGCTCACAACTTAAGAAAGTTGACACCATTTGGTGTCTCCAATGGAGACACCATTTAGCAAGTCTCACTCATTTTTCTAGATTATTGGCCCTGGATCTCATCCAAGCATTTCTTGAGAAACGTCAGGGTATTGACAACTCACTTGTAAAATAAAGTGACACCTGCAATTCCTTGTAGTTTCACTGTTCATTATGAAGAATTTCACTGTCATTTTGTGTCTTAGACGTTTAGAGGCAAGGGCTAGCATTGACTGAAAAATTACAAAAAATGCATTTTTTTTTTCTAGAAAACAAAATCAGGCATTTTTATTGTTTTTTGTATTACAAAACTGCTCAATGTATTATACAATACACTTTATATAGTAATTAGTAACATTCTACATTTACAGCAGGTTACATATAGGTCTTAGAATGCTAAATTGAGATGTATCACTTTTAACATGTATGGTACAGGCATCAGATGCATAGTGGTTACATAGTAGGCTAAAGTTATATTTTAAATTTCCAGTTAATTTTAGCATGTTGTCTGTTTTAATCAGAAATACAGAAAATTTGCCCTTCTGTTAATGTGTATAATTACAATCTATATACCTTTTATCATATGACATGTCTCAGGAGTTAATTGGCAACACTGCATTCTGCAAAGAACCTATGTACACTAACCTTAACTGTTAGCAGCACTGAATTTTTTTTACAGTTTTAACTATACAACGTGTTGGAAATGAACACAAATTATAGGTGTCAACTTCCCTTTTGGAAATAACAAAAATAATCTTAAAGATAAACATGCAGTGCTCATAATGGAAACCAGATATTCATAATTGCAGATCAACAAGAACTTTTTTATCAACATGTCCACGTATACATACTTTCTTGCGAAAAAGTCTACACTTACTGCTTTTTTTTTAAATCTTAAAAGTTTTAGCTACTGCACTAGGTTGCCTAGATTACGTGAATCTGGTTCAGGAGACTCAAAGTTAGTACATTTTAACCTTCTGTAAAATGAAAGTTGGGTTCTGCCAGCAGTATAAACCCCCCACAAATGAAAGAGAAATCAAATTTTGTTTTATTTACAGAAGAAAATTGAGAAAGTAAGAATAAAGCAGCAGAGGTCTTTTTGATTTAAGAAGAGTGACAGGGAATAATGAATTCATAAGATTTTTAATGGGATCTATTTTCACTAGATTTAATAACATGCCTGTTAGCTAAAAGGTTTGAAATAATTCACACAGGAATAATGACCTGAAAATATTTTAGAGAGCTGTCATTTTTTGTCCAAGTGAATCTGAGACTTGCTGCACAACATAAAATGGAAATACAAATCCTAAAAATGCAAAATAATATTTTATATCTCCCCAAAAAGACAATGTTCATGGTATAATCCTACACATCTAAAGTCATTATCTCTCTGTGTTTCCATTACTGCATGGCATCCCAGACAGTTTTCTCCATCACTGGGACACTTGGTAACAAAGAGGATCTTTGGGAACGTTGGAGATGTCTGATGGCTTTACCTGGATTTGCCATCTTGATGGGCTGATTTTCGTCAAGTGTAAGTATACCCCTTATCATCATTATTGTAAGGGGCACCTCCTTGCTGCCTTATTTTTTCCCCTATTTTCAACCAGATGGATTAGAGTACACAATGTTTTATTTCCTTGTCCTAGGTGGCATTATTTAATTCATATTGTCAGTGGCCCTGCTGGCCATGTAAATAACTGGCAGAGCTACAATTCAACTCAAGCATGCCCCACTTATGTCTGAGTACTTACATTTAATACAGTTAACAAGTTCAATGATCTTGTTCAATGATTTTGCACCTGTAGCATTCCATCGTCTGGCTTTTTGGTACAGATAGAATGGAGAACCCGTCACGTCATTCTGTATAATGAATGAGGTCTTTCTGTTACTGGAATAAGCCCTTGGATGTAAAGTGTAAAACAAAATTTAGTCGCTTAACACTTTCCAGCAAATCCATGTTGGAGTAAATGAAATGAACTATGGAAATAAAGATCGAAATTACACTTAAGAATAGACGTCTATGTATCTAAGAAATGTCAACATCCGCAGACCTCCATTTCTAGAAGGAGACCCAAGTGAGTGTGTTTCCTTTTCTTTAATAAGTGTTACCAGTGATTTCTAAGGGGAAATAGATACAGCACATTCAGTAATAAAATATACTTAAAGACATAACTTTAACTATAAGAGTTTTCTTATTCAAAAACTTGAAATCTCCAACTGAGATGAAATAATCAATATACCAAAATATCTGACATTTGGTGAGGTCTAGGTTGCGATGATATCTCTAATGATATCTTTAATGATATCTCAAATTAGTGATCAAAAGTTTTAAAAAAAATTTTGAAGTCAGAATGTTCATGTCTGATTTAAAGAAGGGCAAATGGCAATTTGCTGTGGCTATAAAACATTAATATAGTCAACTGAATACAATTTTGACAAAAAATGTAAACATTTTCACGTTGAATCAAGCCGTGCCTCTAAAATTCATGCTTCACATGCCAAGAAATCTGCCTGCTTCTCAGGTAATTGGCAGAAATTGATAATATGCAGTTTCTGCTAAATTAAATGATAGAGAGACGTGTACAACTAAAAGAAACCTTAAAAATCTGTATCAATTGAAAGATGTCCAATAATCAGTAGCCTAAGGAGTGAAGAACATTCTGGAGTAACCTCTCCATGTGGTAACAATAAACTAGTTGTGGGTCTTCCAAGTGTGGGTCTTCTTTCGAATGCTCGTCTGCTGAATCATCTAGTTATTGAGACTCAATTCTGTTCTCTCTGTTGTTTTCTTGCACAGAGGACCCCACTGTTTGGGTTTTTGACTGAATCTCTGCAGTCTTGAGGTCCTGAAGGCTGGTGTTGTATGTCGTCTGAATCTGAAGATCACGTAGGGAGTCTTTCTTTGTCTTCTGAGAAGAAAATTGACACTATGATGATCATGTTAAAAGGAGATCACCATTCTCATTCACCCATTTTTCCAAAAGGAAAACACACCAATAAGTTTATTTTTCATATTTGTCTTATCTTGATAAACAGTTCTCCAACTATAAAAGGCTCTTACCAAACTAATTGGATTCTGCTTTGACACAGATTCCCAAACTAGTTTTACTCCTTTATATTTATTACATGATTTTTATTTGATCTTATTTTTTCAGTAGATAATAAAATGCTTGTAGTTTGCATGATTGCTTTTGCAATCCTGTAATGCAATACAGTATATCCATTTTAGAAGCATTTGCTGTTGAACCTGGAATCTGATCAACTATTCCTCTGTTAATGTTCATAATTACCTTTACTTGGGCAGCCAGATTTCTCTTCTTCTGCTTGGGGCATCTCACCTAGTCGTGAAATAAGCACAGAGAGTATAGCACAAGAGATGTATCTATATTTTCTTGTTATAGGTCAATGCCAGATAAGAGTACTGGGATGAATTATAGTGCTGGATTAATCATGTTCACGAATCAGTACAAATTCACCTTCCTTGTTCTGCTCATATTACATATTTTCTTAAATTCCCACTCCAACAATGTAATTGGTACAGTGATCCTTTAACTTTTTTGTTAAGGCAACAAAAGTCCTTTATGGGCGTTGGACCACTTGTTATATTTTTGCACATTTATTTTCAGATGGATTTCTTCTGATTTGCAAAATAAAAGCTTCAGCATAGACACTACGACGGATGATCAATACCAAACGACAGTACTGTAAAAAAGAGCTGCTTAGATTTGTCATTACATTCAGCATTTCCAGTTAATTTGTGTTGTGTATTTTTTGTATTTGATAATATTGGCTTATGAATACAAGCATCTCATTAAACACTTATTTGCTGAGGAATCCCAGCGAATCTTCTTTATAATAAAGACATTTTAAACCCTTTCTTTCTTTTTTTTGTTTTCGAGTTAATAGAGTACCTGAGGGCCCTGGAGGGTCGCAGTCACTCGTGACAACGAACTGGAGATCAGTCCCTAAAGCAGCAATGGAGCTTCTTGGTCGAGCGCACCGGTCCCCTGAGAGACTCCTCCTCAGGACAGACTGAAAAGAAAATTCTCACTTTAAAAAAACCTACAACTTTCCCAATTACATTACATTGCTTTATATCACCTGCATAGTTTCCTTCTGTTATCTGTGAACACTGATAAGGGCATCAATGCATATTTGCTTAAACATACTGGTACATTTACATTTTTTTCTACTGCTTGGTTAACTTTTTTTTCTCTATATGGGTCCTAACTCGTCATCCTACAGACAGGCAGGGTAAGGGAAAACTAATCCCTAATGAACTCCTCAATAAACAATCCTAAAGGCATGATGTAATCCCTTGTGAAATGATCTTGCTGCTACAGGTCACCTAAAATGAGAAACTTAAATTCTAAAAAATAAATGGAAGAGCCAAGGTTGTCTACCCTGGTCTGTGTATTTCTGGTCTTCCTTGTAAAATAGAATTATTCCTCAAGCATCGGTAACAGAGAGAACCACTAACAGAGAAAGGATCAAAGATAATGGAGAAAGAAATTTCAGTGTGACATGTCGCTGCAGTTCTGCTGAGTTTGAGAGCAATAGCAGGTTCAGGCATTTTTGTGCCGAGATTGACCCACTTTGTTCAGTAGAGGTCATTGTATTCATGCCAGCCATGGTACCTTACCTTCCTGGTCAAGGGGCTGCTGGGAGCAGAAACACTGCTGTACAGGCTCAGGCTGGAGTTGGACCGGCTTGCTGACAAGACTCTGGAGGACTGGTTTCCCCCACATCTCAGCGGGGAGGAGCCAAAAGCATCTGAAGATAAATACTTCTCTTTTATCTTCAGGTTTGTCCTGCCTTTTACTGTGAAAATACAATTTCAACAGCTTATACAGTAGCCTAAATCTTTAGTATATGTACTGTATTTCTGTCGCTGAAGAGTATGCATGAAATAGCTTCTCCTCTAGTGCACATGTACACTGACAGCTGCCAGTCTTCTGATTTGTGTCATACTGGAAGTAGGCAAGCCTCTGGAAAATTTCAGGATAGGCTCTGAAAAAGTCTGCACATTAAGAATTTACAAAACAATATTTAAAAAAAATATGTAAAATCTATTTAAGGTGAAGAAAAACAAATACAAATTTTCCATTTTGATGGTATGTTGGAGTTAGGGTTAGGTGGTGTGTTAATTGTGATCTTTTTTGTGTTGATGTTTCAGGTTGATATTCTCTTTTGCACTAGCCTCTGCATCTCTTCCAACAGTATATGGATGCACTTTGGAAAAGTGCACTTTTAGGAAACACGCAGTAGCACAGAACCATGAAGATAGTGCTCCAAGATTTTTTCTCCATCCACCTGAGGTACAGGACATTGTCATTGCGTGTCAGGTTAAACCTCCTCCAATGGAGCTTTAAATATCACCTACCTTCAAATTTTCAGTGCTACAGATTTATATTTTAATGCTGGATTCGAAACAGCTTTCAATATGGATTACATGTAGATAGAAAATATGACAATTCCAGACCTCTGTTCCACAGTTGTACCTATTACCTAATCCTCACCTCTGCAAGGATCATTCTTTACAAGGAACTCATCCAGTGCTGTCCAGCCTCCTCCCACTCGTACCATAAGGGTGCTGCGGAGAATTCGAACCATCCTCAGCTGCTGAGAATCACCAAACTGCAGGAAGCAGACAGGTCAGCTCATTTAAAACTGCAGGAACATGTACACTACATCAAAGTGATTTAATACCATACTGTATAAAACACTGGCATGTGCTGTAGCTGTAACCCATCCTGTTTAAAGTAGTAGTAGGAACGGCCTTTCTGTAGGTCAGCTCCAGCTTCAAGTGAGAGGTATGTACCTCAGGTTTCAGTTCAAAACTTGATAGAGAAAACTAGCTTATACCAAAGAGCTCCTATCTTTGTACATTAAACAACAGCCAAGACTACTATAACAACCATGCATTGAGACTTCCCCTAGTTTGTGCGTTCTGTTTCATGTTTTCATTCTTTCTAATTTGGTTGCTCATAATGGTTTCTCCCTTTACAAATCTAGTTTATTTGCATTTTTGCAAGTTCAAAAGTTACCACCTCTTATATTGAAGGGCTTCATCATTTTCTGCTTTTTTCCCTTTTTTTAGCCTTTGTAATTACCTGATTGAAATAATTTTAGCTTAACTGTTCTAAACCTCCATTCTTTCAAGTCTTAAGTACTGTAGGTGCTACTCTAGATGTTATTTTATATGTTGGTGCCATATGGCCAATGGTCCTGCATTTTAAAGTACCACTGTTTGTTCAGCTGTTGTTTCATTGGAGAGCACAGAGCATGACAAATGTTTCTAGCCATAAGACAATATTTTAGGATGTTACTGAGCCATAAAATAATGTTAAATTAATTTGATGTCTGTTTGAACTAGCAAGCCAGAGCCTGTACTGCAGTTCTCAGGAAACTCTCTTACCCTGTAGCGATTGGCACTGATTTGTTCAACTTGGAACCTCTTAGCACAGTTACACTGAGAGACCTGTCGACTTACCTGAGAATCAAAAAAGAGAGGTGATCAGATTTTACTGTATTTTAATAGGATGAAGACAAACTGTTTGAAAGATTTTAGGTTAAAATTAAATCAAAGCAAAAATAGAACCTCCCAAACATTGCATTCTTGCAGTCACAAAAGAGAAAAGTTGTGTGTCTCTTAGTATTTAAATCATAAGTTCAATATACAAAATTCAATTTTACCTGTGCTTGGTCAGGGCCCCTTCACTGGGATACAAAAGATGAATATTTTTCTGTCAATCAAACCTCAGTCAGCCTGGATATTTGTTTTCTATGTTAACAATGTAGAGGTAACCAATGAGGCTGCTACCAATCTGAAATTAATTCAGCTCATTTTCAGCAAAAATGTTAGTTGTTTTCCCCACTGATCATACAAGAAACCAACGTGTAAAGAATGGCCATACACACTTACAGTATATTAATTTGCCTTTCCAGGAGCACAGAATAAAATGTCAAAAAGTAGTTAAACTCTTATTATAGACAGCAATTGCATTTTATCTTGTACAGAGTATAATTCATGTTTTGGGCATAGATGCACTATGGGAAGCCTTTAGAGGTATAATGACAGTTCAACAAAAATTGCACTTGTGAAGCTGTCTTGATGTATTATTGTATTGATTTATCTAAAGCTTTTGATACTGTGTTTCACTTAGTCCTTCTGAAAAAGATGTAATATTGGTCTAGATGACCCATCTTGTATATCTTCACAATTGCATATAGTAAATATGGTTATATGTTTAGACTTATTTCACAACCTTTTACACTTACTGTATTATGGGAATCCTGCCCTGGGCAATACACAACTCTTCTTTTCACCACTATGCCATTTTATATGAATGCGGACCCAGTTTCTCAGATGTAGTGACCAATCTTTAGCCCAGTTTCAATACACTAATCTGATAAAGCTAAATGTATGCTTTTCAATAATAATAATTCAATCTGCATGCATTGCATCGATGTGAAGATTGTTGGAACAAACCATTGTTTACAAATCTCTAAGCACTGAGTTGGATTATGCTTTTTACGTTTCAGTATTCATATTCAAATAGTCTATTCTAGGCTTGTTTTTCTTCATTGTAACAGCTTTTGTTCCTTTTATATTTACACATATATTTATTTATATTTATATTTACACAATTTAGTCTTGGTATACAGTACATACAGTATATGGACTATCTTGGACTATGTTGTTATAGATCAGCCTCCAAAGATTACAACATCACAGGACCAATATGCATAATTCCTATTTGAAACCATACTTCAGGAACCTACAGTACTGATTTGATTAAATTCTGTAGCAAAAGTATAGATTTAAAAGAATCTAGTATTTTGGTAATTATCTGTGTTCTTTATATATAAATAGTGCTTGGTTATTTTTTAACAGTAATTTTTCTCAACAAAACTTCTTAACAAAAGTTTTGTTTAAAGATACTTTATCTTCCCATACAAGGCACAGCAATGAGTTCCAGTATTGTGTATTAATGTTGAATCATTACCATATCACATACAGTACCCCTTTAAAGATGATATCAAGATCTGGCATCAAATACACACATATTTATTTAGAATAACTGTATTATTCTGTTATGGTTATTGCGGTGTTTTAAAAACCAAGATACAGTGGTTAACACCTGGCTCAGTGTCAACATTTGAAGTTCACTGGAACTTCAAAGAAAGATAATAAGATGTTTTCTTAGTTGTGCTGGGTGTGAGTCACATTGCTCAAAGGAATCGTCTGGTTTACTTTGGTTAATTACAGTAAGTTCTGGATTAATAATCAAGGGTTATCAACAAAGAGGAAAAGGGGATAAAAACAGGCAGGAAGGACACAGAAAGAGAAAGGTCAAACAAGGTCAACACAGATCAAACAACATTATCACACACACTGGGACACACACACACAAACACAACATTAATTGGAATGCTACAGGACAATAAACAGACCATACACATTAGCCGAATATTTGAAAAACTTAAGAAAAAGCAAACAGAAACAGAACCCGATGAAGAACAGGGACAGTGATCACAAGTTGGCCATACAAAGTGGGTCACACAGACAGACCTGGTTACTGATTTCTCACTGCACTGTGAAAATACAAACATTCTTCCTTAAAATAACAGACCTATAGAATCCCAGAATTCCCACACCTGCCAGAATCATAACAGCTCCCAATCCTCCTATAGGAGAGGTTATGGAATTTAATTGAGCTGGCAGTGCACTAGATAATCTCCTGTCACAGCCTTAGGAACGGTGAACCTGTCCCTTAATAATGTTCAATGTGTTGTATGTTATATGTTGTGAGGTCTGCGCAGAAAATCACTGGGACTGAGCTACCCTCCATCGACCGGATATATCTCGACCGCTGCCACAATTGGGCTCAAGCTATACTTCGGGACCCAATTCACCTTGGCCACGATCTGTTTTCACCCCTGGGTTCTAGTAGGAGGTATCGCAGTATCAGAACACTCACAAATAGATTCAAAAACAGTTTCTTCCCCCAAGCAGTCCACATCTTAAACAGCTCAAATTAGCACCTGCACTTTAAGGTACTGCACTGTTTGCACTACGTCCTGTCTTGGCTGTATTATAATGTCTATTGTCTGAATTTATTGTCCATGTCTGTTTGTCATTTGTGCATTTTTTTATTTCTTTATTTTTTCTTTCTCTAATGTTACCGGGTACAGCTGAATGAGTAAGCATTCCAATACACTTGTTGTATGTGGCAAATAAAGAAATATTGAAATCTTGAATCTTGAAATCTTGAAAACTAGTCATTATGCTGTTTTTAGGAAATACTGATTTCCTGTATAGAGATTCCCAGAGTTAAAAGCATCCTCTACTGGTTATTGCATACATTTGTAGAACAGAGAGTTAGGTTTCCCATTCATTGTGTAACACTTGGATCTATACAGAGAGAGATTTAACTCTAGGTTGTATTCTGGTTAGTGCAGAAGGCAGGGTAATCTTTATTTTTGGTCTGGTTAGGCATTCTATAGGATTCAAATACTTGATAGCAACCTGGGGATTGTCAGGTTCATAAATATATACAGTAGGCCTTTGAGATAGTGTAACTTGCAGTTCTATGTTTATGTTGTGCACAGTTTAATGTGTATATTGTCATTATGAATAAATATTTGTTTAACTCAGAGTGACTGATTTATTTAATCAATCCTGTGCCAAAGAAAATAGTACTCAGGTGTTTATAATTATACCAACTGCTGGGGTATATTGTAGGCAAAATCTTTTTGGGAGTTACAAATACAATTTGGGAGTTATCATTATTTATCTTTATTACTGACTAATCCCCTTGGTCTTCTTCTGATATTCACTATTTTCACAACCCCTATTTGTAACACTATTATATTGCATTATTCATTTGGATAATCTACATCTTACATTGTAGTACTGAATCTTCCAAGAGTAACTACTGACTATTATTTTAATTTGCCAAATTCCAGCAAAGTAGAGTTATTAAAGGTGAATAACTTTTTCAAGGGTAAACACTGTCTGTATTTACAGCTATAAATCCTAAACGGACAGGTCAAAATCTCCACAGACACATGGAGCATCCTGCAAGCAATCTGGCTCCAAAGCCTGTGCCTTCCCCAGTCTTACCTCTTCATTGATCTGATCAGCATCAGCGCCTCTTCTGAAAGGGTCTCTGCTAGGATGCAGAGCGCTCACAAACTCATAATAATCAATAAACCCATCTCCATTGATATCAAAGATATTGGCTACGGCAGTCATTTCTAATGAATTGGTGGGGAATTCTGCAAAAAAAAGGCAAAATGCTTTCTTTATATTGACAAGATGAAATTGTACAAAATACAAAACAGGTCAGACATGATAAGCAAACAGCATATAAAGGGCAGCATACAGTGTAATGAATAGCATGTAGTTTAAAATCATAAACCCGTTTTACTACCACAAAACAGGCTTGAAGTACAAAATTTGATATATAATTAAACTTACAGCATATGTTCATTAACACTCTTATATGCACAAAGAACAAAGCCACTACACTTCTCTTTTTTCTCTTTCAAAGAATCTCTTCAGACATGTAGAAATGCAGATCAATTTCCTGATGCAATAATTCTGAGATATGATTCATAGAAGTAGGTGAACAGAGCTTACTTGATGCCAGGACATTGTCAATGAACTCCCTTTGGCTAATTCTGCCGTCCTGGTCTCTGTCAATGCTGCGGAAGATATCCAGGATTCTGGACTTTAAATGGCTAATCCACTGCATGTACCTCTTGCGCCAGAGACTAAAGTCAAAGTTGGCAAATTCCTCCATCTGCCAGCATAGAAAAAAAGACTGAGATATAAAAAGTGGCAAAGTAGTGCTTCACGTGCTTGGTAGGTTCAAATAACACCAAAACACCCAAACGTTTTGAAGTATTAATCATGTTCATGTTATGAATCACAAAATTATATTTCATTAAAATCAGAGCTGCAGGAGGCTGTTAAGTGAAAAGCACTACTAGGAAACTAAGATAATTCAAATACTTCTCATGTAATCCTCTTACGTAAGAAGACAGTAAGTGCAAAATTCAATGTTTGCTTTTGCCTTAATTACAAAATGTTAAGTCTTGGACAAAATCTTAAGTTTATATGAAACTGTCTCCTGTTTCTTAGCACAGTGAAATATAGATTAATGCTAAATCAGCACTAGATAGGGGGATTCGAAACAGTTAACAAGCACACTTCTGCCTCTGGGTGGAAGCTTGGTTGAGTATTGCACAGGATGTAGCTCCTGGTATTACAAGACATCCAAAACTTCAGGCAGGTTGTTTTTTTTTTAAGCAATATGTTTGCAGTACCTCTCGGAGTCTTTGCAGGTGCTCCTGAAGCCGGCCTTGCCTATTTACAGCCAAGAGCCACAGTTTTTGCCACCTGCTAACTAACTGACTGAGCTGAGGGGTCTGTGGCTCCAGATTCTCGAGAGGGATTGATGCTGTGGGTTGGGTCTTCGCAGCACTCCTTCGCTCTGGAGGACAAATAGACAAAAATAAAAAGATCTACAATCTTTTGCAATCTCAACAAAGTTTCTGGCCAGACTAGTAACCAAACACAGCCTGGAACTGCCTTCCAGTGTTCTGTTTTATGTATGACTAGTGGTTATTTACCATAGGAAGATGCTGCAGGGTTACTGGAAAGGACAAGAAAGTACTGAATGACTATCCAGTAGATGTGTTTAAGAATAACAATGAGGGAGAAAAGCCAGCTCAGTTAATCAATGCATTTTTTGTTTTGAATTCCAATAGGTATGTAAGCATACCTTAGCTAATATAGTCTGGAGAAACCACATACTGTAGCACAGAAACCCAGCATGCTTGCTTATGCAATGTACCAGACACTGTCTGTCCAGGAAATTTGCACATTCTTCTTGGAATGAGAGTAGATCATATTGCTCTGTGTTCTACTTTTGTACTGCAGTTGTCTTATGCTTTTTAACTATTTCTGTGCATTTTACGACTTGCTGTTAGGACTGAAAATGTATTAATATTAATATTTGCATGACATCATGACTTTTCTATGAGAACAAGAGAAGGTGTGGAGAGAAAAATTGTTGTGAGGACCAGATCTGTTTGTTGATGAAATCTGCTAAGTTCCAGTTCAACAAGTTGAGTGGTTCCCCAGACAAAGGCAGTCAGGCACAGCACGTGCACCCTATTTTAGCTGTATGGTCCTTAGATTGGTATCAGTGGAAAATCAAATGCTTCATTTCACCTCATAGTACATAGTACATAGTATTTTATGTAGCTTATGCTAATATGTCTTTTATCTTGTCCTTGAGAGACTCACAATGGCAGGATAAATCAAGTCAGGAAACAGATTAGAGATTTATAGAGAAGAGAAAGACAGGAAAGGAAACAGTAAGAGAATTCTTCCATTGAAGATCAGACAAACAGAACACTTCCAGGTAATTTAAGCACTGAAGAGCTCGATTAGATGTTATAGATAAGTTAATGTTAGCTTATATTTGTGTGAATGTTTGTTTTTCATTTATGGCATCTACCAGGTTAAACAAATCTCTCACTTGTTTAGTGGCTTGCTATTTGTGTACTATCTATTTTAGGCAGTGATTTTGTCCCGTGTAACACTACAATTTTGATAATGACGTTAAAAACGTGTTAAAAATAATGACAAAGACAGACACGTGGATATGTTAATTAACAGGCATCAGTTAAGGGGGACAAATTCTAATTGGGCAGTAGTGTGCCTCAGGGATTTCATTTCTGGATCTATATCAGTGATTTAGATTCTGGTATAATTAGCGAATTATGTATTTTGCAGATGATAAATAGAAAGGGTGACAAAATACAATTGAGAACCATCTGTCTTTTGAATTTACTGTCTTTAGTAGGAATGCAAAATTTTATTTGAAAACTGTTTCCTTCAGAGACTGTTTATATAGTATGTTTAAAAGAAAATAAATTGACTTACTAGTTGATGTTTTTCGAGATGAAGTTGTTTGTGGTTTGGGAATAAATTTATGTTTGCTGAATTTATTGATATTCTCAACATCTGGCAACTTTCGATTCAGCTCATCCATAAAGACCTGCAACAATATGGACAAAATAATAAAATGATGCCTGTGAGCAGATGTATTACACTCAATAATACCCATCTTAATTTCAATGAGGACAATATTGTTTTAAGTCAGTTTTAAACTGAGAGACATTAAAGACTCAGTTAATCCTTCTACAGGTTTTTATCAATTCCCATACACTTCTGTCATGTGTAATATTCACATATTTGAAGCTCCTCATGTTTCTCTTATTCTAAAAAACAAGTTCCACAGACATCTGATTCTAACATGATTAAAACACCAAAGAGCTACCATTATAGTGTGCTGACCTATCCAACTCTACCAAACTGTGTCAGACTCTGTGCTTATAAAGTGAAGCTTCCCTTGCCCAGCTGTTCTGCATTACTGATCCCACCTACAGTGGATATGCAGGTATTGCCTGCTCCAGATCTGCAGCTGAAAACCTGACTTCATTCCACCATCTGGTGACCATTTAATGCAACTGCATCCTTTGTTTTGGCATCGCTCTATCATATTCTCTATAGTCTTTTCAAGCAAACAAATGCAAAATTGTCAAATGAAATGCGCAATCCAATCAGTACCATGTGTTGTGTAATGAGCTCCTCAGCCTGCTCAATACTCTCTGGAAGAGGCTCCTGGTCCCTCAAGGTAAGAGACTCCTCTGCTGCTGAAATCCAGTCTAGAAGCCTCTGCACCTCCTCCCTCTCAGCCTCCAGAGTGGACAGACTGACTTTGAGACGTTCTTCTTGTTGCAGCGCCCAGGCTTGGACCTGGAGCAAAGCAGAACCGTCATGGGAGGTCAATGGAGAGGGTACTGATGACATGAGACATTAAAGAAGTTCCTATTCTGTCCTAATGAAGCTCACCTCCTCAAAGCGGGTGTTAGTGACACTGATCCATGACTTGATGGTTATGATAGAGTCTGGATGGCAGGACGACAATATCTCTTCTGCGAGGGATTTGATGCAATCCAGTTCCATCTCTTGGCCATGCAGGGACTTCTTTGCTTCCTGCATAAGTCAGCAGAATTCCCACACTGATTGGTTAATCAACATATTTTTGTTTCGCACCATTAGTCAAGACAGAATGTCAGGATTCCCACCTGGTGCTGTTTATGAAGCTCCAGTACAGCAGTCTCCTCCTCTGGAATAACAGTGTACTTCAGGGACCTCTCCACTTCTGAGAGACGCTCCAGAAACACATGGACCAAAGAGTCAAATTCCTCTGCCTGCCAGATTGAGAGAGAAAATCTGAGCTCAATTCACAGACACATTTATTCCAATATCACTGATAAAAAAGAAACCAGAATGTTACTTTTAATCTATTCTGCATTCTTTTGTAGTGGAATAGGAAAAACACCTGTGCTGTAGTTACGTGATAGATGTCTTGCAATAAAATAGAATTTGGTGTGTTATGAAAAAGAGTGATTCATGATAAATATACTAAGATGCAATCATCAGAACCCAATATAGAAGAAAACATTGGAGACCAATGCTATAGAAACAATTTATAGGTTACACTTTGTTCTTCAACAACCTATATGCTGACACCACAATACCTTTTTTCTAAGATCAGAATCACTATTGAAAACAGAAAGAACAAGTATCGCACACTAATCAAATGTGTTACAAAAGAGAATATGGAAACAAAGTAATTACACAAACACTAAACAAAATAATCTTTGGCATCAATATTTGATATTTAGCATCTGTAATATATTTTCAGAATGTACTGTTTATATTTAACTTTCTGCATCATTTCTGGTCTATTGTTGATTAGTTTCATGCAGTTTTTATGGCATATTTAAAGTACAATGTTTTATTTTATCCTATACTCAGCCATTTCCCCTGTGTGGCTAACTGAAGGGTGAATGCTGAATTAGTGCAGGACAAATCAAGATAACCAAAGTTACTGTCTATAATTTAATTTAACAATAGTCTTGCTGCTTCTGAGCTCCAGGGAGTTGATTACGTCTGGCTTGGTCTATGTGGATTCTGCACATTGGCTTTCTCTTGGTGCTTTCTCCTTCTCACATGGTCCAAAGACATGCTGGTGTCCCGAGACTCCCATACTGAGCCTTGTCTGAGCCTTGTGATGGACTGTTGTTCCATTCAGAGTGCGGTCTGCTTTGCTTCCTGTACCTGCTGGGTATGTTTGGCTCACCTGGAGCCATGTGACAGCCTGATACAGGCTTTACAACCCTCTTCAAATGAGTCTGCTTTATACCGGGTTAAAGTATTACCTTTAAGTTTAACTAGTTTTACCTTTAAGTTTAACTGAGATGTCGTCAGTCACAAGCGCTGTTATGAGTGACTGCACATTGGGTATCTTTTGTGTAGGGTTGCTAGCCCCTGGACAGGCGATCAAGATGGAATACGTGTTTGTACAGGAAGAGAAAGCTCTTACTTGGCAGAGCGCAGCCTCAAGCCTGGCCTGTTTGGAGACAGACAGCCTGCACACCACCTCCCAACGGGACTCCAGCTCCTCCATCTGCTGCTGCAGCCACTGGGACTCCATGCTGCTGTTCTTCATCACATCCCTCACTGAGCGTTTCAGGGTCTTTATACAGCCAGCTCTCTTCCCCAGCTCCTTCTGGAAAACCTGCACAACCACAGGGAATAATCATGACATGACTAGGCATCCTGTCCTGTTCCCCGTCCAGACCCTCTGCTTTCTATCAGCTAATGTTTTCAGTAGGAGCTATGTGTTTGTTAAAAGGTCAAACTCATGAATGTACAGTATGTGAGGTGTCAAAATGGATAACTTCTGTAGGCTAGTGCTAAGTTTATTTATCTATTAAAAGACTTAAAATTAAAGTTAAGAACAGTCAATTACTAGTCATAGGCAAAGTTACACAAAAATGGAGGCCAATGTAAAAAATACTGACATGGAGTTAATTAGTTGCTTTGTTCTGTATTTAACTGTATGTCTCAATAGGGTAGGTTTAGTCTGGAAAAATAGGAATGAACAGTTTTGAAAGCTTCTCGGTTGTCATGGTTTAATTTTTGCTTGAAGTTCACTACATGACTGAAGAACCTTACAGAGTTGTGTGTGTTTGTTCAGAAATCATGTGAACCACCATTACTACACAGAGAGGCCACTAAACTAATTGTGTGATCTGAGATTTCCTTAGTATTTTTGTGCATCTGAACAGATTTAGGGTTATCACTGCAAAGGGAGTGAACCCTTATTCAAGTGTATGATGTGATGATAAGGTCCAAGCGTGCTGTGTCTGTTATGTGGAGTTGAGTGTAGGGAAGTTGCAGTGGGATAACCAGGCATGCATTCACTTACAGCAGGGATTAATTTAGACTTGCTTATTCAGTAACAGGACAGGAAAGTTATACTATTAAAGGACATTGTTCACAGCACTGGTCAAACTTGCACTTCTACAAATAAAACTGCTTTGTTCACTATATTTCTCACTTTTAAAATGCTCTCAATTGGGCAGGAAAGTGTAGCAGAACTGTGATTTATTTACCTTATGTTTGTCAATTAAATTTGCAACCAGGTCCTTCTCTCCTCCAACAGGCATGTCCTCAGCTAGATGTGGTTCAGCTCTATACAACCAGTCCATTAGGGCTTGGAGAGCATCCGTGAATCTGCCTGAAAACAGGAGTGCTTCTTCCAGTTTGTGTTGCCTGTAATGCAATATGAAAGATCAACACAGGGCCTAGATGCGCATGCTAAAGTGGTGCTGTGACTTCGATAGCTGATGCCTGTAGGTCATATAGACTGCAATGGGGTTCAGAGGCTATCAAAAGAGTACCAGGTCACAGAGTGTGAGATGAGACTGTGAGAGTGTTATTGCTCTCCTGGTTTCAAACCCACCATGAGGAAGGGCTGGCCTTCTGGCTTGTGCAAGCTGGGTGAGGGAAACACGTGAGATGCCAGTTTCAGGGTCAGTCCTCACACTCTAATCTAGGATGGATGTGGGAATAGGTTTTGTGTTAAGAGAAAGTCACGTTCTGGGATAGAGTAAATGATTCAGGTACTTCTGACTTGAAACTTTATGTGTCATATATGGAATGCAATGAAAAATGATGTTTGCACAATTGCTTATATGAGTTTTTACAAGTGTGGTTCATTTGCAACATCTTTCAAGGAAATTCCCAGCCCCCTGAAACTAAACAGTGCAAAGGAAGGTTAACAAATCCATTGAGCAACATGGCCTGCCATTTGATTTAGCATATCTTTCCATGCCTTTCAGCATTCCTACACAGTTTCCCAATGTGCTCACATCAATGGGCTCTGTTACACAGTTAAGCTGTCACAGGCTCACTAATTCTCCACACAATCACAGTCACCTGGACTCAGTTCTTAGTAGATGCTAAATTAAACCAATCCACTATCAAAAAGATACATAAAAGGTCCTAATTTATTTATAAGGCAGCAGACATACGTACAACAGGAGAACAAGCTGCATTCTTCCAAAACAGGAACCCACAACAAAGGGGCCAGAATGTCTTCCTCCCCAGATCCCACAAAAGAACTCCCTCAGCAGAGCTTACCCTCTGCCTTTATTGTGGAGGCTCATCCCTTGTAACCTCTCACAGTAAACGTAAAGGTACCTAGCTCATTTACACATTTTCACCTAATAAATGCCACATTACACCAAAACACAATACATAAAACTGATTAGTTTCTTTAATATATTTTCCTTAAAAGTAAGAAATTGCTTTTAAAACACTGGTGTTACTAAAGGGAGAGGGAGACAAGCTCTCCTCCAGTCCAGAAGGGGGCACTGTGAAAACAGCCTGGTGGCAATCTGGAGACAGTTTCCCAGGGTTTAAATTTGGCCTTGACTCTGAATGGGGTTTTGACTGTTAAAGCAAGTACGTAATCATATAAGGAGTAACTACAGCTACCAAACATTTCAACATTCACCCATTGTTTTGTTTTTTCCTACTGGCGTAATGCCATAATATAGACTACAAACAAAAAGGTAAGTGCTATATGAATTTGTTTTACTTGCTTTGTTTTAGAGGCCTGCAACAACTGAATACTGTTGGGTGGGCCACATCACAGAAGCTAATAATGTTTTGTAATGTTAGCATTGCAAATAAAAATGCATTTTTACCTCTCCATGGACCTCCCACTGATGGTGTCCCAGGAATCTCTCAGCTCTGCCAACAGATCGTCCAACTGCTGCCGGTCAGCTGGACTCTGGGATTTCTCTTTGAGAGTGCGACCACTCTTCAAGGTGGCTTCATAAACTGGCCTCTTCGACCTCAACAACTTCTGAAATTCCTTGAGAAACACGAAGCAAAGAAAATCAACAGGGCCATCTGTCTTCCAACAATGCTGTGCCTCCTGGGCACCACTGTTTGGATATTTAGCATAGGCCAACAAACTGATTATATAAAATACTAGGCCTAATCACACAACTGTAGAACCACTGATCTTACAGTTTTCTCATGCCATTTATTTTTACTTATCCACAAAGTGATTTAAAGATTATTCATTTTCCCTGTGCCACTCAGAGTGGACAATAACTTGCCAGATGAGACCTTGGGCTACATTACCTTCTGCTCTGCGAGCTGCTGTTTGATTTCCTCATGTGACACTGCAATCTCCCTGTGTGTATCCAGAGTCTGTTCCACTTCCGCCACCCAGTCCACCAAGAGTCGCCAAGACTCACTGAACTAAATCATCAAGAGCAAAGACCGCTTAACCGCCCGAAAATGCTTTCCATATAAATAGAAGGGTTATACTGGCTTGCAGTTCTAGTGATTGTGGCTCTTTAATCTCTCCTAGTACTTTCCAGAAACCCATGGTGAATCAAATTTAAAAATCACTACCTAAGTATCCCTATGCTGGAGTCGTGACCTGTATCTTATGAGAAACATTATATTTTTCTTCATTAATTAGTTAATTTTAGAGGAGAAATAAGGCGTTTTAAAATGGATTTTAAGGGCCCCCCGCAAGATGGAGGCCTCTCTGTGACCAGACTTTGGAAAGAGGGTACAAGACACGTTGTACGCATTGAAAATAATGAACTGTAAGTTAAGTGTTTGTGTGGTATAGTTCCTCCACTGAGATAGAGATATATGATATCAATAAACTACCAGTGTTTTATATTTGATTTCAGTTAAAATTTCCATAATACATTGGTTAAAAACCAACTTGTACACAACAAGTGTGTGTAAGCTACTAAGCTGACTGATTTTTGGTAACACAATTACCTGTTTAGCTTGTTTCTTCACATCATCAAGAGCTTTTCCTCTCTCAGCAGTGCGCTGATAAAGTTTTCCATAGCGGTCTTTTACAGTCACTGTGAGATTCTGTATCACATTGCAGTCTTCCTTCCTGCTCAGTTCTTTAAGACGTACTGCTACACTCTCAACAGCTGTCATCTTGTCACTGTAGGAGTTTACTTCAGTCACCAACATCTGGAAGTAACATGGACATATTTTTAACCAAAGAAGTGATACAACAAAAGTGTATTGAATCACATTCCCACATCTCTCTTGGCATTTAGCATAATTTGATGGGGGGTGTTATTTTACAGTATTTGATTAACATAACGAACCTAGAAATATTTAAGTTCTTTTCAACTTTATGCATATTGGACAAACTTATACTGTTTTTGTGACAAAAAAAACATGATTTTAAGAGTGAAATAACTCACTCCTGTGAAGGGGAATTATTTTAATCGGATAAAGCAAGGCTTAAGGATTCATCACATAAAAGTTAAATTAAGTTTCAAGTTTAATATGTTGTTATGCAATAAATTTGAATTCGTATAGTATGTGTCAATAATAAGGTGCAGTGTATGGAAGACCCAGAGACACATGGCTGAACTAGGTTTTCTCAACACCAACCCTGTGTTCCTGTATCTGAGCATTGACAGTGTCCAGGATTAGACTGGGCGGAGGTAAGGCACTAATGGCCTCTTCACTCTGAGACATTTTCTTCAATAGATCCTGGACAGTGCTGTGAAACTCCTTCGACAAAGTCAGCCCTTCATTCAACTTAGCCTGAAATAAAGTTAACAAATGTTACTCACCACTTACAAAACAGTTGCAGCTACACATCTTCAGAATTGAAAGAACTATTAATGTAAGAAATAATACTGCCTTGCTATTTGTGATGAGGAGCTTGAAAATCAGATGAATATACAAATGGAAGATAATATTATTACAGTTAAAAGTGCTTATTGACCGTTTTTGTATAACATTTTTAATTGCAATGCTATGCTTTAACTTCTTCTTAGAATATATAAAATAATAAAAGATGCAAAAAGGAGGAGGGTTTAGGGGGGTCTGTCTTAAAACAGACCAGAGTTTTGAACTCAGTTTGACGCTTATTAGAATCAGGGTGCATATTTTAATAAAAACATAATGAATTATTTCTTTTCTTAGAGAATATTCTTCTTATGTTGACAATTGTGAAAGTTTATTACTCATTCACTTCAACCATGTATTGGATTTTCTATATTTAAAATGAGAAACTACATCAGCTTAAGAAGATCCATTACAATTTTTAAATGTTCCTGTTAAACCTATGATTTTAGAACCATTACAATATTTGCAATATTTCAGTCTGGCTAGAGCGTTTGCTGACCTTCCTTTCTTGCACTTTGCTATAGACACTCTCCCATTTGTGTTCCAGAATGCAAAGACTATGTTCTGTGTTGGAGCCTCGAGAAACATCATTGTTGTCCAGCAGTCTATGGATGGCATCCCTCACATTGTTGTACGTATGTAACTTCGATTCCATTTCCTTGCACAGCTCCTGAAGGAAGATGTAAAAGCAATCTGTTAGAGATGTTTATGAGATGCTCACAGCATAAACATCACTCTTCAAACCATATTGACAAAGACTATGCATTTTGTCATGTTTTAAATTTTCATGATCTCTGCCGTTCCTTTTTGGAAAAGTAATTTACAAAAATGTATGATGTAAAGTGATCATCATATTTGCAACTGTTTGCAAAATAAGGAATTATTTCTTTTCATGAGTTTTTTTAAATGAATGATTGTTTTCACCATATTAATTCAGGTGCTGTTGACCCATGTGGTATTTGGTGACTGTGGGGACTCAAAAAAGAAGAATACTGAGATTGGAGGGTTCCATATATCTTGGAAAGTTTGTTTTTAAATTTATTAAATTAATATGTTGTAAAATTCCAAAAAGGTACTGTGATTGTGATCCATTTGGATCATAATCCAACATTAAGTTGTGATAACCTGGAAATCAGCCTGGCAACTGAACCACTTAGCTACCGGGTTCACCTAGTTAGATGCTCAGTAGCTAAGTGGGAGAAACCAGAGCTTAAGATACCATATAAAGAAATAAAGAATAATGGCTGGATTTCTGTTGATTCAGTCAAGGCTTATGGTTAGTTCTGTTTATTACCAGATGTGCTGAGAGCTTCTCATTTGTAGTTTCTGGTAGTCCCCAGACTGGTTTGGTGGATGAAAGTCTAAGGTCTGTGTTTTCTAGCCACTGAAGAAGATCCTGGATTTCCATGGTCACATCTTGAACCTATTTACCGAAGAGAAAGGAACCAGTGCCACCCAAAATGAGACAGTCAGAGAATGTGGCACACTTCATGAAATTTACTACACTGTAGTATTTTGCATTACATCTCACATTTTCCATAGAATATTGTATAAATTTGCTTTGCTTTTATGGTCTTATCATTCTTGAGCCAGGTTTTGATACTGACACTCATGTCAGGTCACGATAGCATTCTAGCAAAAGAGAATATTTAGAAGTGCTCTATGACACTTGTGAGACACAGGACTTATTACTGCCATTATCATAGTCTACTTTATGTATGTATTTAGTACAATAATATAATTGACTTATTTTTAGAGGTTTAAAAAGAGCATTAACAAATTTTACATAAGCACCCTAACATTCACACACTCAGTATCGTCGGGTTGCAAATCGTTTCCTCATCTTGCTCCGGCCGAAATTTAAGCTGGATGTGTCCTGTGGATCGTGCGCTTGTGGTTCATGTGACCTGTGGGACCATTCACAGCATGAGCCTGCGTGTGAGGGTCTGACTGTCCCACCTGACTGAGGTTGTTCTCCAGCTCGAGCTGCCTCCTCTCTGTCTCGCAGCGGACAAACTCCCAGCGCTCGTTCAGCTGCTCCAGCTGGGCCTGAAGCCCCTGGGGGCTGTCCCCCGCCCCGGCCTCCAGAAGCTCCCTGCCTGCCAGGTTCAGGGACTCCACAGTGCGCGCGTGGGACATCACGTCATTCCGCAGCACCTTCGGGGAGGGGCCAGGCAGGCACAGTGAGACAGATTGGCAGCACAGGGAAACTCGTCCTTCGTAGGACAGCTCACGAGCCACAGTCCGTCTGCGTCTTATCTTGTCTTATTGTAATCAGAAATATTATTGTGCAGCTTTCACTAAGATAAGTCATTGGGACCCTGCAGGAGCTCAAGTCACAATGAACAGGAAATGCACGATTTCCATTTCCAGCTGAATGGATCACCCTGTGAAGACCCTACTGTTACACTGAATATATCACATTAAAAGGATAATAAAATAGATAAAATATTAAAACTGTTTTCTCCTTGAATATTTCATACTATTGCGAACATCATGATTGCTTCAATGCTGTCCATACTACACCATTTTCAAAGCCCGCTATTCATTAAAACTACGTAAAAACAGAATTTACTTAGAGGACATTCTTATTTTTACATCAATGAAATGCACATTTTAACTTTCAAATTCAGTTTAACAGGATGTCCAGTGGATCTTACTATATGACTCTCAAGAATATATACAATTTATCAAATAAATATAAATGAATTGTGTATCTGAATGTGTATTTAACCTGCTTTAGATGTTGTGAAATCCTGGGACAAGAGCAAATTCTCTTGCCCTCAAGTACAGAACTACTGCTTTTGTACAAAAAGGACAAAAACATTATGTGATAGGAGAAACAACAAGAAACAACATTCAGCAACTGCTTTTAAAACAAACTTTGGCAGAACTTCAGTCTGTGTATGATAGGGATGAACTCCCTACCTTGTGTTTTGCGAGCTCGATCTCACAGGTCTGCAGGTCGATGCTGATTTGCCGGTAGCCCTGCAGCTGGCCAGCTGTGTGTGTCAGCCAGGTGTGCAGCTCATCCAGGGTGTTCTGGAACTGACCCAAACCCAGGAGTGCGGACTCCAGCTGGTGCTACAGTGACACAGGGGTTAATAGACAAGTTGGAACACCCAGCAGTCAAACAGAATAAATATTGTGTATTCAGACATCTACAGAAAATCACACAGCATATACTACCCCTGTAAGCTGTAGTCATATTAATAGATTATATTAAAATGAAAATCCATGAAATAAGGAATTTGTTTTGTTTTGCCATTGAAAATGTGAATGAAACCAATCTTGAAACATGTTAAGTTGCGTTCTGGTAGAGGCAGGAGAACAAATTCCTGTGCTTGAATGATATACAGTAAGTTTGCCTTTGACTTTAGTTAGCATTTAGCATGCTAACTACCCTGACAGTGTTTGAAAAGCAGAATGACAAAAATGTGTTTTTGTTTTTAATATAAAGCATGCTATTGTAAATGTATATATCTAACAAAAATACACAGCAGTTGTATGAATTCACAAAGGTATCGTGGAATTCAATAAATGGATTTCATAATGGGTGCCCTGGCATTTTATTGAACAGACATGATGCATGTAAATGAATGATGCTGATCAACCTTTCTCATCAACACGGTTGATCCATAGACAGTCTACTGCAAAAGGCTACAAGCTGAAAAAGTGTAAGAGTCAATATCCATGGTGTTCTAAACATGAGTACACCTACCATCCCTGCAGTTCTAGTGCTGGTGTATTACAGCACTCTCTTGAAATACATATTTTGAATGTTTAACATTCAATAGCTGTAGAGTATGCCTCACACATAATGCATTTCATATAGTGTAGATTCCTAACAGTCCTAACAGATTCCAACCCTAAGTGTCACATAGGATCAAGGCTTACCTCCATTTCTGTTAAGTTACCTGAAAGTACCAGACTTGCCTGTTAGGTTTTTGGGATAGTGGTCCATCACAGACCTGTCTGGGGTGATCAATTTGGGAAAGAACCTTGTTCATAGATAAAACAGTAGTGTCTTCATGGGATACTAGAACCCATTACTCACTGGCAAGGAGTCCAGAAATTTAACTCTGCAACTCCTTCTTTTATAACGAGTGCTGTATAGCTATGACCAATGTACCACAGAGATCAAACCAAAATCATGAAAAAGTGTAAAATAATTGCTGTGACAATTTTGGAGACATTTTCATGATACATATACTGTATTAGATCCTGAAAGAGATCAACGTTCTGCTCTTGCCAGGCTCCTACCAGGTGAGGCGAGTGTGATTTTTACCTGTCTGCTCACGGTCTCCCTCTCCAGGGTGTCCCAGCGATGGCGGAAGTCCGAGAGCTGAGCACCAACAGCATCCTGCTCAAAGCCCAGAGTGAGCCTGCAGACAAAGCGATGGTTCAGACTCTCCATCTCTATCTTCTTCTGGTACAGTTCGCTCTTAAACTCCTGCCGATCAGAACCAATAGGTTATTTCTTTCTGTGTGGCTCAATCATATTGCAGTTACATATAGGACAAGAGTGAAAGCTTTTGCGTTAGTCTGTAGATGTGAGGAATGAAGCTCAGGGCATTGTGTCTATGTTCTGTTTGCTTTGTGCCATGATTCTTCTGAAAGCAACAATATGCAAATAGATGTACAAGAGTTGTACAAGTTTTTTTTTACAGACGCCATGTGAGTAAACCTTTATTCTTTAATCTCAAAGCTTATGTATATATATATATAAACCATACAGAATCTGTAAATAAAAATTTACATTTTAAAAATACATTTTATTTAAGATTTTCCAGAAATATGCATTGCATTTTAAATTTCATGTTCTGTAATATTAAATTAACCATGGCAATTATTCAGTGTGAACCACAGAGAAGGAGCACAGGTACATTTAGTGATGACAAAAAGTTCTAATGTCTGTACAGGAAGAGACTCTTCAAAATACAATTCAGGTCTTAAGGCAAATTGAAGTGTGTACAGTATTTAAAGCATATAATGCAGATTATGAAACACAAAAACATAAAAAGAAACAAAGATAAAGTTTAGTCTACTTACTGTAATATGCTTCAAAAGAATTTGTTAATTCTGTCACCCAGTATGTGAATATAAACCATATTATGATGTCATATTTCAATCCATGTTGTGCCAGTTTAAAGTTTTTAAAATGTCTAGCTTGTTGCTGTACCTTTAAATCACACAGCTGTTGCTTTACTGTCTCCAAGCTGACCCCAACCATAAATTCTTCGGCAGCTTTCAGCTCTGCGGACTTCAGCCACTCAAACAGCCTCTAGAAAATTGAACATTTAATATTTTTCCTATTATATTACGTATTAGTCAAGAGAATAATTAAGAACATATACTAATGTTTTAGTTCTGTTTTGTCAAAGGTACAGTATATGTATGTAGAGTGAAACAGAAAAATCCAAGATAATATAATCATTCTTTATTACAGAAAAAGCTCCTAAATTCTTTTACACTCCCAGGACTCTTGCTACTGAATTAAACCTTTATGTCAACTTTTTTGGTTCATTGTATCATGTGACATTTCTCTTTCTTAATAACTATGATCCCTTTTGAATTCATACTGTTCACTCATATTTTTTGAGTGTTGTTTTGTAACATGGAGAAGGAGAACACGAGGATTTTGGCGTCTGTCTCTATGCCACTAGAGAGCATTTTAGCAAACGCAAAGGAAATAACTGAAGGGATGAAAAGCAGCTGATAGACATTGGGTTTTTCTACACACAGGTTATTTAGGAAATAAATGATTAATAAAAGTGATCATCTCAACATTTACCACTTTCTGAAATTTAATTAACACTATTCAGTGTAGCAGCAGCTAAAACCGCAATGATATTGTCATCTTATGGAGAAGATGAGAGTCAGTTACTACATCGACAGACCACTACACTTACATGCACAACTAATAATATTGTAATATATAACTAACAAACCTTGACAGTCTAGACTAGCACAGCAGCAACAGCAAGAGCCACTGGAGGGAACTTTTTACTTATTTGCATGTGCCTTTTGAAGAAATATGCTGTGTTGCACATTGAGGGGGAGCAGCAGCCACCTTGTTCACCTGAACCAAGGACCAGCCCAGGTTACTCATAATGCTCAGTGCCTGCCCATCAGCTCGGGTTTACAAAAGGCTTCACCAGATACAGTACCATCCTTTCCAAGGAGTCAGTACACCATTATGGCAGGAGGTGGGAGATTTCTGTTAGATGGAGCCACGTCTCTTTAAGATCCAGGCTAAAGGAGACCCATAAGCTGAAAACTGAAGGATAAACCTATTGGCTTTTCCTGTTACAGACCATAAAAGCGCTGAAGAAAGCGGTGTTAATGTCCGTTTAGATCCTTCAGCACCACTGCATAATGAGGGTCTGCCACACCTATTGTCCTAACTTTCAGTTCTATTTGTTTATATAAAAACATATTCAATAGAGTGATATTCAATATTCTATATTCAATACAGAGTGAAATAGAAGTGCTTTCCACAAGAAGTTTGAGCTTCTGTAGATACTTCCCCTATGAGCATGGATATACTGTGTTATTCATTGCAGAATAATCCCAGGCATGTTGGAGAACAGCTATTTAGAGTATAAACGCTAATCTTTAGATATTAAGGCTTAGGGGCTTTCAAATTTTGCAATTACGCATGGACATAGCATCAGAAACAACAACAATAACTCAGTGATTGGAGAAACCACAGTCTTGGTGAAGGGTCTTTTATTTATTACATTGCAATTAAAAATAGTGTGACTGAGCTTCAGTTTTGGCCAAGTTCATTTTGATTGTAGTTACTTAACTGGAGAGTTATTTCTGGTAAGATCTAATTAGCTTTGCCAGAATGGAATCTCTGAAATTGCTATGAATGCTTGCAGTTGTTCAGGTGGTGACATTGACTGGTAGAATGCCTGTCTATCTTCACTTTTGTTCTGGGATCATCTTTGGGCATTTACCTTAAAGCCAGAGCAGTACAGCAGATGTTTTCATGCAAATGTTTCATGTTGGTTTCCTTTACCTCAATCATGTTTTTATAATGCACTGCAGCCTCAAGAGATTCCTCCAGCTTGCTGTAGCACTCAGTCCACAGTTTGCTCAGGTTATTCCATGTGCAGTAAAGCTTGAAATAAACATATCAAATTTAGTAAAATGTCTAAATACATACAGAGTTAATCACTTCCAACAAATATTTTCAGGGTGATTTTCATTCTCTTATTTACTTTTTAAAGTAATAGTAAAAGTTCAAAGAAGATGTTTTCCGTAAGTAAAGATTTAGGAAGAGACTGTATAGGAAAAATCATTGGAACTATTATGTTATTACATTGTATATATTTTTTATATATTTTAAGGAATAGTTTGAAAATGTAATTTATTTGCTATACCAAATTGTCTTGTGCAACAATTTCAATTTTTACTAATATAAATAGATCAAAATAAATTGGTTTGGTTAGTGGGGTTAATATTTATTTTAAAGCAACAGCTTTGTTTCAATATATTTGACAATAATCTTGCCTTTAGTTAGAAACATTCTCTTAATGTTCTCTTATAGGGTATTCTGATCAAAGAGAACTGTTTTTTTACAAAGAGAGAAAACTCTTAGAAATTTCCTTAGACTTCTCATTCTAATACTTACTTCGTCTAAGCTTTTGGTGACGTCTGGCTTGTCAGTATCCCCACAGGCTGACATCAGGTCCACTCCCAGAATTCCAAGTGTGTCCAGTTCACCCTGCAGGCTGTCTATATCTTCTCTAACAGACTGGTGAAAACAGAAATAAGTATTTACTAATGTCCAAGAAGGTTCATAGGTAATTCTAGAGCTGTTCAAGATAACAACTGTGTAACTGATGTAACACATTTCATTAAACAATAGTGCTTCTAGGTAAAACAGTTTGTTTTAGGATAAAGGATTATATTTCTGACTGATTAGAATCAAGGACTGGGGTGGTAACAAATGCTCAAGGATAAAGTTGCTTCTTGTATTACTGAAATGAAAAATAAGCCAAACTTTTACTTGTAAAAGTTAAATAATTTGACTAGGCTAAGGATCTGCACCTGTGGCTGGAAGGTTGCCGGTTCGTATCCCGTGGCAGGTAGAGGAATCCTACTCTGTTGGGCCCCTGAGCAAGGCCCTTAACCCCAACTGCTCCAGGGGGGCTGTATAAATGGCTGACCCTGCGCTCTGACCCCAAGCTTCTCTTCCTGTCTGTGTGTCTCATGGACAGCAAGTTGGGGTATGAAAAAAGACAAATTCCTAATACAAGAAATTGTATATGGCCAATAAAGTGATCAAATCTTATTCAAAAGAATAGTACTTTACAGTTATGTGGATTTTCATCCTAAGCAAGATCTGAAAAATGTGAAGGATTAAGGCTCAGCTAAACCACAGCAGCCACCTCTGTGGTGCAAACCAACAGCTAAACACCAGCCACACCAGACTAATGGCCTGAAAATGTAATTTATGGCTGGAAATAGACATGCTTCATACATTAATCATTTTCCACATAGTATCGTTATGCCGCTTTTTATTATGAGAAGAAAACAATGAAATCCGACGGTTTCAAGTTTAAGCATACAACATATAACCTGTTTTTAATGATTATTCTGAATTTAAAAATCTAGACATAGCATTAATATACCTCACTATCTTAAATTCCATTAGAAGACTTTAAAGCAGACACTCCTTCTCTTACTTTATTATACTTCTTGATAAGTAGGACAGGTGGTTACACTACCTGCATGGTTTCTAGGCTCTGTCGGATGGTCTCTGAATCCGATCTGGTCCCATTCAGATCCAAGACTATCTGCTGAGTATCATTCAAGACAACAGTGAGGTCGTTCAGGTCGCTCCAGAACTTAGTGGCCAAGTTGAGTAGATTCAGGAGCCACTTCTCCCTGTCCAGAACCTGGGCTTGAGCCTCCTCCCACTGCCGGCCCAGGCTGGAAACGTGATCCTCAATGACTGTGGAAGGAAAAGGGTCCAGTTGATCATGCCATGTCTCAAAGATCGAGAGTTAGTTGATTTGAAACTTGAGTAAAATATTAGGACAGCCCTATCAGATAGAATAACTCTTCTTCACATTATCTGTAGACAATGTACAGTAAATATGATGAGTCACGTGACTTTGTCATGGCTGAATATTGGGAGCACAACAGACTGGGACAGAAAGATATGAGGCTGTGAAAAACCTGGGGGCTTTTGAAAGATATTATACCAGAGGGCAGACTACTAGGGGCATTAGCAGTACAGACAGTGGAACTGCCTACAAGGGAGGCATGCAGCAAAGCACCTAGCAGGTGTCGTCTGGATAAGAGGGACAACTGCAGGAAAGAGAAAAACAAATGCTGTCTGGAGACGAGCAAGTGAATAGACTCGCCACAGTACTGAAACTGGCCCATAGCGTCAGTAGTGACCCTGGTCCATCCGTATCAGTGCAAGTTATGAACAGAGAACGTTGTTCAGGAGCCCCACTTGTCATTTGACCAATCGGTATACAAACCAGTTTATGGGCCAACATGAACAAAATAAAGAAAAAACATTCTGGACAGATTTAGGTTCTATTTCTCCCAAATCAGTTAGTTGTATACTGTATGTGTATATTACTCATGGGAAAAGGAAAGGGAGCAGGTATTCATAATGTAAAGACTGTCGCTTTCAGAAGATATGTTATTATTGAATGTAAAATGTGTACTAGTTTTCCCAGTAAAATATTTTAACAAGCTAGAATACAAAATATATAATAAAACATGTTGCTCTACCACTGGATTATAGACCCTCCATGTCATTCCTAACTAATTTCTGAATAGTAAAAACAGTTTATGTGTACAGCTGCTTCCCTGGTGGGGGGGGGGGGGAACTTTCTCTCATGATGGCTTTTGTGGTAACATACCCAAACCCAACACGTAAACCTACAAACATGCACTTAAAATTGCAAATGAAGTGGGATTTTAATATAATGAAACGTCTCATTATTCGCTCTTGCTATATTCCTTCCTTGTAAAATAACCCATTCACTTGAGAAACTGGCAATTTTCACACGGTATTTCTCTGAAACGTAATACTTATGAATAGACCGAGTTAACAAAGCACTGTGTTGACTTTGAGTTTGGTAGGGAAGCTGGACTTGTGCCAGAAACAGTGTTAAAAGGAGACATCGTGGTCACTTTCACATGTTGGCAACCAACTGATTCTACTTCATTAGATAAGTGTCTTTGAAAGTCACTGTCATGTTGCTTAAATGTCCCATCTTTTATCTGAATTTTAATCCCTATTTTTATCATGACAGAGGTGCCTATTGACACTCTGGCTACTGCTATGGTGGTCATAATAGTATGAGAGTGTTTAAGAAAATGTGCACAAAACATTATCCTTTTTCACACTGTGAGCTCCTCAGCACTGATGCTCCTCTCGTTGACAACATGGCAAGCCGCCTCGTATATACTTTTTCTCTCTTTTTTGTATCTTCCTGGCTCAGTGATCCTTATTTTATGAGCACACATGATTTTATGTTTGTCAAATCAATCACAATTAATGAATGTTGTTTTTTGGTATCTTTAAGGAGGTTTTTGAGAAGATAGAACCTAAAAAAGTCAATGTATGCAGAGAACAGGTACATTAGGCATGTCTTTATATTTTGCAAAAAATGAACAAAAGAAACAAAAATTAGACACCTTTCAGAACAAACGTCCTTTGTTTTGGCAGGTGTAGTACTAGATTCAGCTCCACTTCACATTCAGATCACAGGTGACACGAAAACCATTTCTCAGGTGACTCTAGTGGCATCCTACCTGTGCTGATGGAGCTGTTGCCAGCTGTTTCTGCGTTGGCAATGAGCTCTGCCCCCTGTGCTCTGACATTCTTGAGGCCCAGCTCCAGCTTCGCCAGCTCAGACAGTGTGTGTCTGTTGTCCTGGAGCTGCTCCTGGATCCTGGCTGTCTGCCCTTGCAGAGTGACAGGGGTCTGCAGGCGGCTCCAAAGCCTGTCCAGACTCTGTGCCATCAGGGTCATCCTCTCAGATAGCTGTGCAAATGGCAGAGAATCAGAGCTGATCAATTTCCTGTACGTTTTAGAAGAATCCCTTTGTTTTTTTTTTGTTTTTTTGGATCTGTTTTTTTTTCCATGATGTAACGATTCCGTAAAAAGTGTTTTCAGTGATAAATAAAAATGATATAAACCTGGTTGTAAAATGGGCAGATTATGCACACATAATATGCCCATTATAACTTCAACTTTTGAGAAGCTTTTGAGAGGTAGCTGCTCACCGTAACATTTTCCAGTGTCAAAGCACTTTTTTATCTGTTATTCTTCAGGTAGAGACATCGAGAGTTAAAAATATATATAAATGCAAAGCTTGAGGAAGGTATCTTGTCAACCACATTGGGTTACACTGATAAGCCTATGTTTATCTTCAGTTTTAATAACCATATCACAAAAAGGAGCTCAATGGAGTTATTTTCTTTTATTAAAGGGGTATCATGCCCAAACAGTTTAAGGGCCCTGAATCTCTCAAGCAGAGTGATTTGATTCAGGTTAATCTAAAGGATTATTTTACATTCAACAATGAAATATTGCGTCTCCTGAGTTGATCAACTGGTAAAAGTGTTTCAGTGCAGATTAAGCTCTTTGATCGCATTTCAAGGGTGGGTCAAGCCAACTGTGTCTCGCCAAGAGTAGAGCTCTCTTGGGTTTCAGTAACAGCGACCCCTGCACCTTGTCGGGCACATGTAGCCTTGTGTGCAGCTGTTAGTGAGAGATGCATTTCTCCTCCAATCAATGTTGAACCTTCAGTACAAGGCTGTACAACCTGTGATGTGTTAAAAGATGATTGGTTCTAAGGTGCATGGGTGGGAGGAATCTGCCCACACTTCCTCATTCTCCCCTGTGTGCGGTCGCGGGGTTTTAGCTGCAAGCTGAGATGTGAAAACACACAAGTGATGATTCCAAATCAGGTGGGCGTAACAAAAACAATTGTTTATTGTAAATTAAAAAATTAAAGTGAGAGGTCCCAAGAGGAACCTCTCACTTGAAGACTCACTTTGGGAACAGAACTGATAAATATGCCCGTCAGAATTTGTCTCGGAAAATGAAAAAATCAGAAGGAGTCTTACTGATACTGAGCACTTTTTCACATTGCAAACTATTCAGCCATATCAGACATTATCCAGGAGAACTAGGATTCAAGTGGTGATTTCAGAGGACACGTTTCTTTAAAGATTTACAGTACAGTACTAAAACATAAGATGTGAAGACAAAAAAATTATAAGACTTGCAAGGGATTTAAAATCCAATCAATACTTATTTCGAACCTGGAAAATCAACGATAAGAATAAATTCCACAAGGAAAAGACAACAGTAATGGCTTGTAATGTTAGGAAGTATATTGCCAGAACCATAGGAGACAGTTCTGTGTTCTTCGGATTTGTTTAACTACTATGGCAAAAACATAACCACCTCTTTATGAATATCTATGTATTAACCACTAGGCAGAACCACCTCTTGATGAATATCTACTGTATGTATAAGGGAAAAAACTGAAGGCCAAAGCCCAGCTGTGTTCACCCAGATGTCTCCACCTGTGTACAATAGTAAAGAGCACTGCACCTGCGTGTATCGTGGCAGAGCCTCCTCAAGGATGCAGGCAGCCTGTCGCACCCTCTCCTTTATCCTGCTGTGCTGCTCCTCAGCTTCCTGGGCTCTTGCTGCAAAAGCTTCCCCCTGGCTGGGGCTCATTTCCCGCAGGCGACCGCTCACAGACTTCAACTGCCCTATCAAGGGCTTGTGTTCTGCAATGGACTCCCTCAGGCCCTGGGTGAAGGAGCACACATGTCCCATACTGTCCTGACACTGGGTTTGCAGGGCGGTAAAAACATTTGAAATGTCAGCTCGGTCACTGCTTGTCAGACCACACAGGCAGTGCTTTTCTGCTTGAGATGAGCTCTATCCTTCATTGTTCCTGTAATTTAAAGGGCTACAAAATAAGAAGCACTCTGCTTACATTGCTTACAAGCACTGTGCTGAATGTATCCATGAATCATACAGTCAAGTGTAAAGTAAAGTGTATCTGGAGTATTTCATCCTGCTGCAACATTCTAGATAGTAGTACCATGCTGAGATAGGGAGAACAGAAAAACTGTTTCAGCATTGAAATAGGTTAATTTCATTCAGCTGCTACAGTATAACCATGGGTTTTTTATTATGGTCTCCGAGTCTCTGCAAAAATTACTTTGATTTTATTTATTTTCCATTTAGTTGTTCTTACAGTTCATCAAAGAACTGGCAGAAATGTTTGAGAAATATAATTCTTAGAATTTGGAGGCACATTTAAAAAATAACACAGATAAAACCTTAGGTTGAGAGAACATTACACATAAAATGTTTGCTAGTTTAGAGGTGGTCTTTACCTGTAACAGGTCCTGTTGTTCTTTGAATGCTTCATAACTAATGGTATGCAACGACAGCTGTTCAATAAGAGTCTGGGTTTCTTGTAACCATGGGGACACCTCAGCGTGGGCTTCTGAGAACTGGGACAGCAGTGACTGAGCATGCTCGAGCTGCAGAACCACGTTGGAGTTTCTCTGTGATGTGGATTGGCATTGTTCCCTCAAGGAGTTGAGCTGGCTCTTTGCAGGAGTAAAGAACAAAAGAGAAAACTCATCAACTACTGTTCTTGAGGGAGTGTGTGAGTCATTATTTGCATAAAAGAAATGCAGAAGATCAGTACAAAAGCATTTCATTCAATTACTTTACTAAATAGGGGACTCTCCTAAAGAAACACAGAAGGAGTTGCCAAAAGCAAAGAAGTTCTAAAACAAAGTACAACAAATGAACACAAGCTGCTACTGCCTTTTTTTCCAAGTCCTTTTATTAGGCTTACTTATTATTCTGGGTTTCAATCATAAAGAGTTTGTTTACAGCATATTGCAGAAACACACTGATATTATAGCAGTTAACTCAAAGTTCCGCTCCATAACATTTGTATTACAAAAATTACCCTTTTCTACAGTTACCCTTTTCATCAATGAGCATTATTTGCATCCACCTAGCACACACTTTGTGAAAAAACTGATTTTTATTTTATAGTGACTCCATGTGTAAGCAGAGGCCATGTCCAGCATGAATTAAACATTTCACTTTTTCACATATTTTCCAGCTTTCATTCTTTTATAGAGCTTCTTTTGTACTATGAAGTGTAAGTCTTACCTGTAAGGGTTGTATTTCATGTTCTTCACTGTAAATAAGTAAAACTTCAAAGATCTTCAGGATTTTCTCTATATTATATCTGTGCTGCATAATCTCAACAGCCAGTATCTAAACATATAAATAGGAAAATCTGTCAAATAAAGCCCAAATATTATTTTAATTGTCATTCAAATATATGGGTATAAAATATTACAAGCATCTGTTCAATCTATCAGACATCATTCAGTAAGTAGTTAATTGAATATCAATTTTCTATCTGTGAAAATGGAAATGATTTTGACAGTGTTAAAAGGAAAACACAGAGTGTCTGTTTTAACATTTATCTATTTAATTAATTTTAGTGTCTAAATGATAGATTACTGTATTCTTAGCTCACAGATTAAACAAAAGAGGGCCTGACAAAAAAGTGCAAAGGCAAAAAAATACTTAAGTAAGCAAATGTCCAAATGCTGTATGATGATCTTTCTTTTTTACCATTTTATGCTGAAAGCCTATAGTCAGAGAAAAATACAACCAATCATTGTGGAAACCTACCTTCTGATCATAGAGTTGGGATGAAATGACTTCTGTTTCCAGGTTAATGCTCCTGAATTCCTCTAGTTTCTCTGCCGTGTCTTCAAACCAGCCCAGTTCCTTCTCCACTGCTTGCTCAAGCTGAGAACACACGTTCGAAAGGATATCTTTTGACATAACACTGTCACACATCAGATTCAATGGAGTTTCCTCTTCTGTTCCTTCATTCATGGCAGATGCTTTGAAATGTGGTAAAACACCGTTGAATTACTGCATCATGCTCATTGAACTGAATTTCACTCCCTTCATTTTCACATGTCCAATGTGACATGACAGATCTCCAGCTGGGGAGTAGATAATCTAAACTTTGTATATAGGTATATTTTAAAAATATGGACCACACTGACACTGAACAAGGTCAGTGTTCATGAGTGTGCTGTAATAAGTCATCCTGGGTGGCCAACTTTGAGCTTTACCAAGAGCAAAGTACCAACTACTTGGTTGAATATGTACAGTACCCCCCACACAATTTGACAAATAGAAATGAGGATGATACAATAGTTTAGATGACTAAACTATTAGTCAAACTACTCCCAAACACTGTGAGTCAAACACTGTGTTATTTACTGGAGTTTGGTCATATGGCATGTTACAGATATTCTAAACTGAGCAGTATGATATATCTTGTATTACAAGAGACACCAAATGTACAGATTTCTTAAAAATCGTTTGTACATATTTAACAAAAATATATAGCTGCCAGTTTTTTTCAATTAAGTATAGCCGTTATGTTATGAACTTGTCTCTCTGGCACCAACTCCTGTCTCTGGTCTCATGCAATTAAATAAAACATATACTGTAGTCCTTCTCCTCTCATGTGTTGGCCTACTGAGCCATTCATCACGGACACTCTGCAAGCTCCACAGTGGCAGGCAGGAGATCACTGCTGATTGGAGGAGCAGCATTCTCTCTCAGTGATGTCACTCAAGTCTTCAGTTGCCTGACAGTCATAGGTTTGCCCTGGTCAACTAATCCCACCCTTGCCTTGGTGCTAGTCTGCCAGTTGAGTCCATTCATATGGGGAAACCTGGTCACAGCTGGCTAGTGATACAGGTCAGGCTTGAACTAGGGATATCTGGATCACAGAGTTCAACCTGCACCTGTTTGATAGATTATAATAACAAGCATATGCACTTTTGCTTTATCGAGAAGCAACAAAAAGACGATGATCATGTATGTATTATGTCACTCCGCTCTCTGTCTCAGCTAGTCGTCATTCTCTCCAAAGTGCAGAACAGATAGATTTATAACACATACTGCGTAAGCTTTATGACTGCAAGCTAGCATATTTTAATTACTTGGTGCACTATAGAGGGTCTGCATTTTTATATAAAACAGGTATTTGAGGATTTTTTTAAATATAGATCCATGATTACAGTAATTCACATGACAGAGAATCAGGTGGAGAACAGTTTAACGTGTATATCGTACACAGAAAAATGACATAAGATGTGACAGTGCAAACCACTGCTCTGTTGGGAAATTTCTGTTAATAGAGATTTACCCTCTGCTTGTCCAAGGCACTGAAGAAGGTTTCTGCTGGAACAATCTGGCTTTCATAGTTCCCCAATTCCCTCTCCACCCTTCCCAGCCACAGGGTCAGGTCTTCCTGGCTGGAGGTGCACCGGGACGAGGCCTCCAGAGCTTGCTCCAGCCTCTGCAGGAGATCCGAGCTGCTCACGCTGAGGACCGAGTACCTGATCCGGAGGCTGTCAACCTTCTCCTTGACAAGCTGCAATTCTTCCTCTGAAAGACAGGAGAGCTGGCTGAAGGCTTTCTTTGGCGATGAAGCCTTTTTACAACTTTTAATCAAAAACCCTTCCCTTTGGCGCAGTTTCATAAACATAATAAAACCAAAAAAACTACCTTGGAACTACAGTCACCAGCACTGTTAACAACGTGTTTTTTCTTCTTAAAACCATTATTTTTTTACATTATATGTAACAAAACACCCTGTTACATTGTATTCGCTACAACAGATGTTGCATTTTTGCTTTTATTTTTAAGTTCAGTTCCTTAGGTATATGCATCATATTATTTTTAAGAAGCCAGAGAACAAGTAAAATGTTGTAAATCCCTACCTGATACTTTTTCCATCAGTTCAAACCCTTTTTGTAAGACTTCCTCAAGTTTCTGGCTTTTGGATTTTATTTCTTCAAGAGCAACCTATTAAGCAGTAAAGACAAATATTAAAGCATTTATTTTAACACTAGACAAAACAAGTACATGGACAGAGTCACAATGGTTCTGAATATTTTCCATTTGTTGATTGTCTGTCTGACAGTGGAAGGATGGAACCTCTGATATTTAGAAATGGTTTTATAACTCTGTTCAGACTAATGAGTATCAAATACTCTTTTTCTGAAGTTCTTTTTTGATTATGGCATGAGGTGTTTCCACTAACCTGCAAGGTAAACACTTACTTTAAAGTTTCCAGCCAAACTCAGTCCTTGTTTAGTTGTTACCCAATTATTTAACCACATAATTCTAAATTATCCCCTTAACTGTGGAAAGTAGCCTAGGAGATCACATATTATTTCACATATATTGTTTATTAATAATTCATTGTCTTCTACTTAGTGCTCCATTCCATATCAAAACCGTTGAATTGGTACTGTAAATGTATACACTTTTGGTTGTTTAGGAGAAGATAAACACAGCTAATATGGTAACAAAAAGTAAACTTCATTTATAAACTGTAATAGTCCAAGTGCAGTGAAGCACTGTAGGATCATGCCTTTGTGTCTTTATGAGACCCAGAGGGTTGGTGATCAGACTTTGCACCTTGGCTTGAGCAGTGGTCTCCTGGATGTGGCTCATGCCTTTCTCTGTGGTTCGGAGCTCGGAGAGGTTCTGCTCCACAGTAATAAGCCACTGCTGGAAGCTGTCCATGCTCTCCTGAAATCCCTGTGCCTTAGGAAGGATCTGCACCAATCTACTGTCCCTGTCACAATGACAAAACACCCCAAAAGGCTTTACGGAAAAAAAATAAATTCAAAGGATTTCACGGGAGTAAACTAAATCTTTTCTTGAATTTTATGTGAAGGACCTTGAAGTAGACTGTGGGCCTATTCAAGAAACATTTAACTGAAAACATTTTTTTCTAACATTCACTTGTTCTATTATTCAATATATAGCACATCTAAAATAGCCAGTTGTTTCTTTAACATCTCCTCTCACAGCATCAAGAAGTGTACTATGAAGGGAGATGGGGGAAGGGCATTCATACTCCTTCAATGTGCTCACCCCTAAGATGTTCTACATTGTACACTCTGCAAGTCTCGTAGGTTCTTACAGGAGGGTTGGAGTTAATAGGATTGTGTCTTCCAGATTGTGACATAACTGCAAACCTACAGGTGTCCAAGAAGCTACATATTTCATGGTACTCCTAAGAGTCAATACAGCCATTTTAAATCTGTCAGATAAACAGAGCGCAGCTGAGACTGTGATGTGCTGAAGAAAACCTCATCTTTTTCTGACAATCTACCTGTATCGAAAAGACTGTGTACAGATATAATGGGTTTTATCTGAATGAGATCAGTACTGGTTGGCTTCTCTGTGATCATTTTTTTTCAAGAACTGGAAGACAGACTATGAAGGAATGAGTATAAGAAAAGTACAATGGGATATAATGATTTTTTTAGATGTATAAGCCTGTTGATAATATTTCTCAAGAATTAATTTGACCACTTTTACCAATTTGTCAAATACAATTGACCAATTGTACTTCAAATTTACTGTGGCCAAACACTCAATAAACTTTTTCAATACATTTCATTTTGGGATATTAATGCTTGTGAAAAAGCTTTGCTGCTCTGAAATCAGAGAAATGTTCAGAGAAAAGGGGCTGGATACATTCCTCTAAAGTTAGTGGCTTAAAGGAATATCATGATCTTAAAGACCAAAAAACTGAATCTTTTTCAGGCTTGAACAGGAAAGCCTACAAGGGAACCTGACTCTTAAAAACCTGAAAGACCTTGACAAAGTCAACCTGATGGAATTCTTCATAACACACAGCTCACACAAGCCAGGTTACACAAAGAAGTGTATATAACTGAATTCTATGGAGTGCTCGAAAGTAGAGAGCTATTTTTGCTCTTGAAGCGATTACAGACACATCAATCATGTCTATTGAATTGTCACTGATGCACATAAAAGTAAGCAGACCTGTTTTCTGCATTCTGAAGCAAAGTTTCCCATTTCTCCTTCAGTTGGGAAATTTGTCTGAGAACCAGCTCTCTGTCGAGGTCACGGTTTTGCTCAACAAACTGTGGCCCATTTTGTATCATGAGCTCCAAACTGGGTCTTCGATCTTCCAACAAGCGCTGTAGTAACTGAAAAAAAACAATCACTTATTAATCTCCCAAGGACTTTTATTTTACAAGAGAAGTAACATTAGACTTCAGCTGAAAACTGAGAAAGTCTCACAATAAAAGGAATACTTTCCAACTCTATCTTCAAAGTCTTTGTGGCTACAACAATTTATATGTTGTACATAATGCCAAATGGCACAGTGAAGCAGGTATCTTGGGGCTTATGTATCTGGGTATAATGAATGGTGAGCGGTTTTGAATTTCTGGGTCAACATAATGTGTCTCCAGGCCAGCAAAGAACAAGAAAAACCCTTTAATTTGATCTAGGCTTTATTAGTTTATTTTTAATTCTGATTTTTCACTTTTATCTCTTGTTCTATGTCCCTATGAATTAAAACTAAGCAAAACAAATGGTAAATCAAAACAAAGATAAGTTCCAGTACATTGTAAAGAGTGAAGATACGTGGTATCCTTTGAGTCCCAGTGTGTTTTTCTATCTCAGAATATCATTAACATTTAGAATTCTACACTTACATTAAACCTTTTTTCGTTATACAGTGAATAAAACATTAATGGATCAATTGTGCTTTAGTTAAATAATACCTTAACAGTGAGTTATGCAAAGTACCATCTGTTGAGATAATGGAAAAACCAATTGAACGATCTCAGATGACATGTCTGTAGTGCGGATACCTGGTTGACTTTCAGTTCACCAGAAGCTTTAAATTCAGGTATAAAAAGAAGATTTTAATCTACAAAGGTGCATCTATGAAGGTGAATGGCTACTGTGTTTCTAAAGCATTACAAATTCCCGGCAAATTATTTTTGGATCAGTGAAATGCATGCTAGAATATGAAAAAAAAAGTCAGAATATTTACTTACAGCATGAGTTACTAACAAAAATAACATCCTCCAGATTTATTCACATTTATGAGTAAGTGGAGCTAAAAGCTAATTTACTATAGCAATCTGAGTGCACATTCAATATTTTCTAATAAAAAATAAACCGCAAGTTAAAGGCTTGTATGAATTTCAATATTTTGTGCATAAATAACACAACTGTTAAAACTAGTGTAATATAGTAAAAATACGCTTTTCTTAATTCATAGTGTTCAGGTTTACTCATACTAAATCAATGTTTTGTTATTCCTCTTCTGGACTTGATATCCTTGAAAAGGTTTCCTGTTGCCATTAATTTGTTCATAAACCTCTCTTTAGGGACATTGGCATTCCACCTTAGCTCCATGCAGTACCTTCCCAGCACCTTAAGAGTAAGCTCATACCATAAATGTTCTGCTACTGATGAAAAATTTAGGACACTGAATAGAATGGTCTTATCTTTTTGGTCATTGACCTTGATGTTGGCTTTTTTATTACCATCTTAATGAAAATCCTTGGGGTTCTTGACAATATTAAAACTCATTTGTTCTTCCCTTCTACCTTTAACACCAGGACAAAAGGAGTCAAAGCAACTTACAACTGAACAGATCCATTTCCATTTTTCACAGAAGGGATATTCTTTTTTCTAAACATAACTGTCATCTTTCTGGGCTAATCGTACTGCTTGTGAGACTGTCCAAAAACTTGATTTGTGTTTCATCCAAGCACATAGCACTTGCTGTTTGGCAAATTAATGCTTTTTCTTCTCTTCTCTGTTTCCATGGAACTCTGCTACAGATTGCAGATTCATGAGGTCACCCTTGAATGGTAGTCTTGGAGACATCGTATCCGCACTTTGTGAACAAATTTTTATTTTATCAATCACAATAAAATACTGGACAAAAAAAACTATTCTTGGCACTACATGAACCCCACTTACCCATTCACTCACTGGTGCTCCCCTCCACATTTCTACCTAGGGACCCCTAAAATACAGTCAATACACCAGGGATCCCACCAGTCCAGAGCTCCATGTGAAAAATGTATGGACAGGATCCAATGATCCAGGCGTATCACCAACAACAGTGACTCCTAGTGCAGTGCTAATAACATTTAGATGTAACAAACACAAAGAGACCTGTTTCCAGAACCAAAGAAACTCTGGATCACTCCCAAATGTGTAAAAATGTGCCAACAGTGTCTCCTGGACAAAGAGCACACAGGGGACTTGAAAACATCATAAGATACTGTGAACAAGAGGTCAAATTCACTCTGTGAAGGAAATTTTAAGTGAATGATTCAATAGTTAGGACTTTTGGAAACATTATTATCCTGAATATTGCAGAGGAAACAGCTTTACCTACAAGATTCAAATCCCCATGCCAAACAGTCAAAGTGTCTTCAAACAGTCAAAACTGGGGTGACTTCTGGGGTGACTACTGGGATTTTTTTATAGGCATCACTTGAGTAGTTGAGATTGATAATCCTCCATTAATTTTCAACAAATTTACAAAGTGTCAATAAATCTGAACATTGTGCTTTTAATAATACTGTATATGTAATTATTACTTTACATTTAAGTCAACAATTTACTTACTACATTTTATAACATTTTAATCACACTTTAATTTATGTAAGTGTTGTAACCTCCTGGTGTACACCTGCATTTACTAGATCAATGTTTACAGTTCATTAAGAGTATGATTGAATTTGAAGGCTCCTGTACTGTGTTCACTCAAGTTTGTACAAGGTTTGTTGATGTGCTCTAGGTGTTTTTACATTTTTCCGGTACCTTTTGTTCCTGAAGCTGGGCTTTCACGACTTTCAGCTCTGAAGATGGTGTCTTCTGATTGGTCATCAGGTCCTCGATGTCAGAAACCCAAGTCAGCAAGGCCTCGAGGTGCTGATGAAATGCTCTGGAGTCCTCCAAACCCTCTTTCAGAGTTAAGGCACACTGGGCAGCCTTGACACCAAGAAACAGAAAGCTCATGTGTGGACTCATGCATTTGCACAAAAAAGAGGAAATACAGACTTTAAATTTAAAAATTTAACTATAGTTACAACTTTATACATTCAGTTTAGTACCATAAATCCTGTTAAAATGCAAAAATGTAGATAAGGGCAATTATATTACCTATTACATATTGTGAACTTCATAAATGCAATCATTACTTGGCAGTTTCATTAATTTTGTGTTGATGTCAGTATCCACTGGAGTACAGATGGTTTGACTATCCTTCCTCAGATTTTGCACATGGGGGTCTTTTCTAATATCATTGCTCAGGACTGAAGAGAAACACCATTACTCTACAGACCAGGCAGGCTACACTACACATCTAGCTTATAATACATATTTAACTTATACCCAATAACACAACGTTTCCCTAAGTCTTCTGATTTCCCTTTTTAATCAATATTCCCTTATAATCCCTTTTTTCCCTAACACAAACACAGCTGTATCCCCTTTATTTGTTTTTCTATGCCAAGGAACATGTTATGAAACTGACTACAGTATTTCAATGCTGGAACCAATTTGGGGAAATTACAACTACAACATTTACATTATATACATTTTACATTCTACCTTCTTGTTAATTTTGCTCCACCTTTCCAGAGTGGTGTCCTGATCTGAACTTGAATGTCCATCACCTTGCAACTGTGGTAGAAACAAAAAACAATGAACTGCTGAATGATGGAAAAGATGGGTAAGCCCACATGGTTTCACAACTAGCTTAGTTGAAAAGAAGAACCATTCCCTTTTTACTTACCTTAAATAAAATAAGTAATTTTTTAAAATGTGTAAATGATTTCAGTCTAGAGCTAAACAATAGTTCTTCTGGAAAAAAAAACCCTTGTATACTGTACATAAAACCTTTAAGATTCTTGTTTTAGATTGTCTATTATATTTGTTCACCCACACAAGAGCTACAAGTTCATTAGAAGCAGTTTATGATACGGTACTCTTTAAAGAAGTTCTTATTATACACATTAAATAATAAAACATTCTAAAATGAGACACAAAGGTGATTCCTCCAAAACTTTTATAGAGGAAAAAAGGAATTTATTTTTCATCTATAAACTTTAGGCTTTGTTTCCAGCTGGTATGAGCAACTCTATCACCAACTAGTCACACGATTCTACCATGTTTGCAATATCTGGATTGTCAGCAACTGACAATAACTGTCTACAGATCTTCTACAGTATGTCAAAGTTTGCAGATATTGACCTCAGACAGCTCTTCAGCAGCATCAGTAAGGATCCTCACTGTCCTGGTGACGACAGGATCCCCCCCCTTGTCTCCTGATGGATACTCCGTCACTTCTACGATTTCTGTCACAATAGTCTCGGTCACTTCTGTCACTTCAGTCACTTCTCTGGTGGCTAGGGGCTTCCAGGACCAGGGGCTTCCTGAGCTCCTTCTTTGGATACCAGCCGCTTTTTCTCCCAATCCTTTCTCAATCAAACTAGGAGGCTCCTTCCCAAAATCCACATTGTTCTTCTTAGGGAGAGTCCCGTTTTGAGGGGTTTTGATGATACCAGGTGTGGTTGACCAGGCATTGTCAATTGTGGTGGTATTCCTAGGTTTATCCCCAGCAGAACTCTGCACTTCAGCATTATTCTTCTCCTTTAGGTTCTCCTCTGCCTGGCCTTCACCGAATGGTTCTTTCTTGGACTGGTAGCACTCCTTCAAGATGTCCTCCTCTGACTTAATCTGTTTTGACTTCTGGCCCAAGCAACTGGGCCTGCTGAAGGAATTCCCCATGCTGCTAAAGCCAGGAGGTTAGTGAGCTGTGCAGAGGCAAGGCCCAGATTCAAGCATGCAGGAGGGCGCTTAGCCGCCTAAAACAAGACAAGGGCTCTGCATAAACATCTGAAGCCTGATTTGAATAACCCCCTTCCCCAAAAATACATGGCAAGAGCCAACTACTTCAACTATGTTAAACATGTAAAGCGATGTTAAAACAGACATGGTAATGCCTGAATTAAAACATGATGGTTAGGGATAAGAATCACTCCTTCAGAGTACAGCTATGCTGCTATTGTCACGATCCTCGGCTTTGATTTGAGCATAACACAATATATATATAATATATAACTTAATCACTTGCATTTCTGATACACAGAAAACAAAACGAAGATCTTCAAACTGCAGTTCGGGTTAAATGACTGCCAACCCTTTACAAAATAAGAGTGAAGACTTTCATCCTTAAAATTGGCATTAACCAACTTTTCTTGTGAGTGCAAGTCATTTAGTTACATCATCATTGTTCTGTGAATGTGAGCATGCTGTGCAAGCATCACTGTGTCCATAGGGAAGGAGCCAAAAGCTTCATTGTTTCATCTCCTAAGAGAGAATAATGCCACTGCAGGGCAAACAATTACTGAGGTTATTTTAAACATACTTGTAACCTTTGCATGGTCACAATAGAATTTTTAGACACTGCAAAATATTAACAATGTGCTTTGTTTGTGCAGTAGCCTTCTTCACCTCTCTTTTTCTCTCTTTATTATTTTACAACATGTTACTAACGACAGCAATAACTCAATATTAATCCACTAAGGCCATAAACCCTTGCCCACTATAAGGTAATTAATGACACGTCTTTGCCACCTGTTTGTTAAATCGGTAGAGCAAGAATAAAACACATTACGCATATAACAGTTTTTTACATTACATGTTATAAGAGAATAAAAATAACTGCTGCGTATCTGTTTTAAAAACCAATTCCTGTTATTTCAATTGATATTAGGAATTCCATTTTGAGAGACACTCCTGTGTTTTGACATAAATAAATGCTACCCCACACTCTGCAAGTTTCTTTCTTTGGCTCATGGGTTTTGTACAGTTAATTTTACTTTACTAAATTCTGTAATACAGTACATGTAAAACACACCACTAATGCTCTAGAAATTGGTAGGACTAGAATGATGAAATGAATAAGATAATTTTGAAACAAGTTTTATATTCAAATGTTTTGTACAGTAGATTATTCTAAACACTTACGTAGTCTGCACTTGGAACAGAATCTTTAGGATGGGTCTGATTTGTAGAAAACTAAGGACAATTGCAGACAGCTTTTATTGTTGGGATCTATCAACTGGTCTACTTGTTGGCACTTTCTCAGTATAGAATTCCAATGACAGGCCAGTCTATGGGGCAGAATCCTAAAGGTTACCCACTGTTCTGTTTGGCAGCAGAGCTTGAAATTCTTGGCTGGCTCTTACCCCTCTTATTCAGTGGGAAGCTATTTAGGCCCTGATCAAATATGACAAGCATAAAATACTGGTTCATTTCTGACTGCCGAGAAGATTTAGGAAAAATCTGGAAAAAAGGTTGATAAAATGCCCTTTTTTTCAGAAGAACTGGGAAAATATGGGTCTGACCTTTAGTATGAGAATTTCCTGACAGTGTTTTGAAAGCTATTTAGAATGCAGAACTTTTTAAATGGTAAAATGTGAATGTTTTGTACACCAGTCTTATGTACAAAACCCTGTAAAGCCCATTTGTCCTTAAAAAATCTTAGCAGCTTCTGTTCACATTTATGTACCATACTGTTACATAGTATTTACAAATTTGAATATAGTTGCACAATCTTCAGTTATATTTTCTTATATTAATATTGATACTACTCCTGCTGCCATCATGAGGCTTTTGTTGTATCAAAAACCTTCAACTTATGAAACAATAGAAATTGAACAGCACACACAATGGCCAGTATAGCACAGTAGTGTATAGGAAGAAAAACTAAAAAGAATGCCAGATCCCTGGAAGCTTTATTCCTGAATGTTTTTCTTAAAGAGTCCCTTATGTTCTATGAAAGGTGAACTTTCTACTAGTAATAATACTAATAATAGTTTTTGTGAATTAGAGTCAGCACCTAAGAAGTCTAAGCGTGTGCGCGATAGTTCTGTGTATCTGGTCAGGATGTAGATCCCTCCTGTTCGTGGACTAAAGCTTCCTGTTTTTACACAGTGCCCACACTGGGGAGGTCACTGAGAGGGCAATTGGAACAACTGGCTCCCCACCAGAAAGAGATGTTTCTGAATTTTCAGAAGCCACCTTAAATTAAGGTTGCTTTTCATTAGAGGACATTACCTTATCCACATTTGGTACACTGTGTCCAAAAATATATTCTCATTTGAATAGATCTTGGTACTGTAGCTGCAACACATGTATAGTACGGAATGTATGCGGTCCAGGTAATTATTAAAAATTAAGCCTTAATTCTACTCTCTTAATTCTAAAAGCGCTGGAAACGCTACTTCCAGTCAGCCCGTTCGCTCGGACGATCAAATGCGAAACTTTCAGGGGGATTAAAATCTTTCCGTCTGTCAACCTCTTAATTTTTTGATGTTCCGTGAAACAGACAGGCACACCTGTTTTTGCACACGTATCATTTTTTGTTGTAACAGTCTCTCCCTTCTCGTCATTTCCCTTCGCAATTGTTTTACAAGCTTCTAACTCTTAAGGAAAACTTTACAATAACCATAGATATGGATTATTGACAAACTGCTCGCTAGCGCTGTCCAGTATTTGTCTAGTAATTCCTGGTAGCAGCAGAACAATACAAACAGCATCGATGCAAATTATTTCGTTATTTGATATTGGAGTCACATTTTTACTTTTTTATGACCAATGTACAAGAAATAAACAGGAAAGGATGTGATTGATCACTAATAAATGTAAACTATACATTTTAAAAATGTATTTGGTCCAATAATAGGAATCTCCTAGACAATGAATGTGAAATGTATGATGTATAATAACGAAGTTATCAACATGCCTCAGGCAGTGGAAGGACATTGATTTGTATCATATTGCATCAGCACAGAAAAGACAGAAGTGTTGTGGGTACTACAAACACTCAAGATTAATAAATTCTGAGGGTCTTTTTGTACTCAAATACATTCCCAGGCTGAAGAGAACCATTTTATAGGAGCACCACCCTTTTAGTCTAACACAGAGAACACTATGAGGGAACCGGATGGAATTTATTGCAGAAGCGTAAATAGGGGAGGGATCATTGTGATGGACCAGCACCTCAGCCAGGTGGGGAGTCATGTGCTTCCTAATTTGCTTAATGCTACACAGAGACCAGGATGAGTTCTGGCCTGATGCACTCCAGTAATAAAAAAATACTTTTTTATCATATAGTTAATTCTATGGCAACACACCTGAGACTTGAGATTTGTAAACCGTGGTAACATGCTTTATGTTGTCAGTATCTGTGTGGAAAAATTCATCAGATGAAAAGTTAAAGCATACATAAGAAAGTGAAATGAAAAGAATAATTCTGAGAAGCGTGACATTCAACAGTGTCATTTTTAAAGGTATCAGCACCTCACGCTGTCTGAGTAACCACACTGTGACGTGGAAACCTGAATTGTTTTAGATGAAAAGTTTAATTTCTTAGTTTAGAGTACTTGATTTCATTTAAATAGAAAACAGTTCCCAAAGTCTGACCCTGAAATAAACCCCCAACGTGACAGGGCCAGTGTGTGACACCTCCGCAAGCTCAGCTTCTATCCCATTGTTCCTGCTCAATGACCTCACACCCTGTCAGTTATATGCAGGCTGCGTCCATCATTCAGAGAGTTAAAATATTTGCAATGCATACCACACCAATACATAGTTTTATATTTATTATACATACCATTACATTAAAATTTTACTTGGCCACAGAAATTGTTCATGTTAAAACTCTGATCTTCTCTTTCATCCCCTCATCACTAGCCTTCAGATTGTTTGTGCTGCTGTGTAGTCCTCAAACCTTTGCTGGAAACTGAACTCCAGTGTGCCAGCTGCCAGTGCTCACCCTTGAGAATGAATGGGCCAAATGGAAAATACTGGGTACTCTGTCTGACTCAGCCTACTCTGGCAGTGTCGAGCCAGATGTGACAGGTGACAACGTGGATAATCCAGGAAACGGGGAATCAATAGGTTAGTCCAGGTTTCCACAGGAACTATGAGCTATAAGGACTTACTGGCACTTTGAAAGAGCACTGCTACAGGTTAAGTCATGCCAGAACCCTGAGAAATCACATTTCTTTAAGTCTAATCCATTTAATAAAAACACATTAATACTTTAGCAGTAAGTTGCCATTATTTCTACATTATTTTTAAGTTTTTATGATCAAATTTTATTTAACCAGGGATCCGTTCACTAAACAGAGTACTCGGCTTTGGTGCTCTAAGAAGGATGTTAGCTTTTATTAAAGTTTGTTAGGTGACAGTGCTCTCAAGACAGTTGAAAAAACAGCACAGGTGATTTATGAAACATTATGTGGAGATTTAGTTGTAGACCACATCAAATTATGCAAAAATATGCAAGAATTAGATTTCATGGCATTAACAGTGTTATTCACAATATATTTATTGACTCAAGTTAGAGTATGTTACAAAAGATTTTTTTTTTGTTTATTTATCCTACTCGCCTGATTACTTTCCTCTCATGACCACAGCACGTGAAGCAGCTCTTCAGCCTCCATTACAAAGCTTTCTGGCTTAAAAAGGTGTTCAGTAGAAAAAGTCAGGCAGTGCTCTCCTTATTGAATACCATCCCAGTTAGCTGTTGAGATACTGACATCTTGCTTTGTCAAAACATTATCAACATGTACTGGGACAGGTACACATTTTCAGAGTGACTCAGGTGCAGATCGGAAGCAAATATGACTGTTGATATTTAGTTGATCTTAAAATGCATCTTATTTATTTTGGTTGTGGATAAAAACTGACCAGTATCAATTCAATTGTTCCCCAAATGAAGATTGAGAGATTTTCTCAAAACCTGAGAAATGTTTTTGTGTATTGACACATATTAATAAATAAAATAATTTATAATAATAAAACTGTTATATGTTAGAAAACATAACATTATTCTTGATTTACATACTTAAAATAAAATACAGCTTTTATGTCTAATAGTACTAAATCTTCTGTGATGGTCATTGGGGTGCTTGAAGGATCCCGTGTTAGAGAATAGGACATAAAATGTGTGGAAACAGGCCTTAAGCACTTGATGAAATAATAGTCTCTCTTGCGATGCAAGGCAGTCCACCATTTATATTGACACAACCATCAATGAATGGAATGGGAGAGGGGGAGGGGAGCTGGCTGAATCGGATGGCATAGATTGGGGTTATTTGGTTAGAATCAACACCTAATTGTGTCTGTAGATCTCATTGTCATGCTAATTCCAGTGTCAGGGTTTGTGCTGGTTTCATATCAGGCTGATGTCAAGTTTTTATGTTACATTTTGACATTTACAGAAACTGTAAGCCTTAAAATGAATGTGTGAGAGTAACATTTCTTTATAAAGCATGTTCACAGTGACACTTGTAATACTTTCCTCACTACTGTAGTGAAAATATACTGCTAAGAGCACAGTCAAAGTGCAGCATTCATCTGAACTTAAGGCTAACAGCATAACTGTTAACGCTCAGCTAGTTTTATATTAATTAATTTTCAATTACCACACTCAACACCCTATACTGAAATATTCATGCAGACAAGATATTCTCATTTTATTGAATCCAGTCTTAAAAACCACTAATAACTCTGCAACATCTATGCCCATTTTAAAACAATACTAAGCTGCCTGCATATATTATGCACATAAGGTATGACATTCTTGTTCCCTATAAAAACAATGAATCACAAAGACATTGATATTGTTTGCTTAATGTTTGGCATTATGTGAAGCAAAACCTGTTGAGCTTCAGTATCACATTTTAGCACTGTTGCTGAGCAATGTACACTTACTGACAAACCCACCTTAGTTTCTCTCAAATTAAAAGAGAGTTCCTGGACTTGTCACTTTCAATGACGACTAAAAAGTGTACTTACTGACAAACGAGGAGCAAAAACAAAAGTAAATCCGGTTGGTGTCCTGTTACCATGTACTCGTCGGCAATCCTGCCTTGTGCAAGCATCCTCTCACCGGCTTCTCCATTTCCCACAGGCAGACCCCTGCTCACACTACAAATTCACCCGAAGCAGTTGCCCTCAGACAGTGGTGAACAATACGCAACTTTCCCCCCTTTTTCATTCTCCTCAGCAAGAGGGATTCTGTCTTGTTTGGTTGCTAGTCTGTTCTAATGAAAATCTGCTGTGCAGCACTGAGTTTTGAGATCTCAGTTACATTTTATTTCCTCACAAATGTGTCCCCCAAAACGCTTAAGCTTTTTTTAGAGGCGTGCATCCTTTTTCTTCTGTTCTCCCTCAGCATCACCACTGTTAGCACTTGTCTGAATTCTGTGCTCCTTGTCTTTCTTTGCCAGAGTTTTAGACAGTAAGCCCTCCTCCCCCACTGCTAACCCCTCCCCCAAGTTCTATTTGGCCCTAAAACTCCACGCTGCTTCCAGTGAAAAATGTTATAAAGATCCCGGTCTTCCCATACATTCAGATGTTAAGTGATAGCTGCCTCAACTCCACTCTTTCTCTTGCTAACCAAGTGACTTCAGCATGGGCCACAAAAGAAGAAACTCCCCTCTCTTTTCAAAAACAGTTCACCAGCAGCAGCAGTATCAACAAAGAAAACTAATTACTGTGAAAACCTGGATTGCTTTTGAGCGCAGCTCCAGCTTCCGAAATTCCAACTCCACCAAACAAAAAGTGAAAAGACAAAAAAACTATGATGAGATCCTTTTAAGCCCTTGAAATTTACAAGTGAGCCCAATTAGAGTAATTTATTAAAGTGTTTTCTTCAGATCTCCGCTTCATCAAAACTCATCCTTAGGTACCATAGTTACAGGACTTCTTGTGTTTTGAAAGAGGGAGATGTTGGAAAAAACACACATAAGACACAAAATGGAAGAAATACTGTACCTCCTTCATTTTTAATTCAATTTCCTTGCCTTGAATTTAGTACAAAGCATAGTTTTATCAAACCTAAGGCACAACTGTATGAAATGTACAGTTAATGTCTTGTACAGTCCAGCAGCACACATTTTTAAAAGAAAGGGAATATTTTAAAGTTTAGTATTCAAACCTGGAAACAAACAGCTGGGCAAAGTTGCATAGGACCTCAAAACCAGCAAGTCTATAACTGAATCACTAAATTCCAAATGGCCTCTCATCCTTTAAAATCTCTTGAAAGTGTACTGTACATAACAAATAATTGTGATGTACAGATGGCTAAATATGATATAATTATCAGTTTGTGATTTTTTTCATTCACCTTTAGTAAGTCTTTGTCTTACCAACTACCACCTGGCACTGACTGGAAAATACATAGCACATTATATGTAATTACAGTGTGTCGAACATATTTATTTAGGTTCAGATTTGAGAGAGAAATAATAGGGCTGGGATCAAAAAGACCCTTTAATCAGCTTCCTGGTGTGGACAGGTGCACAAGCCCCAAAAGAAAACCTCAAGATAACTTTCCCAGCAGCCTTCTGCTTTTTCTCCACCCCCCCACCTCTCCTCCCTAGCAACGAAGAGTTGATGAGCACAGCCTGCTTCTTTCAAACAAGAACAATTGTGTGTGTGTTTGGATCCTTTCTCAGTTACAGTATTGAATTACACGATGTTTTCAAAAACACCGAATTGTGATTTTGAATAAGAAATGCAAACATTCAGTGACATACCGTGCAGAGACCTCCAGATTTATTCATGATCCGGAGGAACAAACTGAAGATCCCAGTTTGTTTTGGAGATCTCCACCTGTTGCCTCCTGAATCATTTATCTCAACCTGTTGAGGCATCTTGTGTTGCTAGCAGGGCGTACAGTATACAGTAGCTGCAGGTTTAGATGTCTTAATAACGGACTCAGCAGTGGGAAGTTGTAGATTCCATTTTTTTTTTGCTTCTTTTATAGCCATCTGGAGCTTATAGACGTACAGTAAATAACCATTTTTCCTGGAGTCTTTGGAGAGACTTCTAAGATTTCAAATCACAACCATAATGATGCTCCTACTTCTGAATGTTTTCTGTTACCTCATTTTATACCCCAGAGAAGAAACCTTCAGAGACCAAAGACTTCCAAAGAGGAGAATTTTTTTTGTTGGATTTTATTAATACTTAGAGATACAGTATGACTATCCTGCCTGGAATTCTATTAATTCTAACAAATACAACTTTTCTCTGTTCAATGCCATAACAACTACAGTATAACATTTTATATTTTTTAAATTGTTTTAAGCAAGAAAATACATAAATATTCCTGTTATTTGATGTTTTATTTCAATTTCATTAGGAGTATGAATAAAACAGTAAGGCACCATATATAAACACTTTATAGCCTAGCTAAACCGATCATGTGAAGAACCTACTGGTGTAAAAAATAGTTTGGAATTGGAATGAACCTCAAAAACTGTTTGGCAAGGATAGGTGTCTTCCTGTCTTGTCGCAGAGCCACTGAGTTGTAAAATCAGAACTCTCCCCGGGACTAGGAAACATTGAAAATTCAAGAAAGCATTACTGATTTTTTAAGAAAATAGTCAAAGTACTAAACCAAACACCAAAGTACTAAAACACTTGATTTTTGCTGGATTGATGTACTGGTCCCTGTCACACACACAAAAAATCTCTTAGGGCATAATGAAGCTCAAATTGAATTGAATTGAAATACAAAACTTTTTGTGCTTTTTTCTTAAATGTAGGGTTTATGGTGCAGTTCACGATTTATGTGCTGACTCATGGAGGATGTTCTTAAACACAGATGCCACTTGACTGTTAAAGCATTTAAATTATTTGGTGTTTTTGTGCCCGTGTGGAGGAAAAGAATCCAATGTGACAATGCCTGTCATGCTGACTGTCCTGGGAAAATCATTTGAATGGCATGACCTTGAGGTTAAGTTATTTCACCTCCTTGCTTTCCAGCTCCCCACTGCACTAAAAAGTGCATTTCAGAAGGACCTGTCACTGAAGAAGAGAAAGATCATCCCTGTCAGGCTATAAAGCAGAGATAATACATTCGTTTTTTTTCACAGTATTTAGGGAGGTTGTAAACAAGGAGAGACCACTTAAAAAAATGAAAAAGCTTGCCACTTCTCAGCACTGAGGCCATGTTTTTTATTTTTGCTCTGCCCTCACATTTCAGAGTGATTCGCTCATTAAAACAGACCTGTTTCTCACCTGATGGTCTACAAAACCCAAATGGTGATCTGCTGAAAGAAAACATGCCAAAAAAAAAGCAGTCTTAGGTTAAATAAAACATGAGCATTTATTCTAAATAATGCTACTCTTAATTATGTCCAATTAATTCATATTAAAAATAAGAAAATACATAAAAATAGAATATTGGTTGATTTTAAAATTTTAAAATGTAGATTTCTGTGCAACTTTTTAGGAAACACAGCAAAGCAACATCTTCTATAAAATGCACTACATAGAATAAAGCTTATTATACTATTTACTAATGTTTCTATTACATTTTCCACCATAGAACATACTATGCTACTGCTGTACTTTGGAGAGGTACGAAAACCACACAAAATTGTATTAGGCCTTACCAAAAGATATTCAAAAGACACAATGACATTTAAATAAAGAAGCATGAAAGAATAGTCACTCACATGCATGTATACATTTTTGGTTAAAAAAATTGTGCTCTCATTTCTTTAATCAAATTGTGATTCTCTGTGTTTTGCAGAGAATCAAATTCTATTTATCAAGAAAGTACAAAAGCCCAATAATTAGCTCTGAGCTTATTGCATTCACGTGTGATATCCAATGTCTTTGGCTTGCTCAAGAGACTCCTTTTCTAAATTTCTGGAAAGGATTAATACATACTCTACGACATTCTACTATTCAGTACTACACAAACACAATCATGCTTTCAATATGCTTCATACACTTAATAAATAATTGAATCACCCTAAAGACCTGTCAGGTCTTTTTGAGATCATCCATCCCTTCACAAAGCAGTGCGGACACCACAGTGAGTCACAGACTGCTTTGTGACAAAGACATTTCACTTCCAATGTCTTCCACAGAGAACAGAAGAACTACAAATTACCCTAAGCAAGATTCCTAAAAAATTACAGTAAATACAGCCCTTATGAAGTGCTGGTCAACATACAGTACAGAGATCTCAGTTATCAGTTAACTTAGACTCACAAAGCAAAGTTATTGAATTTGCAGCTACACAAATCCCAGGATCACAAGAATTACGTGGCAAGAACATCCTGGTTTATGCATACGGTTGGGGTAAGGGGGAAAAGAATGGGATTGTAAATGGATTGGGAATGGCAGTGAATGACCGTAAATCTAATAAAAACACCATGCTCTAGAAGACTTGAAAGCACTGAAAGTGGATTAATCTCTGGCTTATTACCCCCCATCTCCTCCATCTCCCACACGCCTAAATTCAATAAAACTCAATAGGTGCTCTAGTGTATGATAATGAGTGCTTCTCAAAAATTCCCAAGTCCCTTGTGGAATACCTAATGGCACACAATCTTTTTTTTATAAAATAGGGCCCTTTGGATGGGTCACAACTAAAGTGCAGTTCTTTACACCAGTCATTTATCACTGGAACATTTATTTCCCAGAGAGGCCTGTGTTTTGTGAATGAAAATGCTGGCCTCCTGCGGAGAGCTATGTGAAAAAGAAAAAAAAAAACATCTACTCTATATCTTTTGCCTCCTTTTTTATGTTAGTTCAAAGAATTAACGCTTTTTTTTTTCTGTACAAAGAAATAGTCTGATTTCTGAGGAGAAATCGTGGTCAGACAAATGTATTATTGGTGATACTGCAGCCTGTGAAGATTTGGTGAAACAATATGGTTCTCGTCTCTTTGTTTGCGATTGACAATGTTGCTGGTGGGACAAGGCAGTGGCATAAGGACATTTTTAAGAATTGTTTTTGTACTTCGTTTCCCAAGTCCCACATGGCTGTTTGGCTTTCAGGGGCGGTGTGATCATTGTTTGCCTTGCTTTAAGAGATTACAAAGCAGAGATTGAGGAGAGGAATGGGAGAAGGACAGGGATGGTGGGGTTCAATCCAGCATTTTTACATGGAACTTTGCTGAGCACACTGAACAACGAAGTACGGGTGTTTCTGTTAATAACATCTTCCAAGTCCAATGCTTTCTTTCCTTAACTCAAAAGAAGATTCTGCATTTTTAAAATCATTGTGGACACAAATGAGGATCAAAAATTGTTAGCAACTAGTTACTATATTGGCTATTGTTAGTAGTAATGACATTCTGATTCTGTGCCTACTACCTTTTGATTTCTTCCAGAATGAATTGGAACAAGTGTAATGAGCAGAAAGAAAGTATAATGGTTGAGGATGAAATCTCTATTGATTCAATTTAAACTTAAACAGCGCATTATCAATTTATTCTTCCATCCATTAATACAGGAGCTAAGCAATAATGAGCACTGTAAGTCCACTGGGAAAACAGCACCGAATTCTGGTGCTGGAAATCTCTCAGGGGAGCTGGAAGCTTAATTTATACACAAACACCTGCTGTGCTTTAAAGTACTTGTTTTGCTTTTACAACCAAGCCATTTCCTCATGAGCAATTGTTAGCTTTGACCTAGACCATTTCTACCATTTCCATGTCTCTGAAAAACTCTGATACATTTGCATGCAAGAAAGGAGTAAAACTGTATCTTTTGGGTATTGTACAGAACATGCCCTTGATATTTCACTATAATGACACTTGGCCAAAATGATAACGAATGAGATGTGTCTATTTACACTATATGTAATGTATTCTCCACACGGTCTCTCGTACCATACTGAAAATAACATCCCCTCCTTGAACGCAGCATTCATGAATCAAAAGTTTCTACAGTGCTGAAAACAGTCCTGTTTCAGTAAGTGAACTCTAGTTTGCAAACAGAATGTACATCACTAATAAACATTTAGAATCACCTGATTCAGGTTTTGTCAACTTTTGTCAACTTTTTTTTTCCAATGGATGTAACATTATTTATTTTCTAGTAAATGGATATTATCTCTGTCTTGAATGACTGAGATATATTTCTTAATGTTCTATAAACTACATCCTTCATTTACTTAAGTACAGTTGGGAGAACACCATTAGGCCCTGGAGATCAATTTATCTTACATTTTATCAATTTATCTTAGATTTAATAGCACTACTTAATGTACAGAATCTCCAATACTCATACTTAATGAGTGTAATATTAATTTTATACATCAGTTATTACCCTTTTGTAGTCTAAAGCATTCTCATTATTTTCTCTAAACTCTCTATGTCATTCTTTACTGCTCTTTTACTGTTAAACTACTGAAAAATCTTTCACTAACCTCCTTTGCAATGTTCTTTTTTTTCTCTTTCTTGGCCTTTGCAATATTTTATTTTGACCTTACAAATAATTCTACTGTTTTTTAACCTCGATGTTGTCCTTTTTAAATAATTCTAGAGCGTATTTTCTTTTTTTATTTGTCATATTTCAGGTGTTACATCATTTGAGCATTTTATACATGTATACTGTATGAATAATACATAAATAAAATAATTATGTATTAAAATATTTTACTTCACTTAAACTATGCCTCATTTCACAGTTTCTTATGAAATAGCCCAAGTCCAAACTACATCATGCCAAAGCACAGCTCTATCGATGCTTTATTGATTGATGGTCTCACAAGCCTATAAATTTATCTTTATAATACTATAAGAACATCCACACTAGCCTATTAAAGCAGCAGCCAGTTAGGAGTATTGTGGGCTGGCTCTGGTACACTTAGTGTTGTGACTTTCAGTTATCTGTGAGCTTGCAGTGTTAGTAGGCAGAGCTGTATTTGTCCTTTCTTTTTCACCCTGGCTGTGTAGTTTATGTAATGGGCAGCCAGTGTGAATATCTGCCAGTGCAAAGATGGTCAGATGATTATTTGCCTCAAAGGGCACATGTAAGCCTTCATCTCACTTTTTTCTCAACTCACAGATTTTTACGGTTAGCCAATATAATTAAGATCTAGCAGCTACATTTAAAATGAAATAGTCAGATACCAGTTTTCTCTGAGTGGGAATATTAAAGATGAATCACTAACAATAATTTGCCCTAATCCTCCCAGATTTTTGTAGAGCATACTTTAAAATTCTTTACACTGAACAGTAAATGCTCATTGAGAACGTAAGAAAGTTTATAGACAAGAGAAGGTCAGTGTTGCAATTTATGTTGTGGTTCGCTGCGCATAGTTAATTGATTTCAGATTATTCAGCCATTTGGAGGATCCTGAAGAATCAACTTCAACAATATGTCTGGGATCTTTGTTCCAGTCACGTGTGAAGGTGATGAACTCACAGAGTTTGCCAGTTTAATTTTCCTTTCATTCAAGAGGTATGGAAACATCCATAATTCTCAAAATAAAAACAGAGAAAATGAGGAAAAGAGCTCTGAAAGAAATGAAATGTATAACCAGGACAGTGTTCCAAGACGAAATCAGTTCATTCTGACTCAAATACAAAGGAAAACAAAAATTGCCATTTAAATAAATAAAAAGGCAGATCCCACAGCTTGGGATTTCACAGTGTACTAAATGACAGATATGCAGAGCGTAGAAAGTTTTTTACATAGTTGATGAATAAAATAATTTTCCTACCCAAGGAAATAAAAGTAGATGTGTCCCTCTAGACATTACATTTAGACTTAATTACTAGGCACAAAGGTCTACACTAACAAAGCCGAAGAAAGTGGGGAATTCATCCAGGCACCTGATCTGTAATCTCTCTGGAGAAGACTTTATTAAAGACAGAGGGACAGTTGGTCACAAAAGGGAGCTGCCAGAAATGAGGCAGGTCTGTCTCTTGAGAGCTGATGTGCCCAAAGCACATGCATGGATTGTTTTTGAAACAAAACATTTTTTGCTTCAGGCACTTTTACTTATACTTTAAATTTTAATTTTCACTACACTTTTCTGGAAAACAAAGAGTGAGCTTAGCAGCTAATAGCCCTGTATCCAGTGGATCACCTTATATAGTGATCCAGTTATAACTGCTTCCTTCGCGGCAGTACTGAACAATTGCTGTTGAGTTTGCTGCACCGCATACCAGAAATCAGGGAGTTGCAGTGATCAAGACAAATATTTACAAAGGCATAAAACAGAATTTCAGTCTCCTTGTTATCCACTCAGGCTTTGACTGTAGTGTTTCTTAAGTGAGAAAAAATCAGTTCTAATCACATACAGTATTTAAAATGTAGATCAATTACAAGCCCTTAATCCAAAATGGCACACAGAGTTTTAACATCTGATAGTAATAGACAGTGACAGAATTGTCAGAAAAATTAGTTTTTGATAAATTAATTTAGAATCAATCTAATCATGACATGACATGAGTGGATAAAGCAAATTGTGCATTAAGAACCATTGTAGAGCTCAACCTGCACTCTGAGAAAGACAAAGTCAAAAAGTAAAAACATTACATCTCTCTCAGGTCACAGTAAACAGTCTGTTAAAATGTGCATCAATGGCTGAAAAAAATCCAAAATCCAGACCATACAAATGTCCCTCATTCAGTTGGTTTTCCATATTAATTTCTACTATTTCCAACATTTGGTGTGAATAACCTACAATCCTATTGAAGACATGCAATTTCACAGGGTATCTGAATCTGTTCTTTTGTGGCACCATATTGTCTATCGGCCTTTTTTATTTTAGTACCTCTGTCACATGGGGGTTCAATGGTGCAAAGCAATTTAAATTAATCTGATTTTAATGTTCAAAAATTGCTATTCAATGAGAGCAAAGGGTTAATCATAACAATCATCATTCTGTCCTCACAGAGGGAAAACGCAGGAAGCACAAATGAATCCTTTTCAGTCAGATCACAGGGATCCATCTGTCAAATTATGCTTTTTTTGTCTTTCTGATCCACAAGTCTAATCTAATTCCTTTTCAGGCTGTCCGCTCATGTGTGCAAAGGGCCTCTATTGCATACTTGCTCACAACCCTTCCTGCCTGGTCTGTGCACAAAAGAGGCCGGCTGTTATTCCAGGGAAGCCTCTCGAAAGCTGCCAGAGACTGCGAGACCCTCTCTCCAATGTTGTGACCCTATCTTTCTCCCACACTCTCCCCTCAGGGTGCCTGCTGAGCTTCGAACCCCTAGAAACCCCAACCATGGCTTACTGCTGCTTCTATTGTGGACATTTTTACAACTCGCTGTCTCAGGAAGGCTGGAAGTATTGCTAAGGATACCAGTCATTCAGGTTTCTCACTTTTCTCTCCCCTTCCCTCTGGTAAGTGTTATAGGAGCATAAAGGCACAAACTCCCAGATTCAAACACAGTTTCTTCCCACAAGCTGTCAGAGTACTGAACTCTACCCCTACCACTGACTCACACTGATGTATTTTTTTCTTCTTCTTTTATAGTTGTATGTTATTTAACTTGATATTGATGCTACTGCTGCTCTGTGTTTATGTTTTGGTGTTTCCTTAATGCCTTCGTATCAGAGCATACATGCAAAGAAGCATTTCACTGCACTTGTGCATATGACGAATAAACCGAACAGCCAAGCAGATGCAGCTACAGATTTATCTCTGAGCTCAGCATGGTTAGGAAACCCTGGATAACAATCAACATAATTATTGTATTGGAAATCATTTATCTGCTCTCATTAAAGGCTCATTAATTATCTCTAAATAAAGATAAGAAATAAAAATAATTACCATTTTTAAAATCACGCACCAGAAAATAAATCACAAATGTGTATTCAAATAATTACAGGGTGCCAAGATATGACATTTTACTTTGAAACATGCTACGTTTGAAATATTTTCTGTTAGTAATCTCATCTGACAAGAGGAAATTGAAAATCATGCAAAACATTATCATTGAGCTGTAATAAAACCACACAGAAAATGGTTTACACGATGATTGTCATAACATATAAAACTTCCCATAACAGGTATTATGGTAAACCACATTATACAGTGTCACCGGTGCGGTGGCTCTGTGGCTAAGGATCTGCGCCTGTGGCTGGAAGGTTGTCGGTTTATATCCTGCGGCCGGCAGAGGAATCCTGCTCCGTTGGGCCCCTGAGCAAGGCCCTTAACCCCAACTGCTCCAGGGGTGCCGTATAAATGGCTGACCCTGTGCTCTGACCCCAAGCTTCTCTCTCCCTGTCTGTGTGTCTCAGTGTGTCAGCAAGTTGGGGTATGCGAAAAGACAAATTCCTAATACAAGAAATTGTATATGGCCAATAAAGTGATCTTATCTTATTTTCTTTTCTCATCTTCCAACTTATTATTTCACAGATGACTGAAATGAGGTAAAATGTCTGTGAAAAGGCCATAATTACAGAAAGGACATACAGTATGACTAATTATCTGTCCAGGTAATAATAGTTGTAGTAAATAGTATAAGTATAGTAGTAATTTTAGATGACCATGTACATTACTTTACACAGAACCAATCCTTGTTCATTGTACCTGAGGTCCAGGTAGTAATTTTAGTTATAAATGGGATATAGGAACATACAGTAGGTGGATATTGTTCACTCTGTCCAGACAAGTGTGTGCTGCATTACCAGTGTTGAAGGCTCCATTTTTTTGCACGTTCTTTGTACAGAGATTCAGTCTCGTATCTGAATGCACTTTTAAGTCAACGTTTTTCTCAGAGCAATCAGAAGTTCCACCTCTTCTTATTGCATTTGTAAAAAAGGACATCACTCAACAAGGATCAGCATTTCACTTTTTCAGCCGTGCCCAAAGCAACTGACTTCTTTTGCAACATCAAAAGCTTGGAGCAGAATGAAGACATTTTATTATGTGACAATGAAACGTACCAAAATAGGAAACACTGTGACGACCCTTTTACAGATACTTTCACAGAGACAAGGCTGTTGAAGTTCATGTCAGTTTCAAAGAATAATGGAAAAGACCACTTGACAGATACTTCTCGTCAATCCTGGTCAAGCTTATATATAAGCATATATATTTATAATAAACAGTGCTAATAAAAGTAGCAAGAAGCATGTATTATAATTTAAAATGACAGTAACTTACCACAGGATCCAGAGGAGGGAGTCTCATCTCCATTCCCTTCAGCCAGTGCCGAAGCGCTCGGATTTGGCCTCTGAACTCTGTTTGCCAGTGATGCCAGTCTTCAACTTCTCTCCTACACAAAGCACATAAGATTCTTAAATCCTACGACCTGCCCAAATGTATTGTACTGTACAGTATATACTTTGAGAACAGGTAAAGGAACTCCCCAACAGTACGTGGCAAAGCTCTTGAGTGAGGGTCAGAGCCAGCTGAAGGAGAGTTCAGTAGCGTCTCGACATTCGCCAGGTGTCGGTGAAGAAAACAATCGGCAATAGCCAGATTTGCATATAACCAAGTCCACCCCTGTGCCATCACACAATGTATGTATGTACAGCATATAGAATGCAACCCTCGCTTATATAATAATGAAAATAAGAATGCATTGGCTTTAATTGAAAACATCGATCAACAAAACGAAACGGCAGAAATTCGTTTAGCAATCAGGTTAGTAATCAGTTAATTCATTAGCTAGATTTACCTCACATCAAGTCCAAAAGGACTTGTCAAAGTCCATCTTATTTAAATGTTGCAGTTAACAACCTTTGTCTCACTTTCATCCTCCTCTGCTCTTCTTTCATACCAGGCCTTGTCAGCCAGACCAAATTGTGAAAAAGTGAATCTGCCAATGTTAAATTTGCAGATGTTGAGACCCTACTGTAAAACACACAATAATCAGAGCATCAATGGCTTGTTTGCAAAGGACAAACAAATTGGATCTGCATATTATAGCAGTAATGAAGGATGATGTTGCTAGGATCAAAGAGGATTATGTTCATAGCCACAATGTTGTGGTTTGTCTGTGCTTAGAAATGTAAGAGTCAATACTCAAGCATTAAACAGCATGAGACCACTCACCCACTGGAATAAGCACCTCTCCCATTGTAATAATGAAGTGCTTTCTTCAGCTTTACAGCTCTGACCTTGACTTTGTAATTTTCTTGTAATGTTCTTTTCACAGTATGTAATGTAAATAATTTAAATTACTTTTATATAAAATTGTACATAAAATGAAGTTTTTTACTATTATGTTATGCTCTAGAAATTAAGGATGATACAGCACCGATATGAGATATGATATGAGATTGGCACTGTGGCATGGCAGTTAGACCTTTGGCCTTACACATGGCTTTGAAACAGTCTAAATGTGTCTCTGCAGGACTATTGTCCTGTCCAAAGGCAGTGCATTAGTATGAGATCGGAGGCTACACTGGAAGCAAAGGGCACAATATAGGACCGGTCTACCATAACCCTCTTCAGGTTAAGTGGTTTTCTAATGGTGGATGGTACAGCATCAGTTAGATCGCAGCAAAAGATTTATTTTCTTCATTGCTTTTCTTTACAATGGACAACTTGAAATACATTTTCATGACCATTCATACATTTTGTTTCAGCCCTTCTTTACGTAGTTAAATCTTCCCGGACTACTCCCCACGTTTTAGGACTATTGAATGAGCTGTAAGTTCATGCAAGAGAACCTACACACAAGCCCATTCCCTGGCACTAAAACAGCAGTTGATTAGCTGTTGTCAGTTTGCCCGCATATTTGAATTTCCTCACTCCAACTGTTGTGATTTTATTTTTAATGTTTTATCTCCTAGATTTATTTATGAGAGTTCATCCAGGCATACCCTGTTCGTTGGTCGTACAAAAGACATTAACAATTGGCCAGCTGCTGTCTTTAGCCATTTGCTCACACACTCATTATCTGCTAGCTGGCATGCTGCCTAATACATTGTAGAATTGCATCAATGGCATATGACCAGACTCTCATTGAAATCTCTCTCATTGGAAGAAAGAAACTTATTACAGAGGAAATAGTGACTAGAGGATCCTTCAGTACACTTTCCATCACTGTTACCTGTTTTCTTGTTTAGCTGCTGACATTTGGGGTCTCTGTGTCACTTCCACTTCATTCTGAAAGAAAAACAGCATATAGTGATATCAGCACTCCAAATATACAGTACTGTTCTCCATGTCAGTTTGGGACACATTTGTTATTCCTAAAAGCGATGCACAAGCAGTTGATCTACACAACAGTTCTGTTCCTCTGTGAATCTGTTTCTCTCTCTCACACACCTAAGCCCTTAATTTCTCATTTATGAACTTGGCATTGAAAATACTTGATTGGGAATTAGTAATTATCGGTTTATTATTTCATTTAAATTCAAACAATGTGATCTTTACTTTAAGTACATATGTACATCTAGTTACACTTTTACATAACTGAAATAAATTCATAGTTCAGGTATGGTATAGTTCAGCAATTACTTTATTCTCCTTTACTCATCACAACATTTCATTGTTGTAGGGGATTACTGTGTAGTGTACCTCACTAAGCTCTTGCACAACCACTGTAATCATTCCTGATTGCTTAAGGAAGCCCCCAATTCGCAATTTGAACTACACCTTTCAGACCTTTTCAGTCCCACCTCAGTTACAATCTGTAGATATTGCCCAGATCAGTCCCTGACACTGTTACATTGTGGTATCATCCATAATGTGTTGTTTATGGTATCATCCATAAAGCAAACGATTCATTGGAATTAAAAACTAACCATATCAGCCATATATGTTGTGGAAGAGGGGGGTTCATTTATAATGACAGACATTTCAGTGTGGTTCACAGGCTGCTGCTCCTTTACCTCTTCTATTTTAACGTAGACTTGCTTTTTGGTGGGACAAACATCTCGAGTCTCTAGAAGACCAGAATGAATATGCATTTCCGGAGGTTGAACACGTCCATCATATTGAAGATCGCCTGTGGAAATCACAACCTCTGCCCAAGAATTCACACCCTGAAATGAAGGTATATACAATCCCTTGTCATCTCTGAAGTCTCAAAATCAAAAAGTTCTCATAGGGTTAAACATAGGGAAGTTCCATTACGTCTGTACTGCTATTCTGACCTACTACACATCATTTTAGCATCTTTGCCTCAACTAAAAAGTTCATTTCCCAACTTATTATTACAAATAAAAATCCAAAGTTGTGAGAAACATAACATAACATCACTTTATTAGCCCTATACAATTTCTTGCATTAGGAATTCGTCTTCTCGCATACCCCAGCTTGCTCTCCATGAGACACAGACACAGAAAGGGAGAGAGAAGCTTGGGGTCAGAGCAAAAATATAAGAACATAAAACAGTGGGTTATGGTTTATTTTTGCTACACATTATGAATAAAATGTGAAAATAAAAACACTAATTACAAATATGGCCTCTTCCTTATATAAATCCATGATAGTGGCCCACTGCAAAAGCTACTACATACTGTACATTTTCTAACATCATGCTTCCTCGTCCTCACTTGCACACAAAATTCAATACAGCCCCCATGTGGAAAGAATATACCTTTACAGCCTTAGTGAATGTGTTGCACCTCGCTGTGGTGGTTATGCTTTTTGGCAAGGTTTCAGTGTGAATGTGACAATTGAGTATTTTCTTTCATACATGTTGTGGGAATTATCTGACCACAGCAATTACAATATTTGTTTTGATAGAGGTGTAAATTTCTTGTTAGATGTCAATTACATGAGTGAATCTTCTTTATGTGGACAACTGCAATGTTCTGTAACAACCTAAATATACTGATGGAAAAAAGAAACGCAACACCTCCTCCTCCATACTCTGGCCCTCCCGTCTTGCGTGGAACAGGCTGAAGAGTGACTCATCCGTGAAGAGGACCTGATGCCACTGCCGACGAGTCCATTGCAGCCTCTGTCTGGCCCAAGCCAGTCAGGTGTGACGTCTAGGAGGTGTGAGCAGAAGGCCTCTGACAGGTCGCCAGCAGCATGGAGCCTCACTGTCCTGTCACTGATGTGTCTGATGGCAGTTTCAGCAGCAGTATGGGTGGCGGATCTGGAACGAACTCTCAGATGGACCAGTGTGATGTGTCGGTCCTGCTCTGGTGTGGTCACTTGAGGGCAACCAGATCTTGGACAGTCATCTGTCCTGCCGGTCTGCTGAAACCTTCTCTGCAGTTGGAACACAGTGGAGTGGCCTACTCCATAGTGTCTGGCAACGCTGGCACATGACATGCCTGCCTGCAGCATTCTGGCCCTCTCCCTTGCTTCTGGTGACATTCAAGGCATTATGGAATGCACAGAAAACTGACTAAGTGTGGCCTTTTTCTTGCAGTGACCTAAGCTTTGAATTAAGGCATTGTTCCACCTGGACCTCGTTCGGTAAAAGTGCACCTAACAATTTGCTGGTCACAGGGCTTAAAACAAATTGACGTCTTTTTGTGAAAGTACATAAGCTATAACTATAGCATTCTCATTCCAGAAAATGTTGTGTTTCTTTTTTCCATCAATATACAGTGTATTGAACAAGTAATAGGTTTATTCCATGCTGAAAAGAGAAGAAAGAAAACACAATGTTTTGTCTGTGGAGCCTTGGTGTGAGAAGGCTCCACAGCCAAAACGTGTTTTCTTTCTTCTCTTTTCATCATGGAATAAACCTATTACTTGTTCCTTTGCAGCATATGAATGCTGACACAGCTACCCACCTGAACTACAGTAAGCTCAAACCTCACTGGTGTTCAAGGCTCAAGATGGTAGTGCTTTCTGAGTATAGAATGTACAGTATAATACTGTTTTACCAATAATTCCTGATTAGAAAGTTATATTAAACATAGTATTGTTATATTAATAGCTGTTTAGCACCCTGAACTTGTAACTGGAAGGTTGTGGATTTAAATCCCAGGTGAAACACAGCAGTTGTACCCTTGAACAAGGTACTTTAACCCAGACTGATCCAGTAAGATACCCACCTGTATAAATAAATACAAAAGTACAATATGTTGACTTGGATAAAGGCATCGGCCAAATGTGGCTGATGGTATAGAACAGGTTAGAATGAAATCTAGAAAAACTCTAAAGAAATAATCTCTGCTATGCTTGGAATGTGTATACACTAGCACTAAGAATATCTGTAGTAATAAGTGCTACAAATGAGAGGAGGTCATTTAATTGTGTCCATTAAGATGCATTTTTACTTGAAGCTTAGTGATCCCAAGTTTTCAAATTAGCTCCACACTTGAAGGTCATTTGCTAGAAACACTACCTAACCAGCTCTGTGTAAGCAGATTAAACAAGATACAGCTTTTCCATGAGAAATGGTCTTGTTAATGTCTGTTCTGTAATATGACATCATTTGCTGGGAAGCAGTAGATTCTACACACAGAGGATCCCTGGGAATTGATCTAATTTCGTATCTTAAAATGATTGAACAATTTGCTGGATATCAGTTAATTTCAAACTGATACCTTAACTCTCTACTCTAATTTAGCCAGCTGCCTGTTGATGTGTTTTAAGGTCATCTTTATTTTTACATTTGATAATGACTGAAGGACAAAAGATTTGTTTTTGTATCACATGGGTTTATTTACATTAGAATATAGTGTTATCCTCAAAAAATACACCAGATTTTAATTTTAACCATGCCTTATAACACTTTCTTTTTGAAGGGAAAAACCAAACAGTTTCATGTATGATGCCTTTCTAATGATTTAATACAGCTAAACATACAGTATATTGCTTTTTGATGAGCGGACACATCTGAAGTCTTCATTATCTTGCAATTCCCGTTATGTTTCATTACCATGTTAGTAAAACATGCGAAGCAAAAAAATATATTATATAATATCAAAAACATGATGAAAAATGAAAATAACGATGATTTACAGAAGTCAAATACTTTTAAGGAACAACAAAACATATGACAAAGGTATTGCTATATTGAACAAAAGGGGTACAATACACTGGTTTAAAGCCAACAGGAACATGAAGCTTTCAGATCCTTCTCTAAAGAAAGATAACTCTTAAGTTTGGACTTGGGCGTGATCTTAAAAAATCAATATTCAAATATTACCCTTATCACTCCATTAAGGTTTCAGACATTTTTCTTAAATAAGCTGCATATTCACTACCCCACAAAATGTCTCAAGGAAACAAACAGTAACTCCACAGAGGTAAGGCTAAACATACAGTACAAGATGTACTGTACAGTATGCTGCATGATGGTGCAATTGAGCTGGTTATTGTTATTTTTTCATATGTCAGTGCGGCCAAATTGAATTATATAGTCTATTTTATCATTCTAAATAAAACGTATCATCCGTATACACAGAAAAATTATTTTATGTTACTGAAAATGAAAATTAGTTTCAATAAGGCCACAAAATATTTCCTAGTCATGTTGCTACAGTAGGCGCAATTTCACTGAATGCAATAAAGGGCACAATATCATAAGCTTTGTAGTGTTTAAAAGCAATCTTGTGAGTACTGCAAAGGAACACTGAAGGATCCTTCATATAAGCAAGTACATCTTTCATGTGATTAATACTAAATACTAAAAAATGGAGCAGTTAGAAGAGACTTTCACCACTGCTCATACTGTATGTGTTAAAATTGTCTTAAACTGTTTAATAACTCTTCAACTGCTGTAGCGGATTTCAGTCCTTTCTATGATCACGTTAAGAGAAATGGTACATAGTAACTGGCTTTTTCACTCCTCTCGGTTTGTATCTCATCAATGCAAAGAATATATTTTGGGTACAAAAAGTATTATTTATCGATAAAGGTGACTTCAATAATACAATGACATTTTCATTACACATTACATCTTACAGTAATACCGCGGCACTGTAGCTATAAATGGCAGTCTGTTTTTTTTTTAATTTGATGATTTACAAGAAAATGACAAAGTATCTGTAAATTGGTCTCAACTGAAGTGAACAAGCCCTGCAAATAACATCTTTGCACTGTCTCCAAACAAGCCTTTTCTGCAGTGCATGAGTTCATTTCCCAAGTCTATTTACAGATTTTTGATCAATGCATTTTGATCACACAGGAGACATAAAATCGGCTGTCATGGCCAATGAAATGCAGTAGCTGTGAATGTCTCACTGAGACAAGCCAGGTCCAGGTAAGAAGGTCAGTGGAAAGTGTCTCGGTCTATTTTGTAGTGTTAACAGTAACTCTGGGTAAATGTAGCATATTCCTGGTATCTCAAGAAGAAGCATGAAGAGGTTTCAAAAGGTTCAATGGCCTCAGATTTCTTCACGTGGGGAAGGTGTGATAAGAGGAGGGAAATGCTTGAATGCAGATCTAAAACAAAACAAAAAATAATGACTATGAATTGATGAAATGACTTAAACAAGATGTTTGATCAGACAAAACAAAGGAAGTAGCTGTTGCACAAAACAATGGCCTCCAAAAGAGTCAGCTTGGTTCCCAGTGTTAGTGTCTTGTGATTTTTAATTTAGTCACTGCAATGGAATCATTTATGGTATTATGAGAATTTAAAACACACTTCAGAACAATGAAAAGAAATACTTAAAAACTAGTTTTTAAACAACAAAATACTAAATTACTGAAAAAAGGTTTCAAAGTATGGATGTAGACAGACTTAAGCAGCCAAAACACACACAGATGTACAAAAATGTAGATCCTGCCCTCTATAGTCAAATGTTTCGTTACCTTAGTATCTAGACGGGGAGGCAGCTGAGTCCTTAAGATGCTTAAGTTACAATTTTGATCTGTCCAGGTGTCTTGACGATTAGTGTTCCAGCTGAAAGCCCCTCCCTCAACACCCTCCTCTTGGTGTATACAGCGGGTGGAAGCCTAGACCCAAGAGAAATGGCGCAATGTTTAAGCAAAATAAAAATCTGTATTACAGAAAAAACACTGACTCATCATCGATACACTCAGTAGCTTCTGTAAGGTCTGAGTTTAAAGTCTACAGGTCATCTCAGTTACAATCTATGCTTCACTTGAAAAACATGAGAGTCCTCCATTGCCTTCACTGACCGGAGCCTGTAGAACAATGCTGGAAATGGCAGACTAGTTAGTTTCATTAGTTCGATTTCGTCCAAACGTGATCCTGTTACGAGAAATGGATAGGACTGGATGTTTCAGAGTTTTGAGGATTAATCAAGTCGGCCTTTTAAATGAAGATGTATTGACTTGGCATACGGCTTTATCCAGGGAAATGTACACCATGTATACAAAGTTTAAATTTCTTTCCCACACGATGGAACAACGTTCAGCAGTTCTGGTATTCATCTGCTGTTTGTTTCATGCCATGATTGAATCCTTTTCACTCTGATTCACAAATCACCTTCATACCACTACTTTGCTAACTGGAGTTTGGTACTCTTTAAACAATTTTCAACAGTATTAATAGAAAGACACTATCATCAAAACAGCAAGCACTGTGTTATTGGAAGCAGAAAGGATTTGATTTTCTGATTTTTTCTCGGATTCAGATAGGGATAGGACCCTTTCCAACACAAGCTATACTTTCAGACGTAAAGTTCGCAGCACAGCGCGATAAGCACAAAAGTTTAACATACCTCTGCCACTTCCCAGATACACAGGAAGATAAAAGTTGGAATGAATTTAAAAGGAACTGAGGACTTGCATGCAAAGCTGCCACCCTGTTCCAGGACCATCAGTGGGAGGGTGGGAGCTGTGAGTCGCAGAAAAAGGCATGAAAAGTGATGTGAAAGCACAGGAGGCAGAAAACAGAAAACAAGCAAGCAAAAAACATTAGGTGACAGGCAGTTGAAGTCTAGACTGTGTTTTACTTACAATCACCAAAGAGTGTGAAGCAGCTTGAAGACCTTTTGGAGAGTGTGATGTTTTGGAATCTTTCTCACTGAAAACATGAGCCTTTTGAAGTCTTCTTTAAATCTTGAGACGTACCAGGAATGTTGAACACCTTCCTTTGACCACGACGATGGGTTCCACTGATCTTAAAACCAAACTTTTGATGCATAGAGATGGTTGAAATGACAAGATTCTGTAGATAATCGCTGCGGCAAATTCTTTGAATTGAATTGAAGTTTTCTCAGATTTAGAAGAGATCTGTGTGTTTAGCATTTTATTTGGTGGAGTGGATAACCAGAGAACATCTTGGCAAAAATCATATCTTGAGCCTGGCAGAACTGTGGCAGTGATGTAGAGAGATGGTGAAGGATCTAAAAGCTTCCTGATGTATGTTTCCCTGTTGTTAAAAATGGATGACCTTTGACATTTTCTTATTCTGCTCTGCAGATAGCAAAATAATTGTTTTTTTTAACTGTGCTGGATTAGGACTTAAATTTTTCATAAAATGACTCTGCTTAGATCCTCATACACATATATAGAAATATAAAGCAATATATATATTTTTTGAATCCGGTATACAGCATTGTGTTTATATTCATGTTGGTTTAGAGAGGGCTATTTCAGAAGAACATAGAACTAAGAAAAATAATATTTTTAAAATAATAAAAATATAAATTTAAAAGCAAATAGGGCCAAAAGAATTTTTGATTGCCCTTTTCATTTAAAGTTCAGCAAATGTATTATGTAAATGAAAAAATAGTGTTAACCAGTGTTTACCACTGAAAACAATGTTAAATCCGTTTTGGACATTCAGATAAGAAATAAAAATGTCAAGGTTAAATGTGCTAATACAACCGCTAAAATGGCAACAAAACAGTCTAAAATTAGATTTGCTTCATTATAGAAAGGATGAGTTTAGCTTAGGATATTCTTTTAAGAATATAATAAGAAGAATTAGAAATTACATCCAGCAATAGTGTACTAATATTTATTCAGCACTGCAACATCCCAACTCAACCACATGCAGAGCAGAATAAATAAGGTCTTTTTCAAAACTACTATTATGCAACTGCGGAGTGCAACGGCTGTACTGTTTTGAAGACTGCTTGTTCTTCAGAGCTGCAGTTCCTATGCACAGAGAGGAGAGCTTGTGCAAGTTCTGCCATATTCAACCCACCATGGGGTCCAGCATCATATCGCCGACCATAGCTTGCGGAAGAGTAGGAGGAGGATGAAAATGTCATAGAAAAGGGAGATCCAGATGCATCAAAACTGCCCCGTCTTGAGCCTGATCGTGATCCTGTCCTGGATCCTGATCGGGATCCTGAGGCTGACCCAGCTCCACTAACATTGTAGGGACTGTATAGCCCTTTGGTTGACTGCGAAGAGGCCTCCAAGAGACGAAGGCCAGAACCTTCTTCGACCATACTTCTGTCCATCGCATCCTTGTAAGAAATCTTTAGCTTTGTTTTGGGGCAAGTTAGATATTTGGAATAAGCACTCACATCTCTAAGCTTCTGTGCAGTACGTGCATCTAAAGTGCCTTTCCTAATGGCCTCATCCAGTGGTACTCTGCCAGGAACGTCAGGTTCAATGAGCCCACCGGTGAGGTACTGTACCTCCAAGAATCGCTGACCAGCTTCATAGTAAAGCCAGCCCTTTTTCAATGCTTGGGCAGCAGACATTTTTGTCTTAGTTCTGGGATCTTCAAAACCATTAAAGGCCTTCTGGGCTAGATTGATGCGGTCAACCATGATCTTGTCCACAAGTCCTTTGTTCAATGCATCAACAACTGAGAACTTCTCCCCAGTGTTGGGGTCAATGATTCCTCCTGTGCAAGCCTGAGCCTCTAACAATCTTTGACCAGTGATATTGTCCACAAGGTTTCGGTGCATGGCTTCAGTAATAGAAACCTTCTCTAAAGTGTCAGTATCCAAAATCCCAGCAACTGGGCCTGTTTCTTCAGTGGGGTCACTCCACGTGGTAGCTGGAGTCCTGATTGCAGGGATGGGACTCATAGGATATGATGAGGAGGACCCAACAGAGGAAGATCTGGAGCGGAATCCAGTCATGTTTCCTGACAGCATATCAGCGAATTCTGTGATTGATAGAGTGCCAGCCCGGTACTGATCCAGGGCAGATTGATCAATCAGGCCTCGAGAAATGGCATCATCAATGTCATACTGTCTGCCAGACCTCCTGTCAATGATCATGGATTTCACCACACCATCAGAGGAAGAGATAGTGATTTCTTCCCACTCACACTCCTGCTCTGCAAGCTCCATGTAGGTCTGGTGATCAATTAGTCCTTTGCGGTAAGCCTCATAAACAGACATCTCCTTGCCTGTCTCTGGATCCACAATGACCACTCTCCGTTTACGGACAGATGATTTGGAGGATGTTTTCCTTTCTCGCTTTTTCTCTTTCAGGAGGAGAAGAACAAGGCCAGTCTCAGGATCTGTAATGCACCTTTCCATTAGTTGCAGGTAAGTTAAGTTCTCCTCAGTGTTTGGATCAAAGAAACCTTTAGTGTCATCATTTGGATCAGTGAGTATCTTGTTCATCTCTTCATCAAACAGGCCACGTTTGTAAGCCACCTCTACCGGCAAGCGATGACTTTCCTCTGGATCAATGATACCACCAGTAGCAATCTGGGCTTCCAGTAGACGAATGCCATGGTCTTTTAGGATAAGACCTTTCTTCATAGCCTGGAACAAAGAGATTGTCTTGCCAGAATAGGGATCTCGGTAACCTGTTACAGCTCGTTCAGCAGAGAGAAGCTTGTCTTTGAACTCGGGGCCAACAATCCCCATCATAACTGCTTCATTTACAGTCAGTTTCATATTCTTTATTGGGTCAATCACATAGCCAGTAGAAGCTTGAGCTTCCAGAAGTTCAAACGCAGTTCCAGGTCTAATCATGTTCTTTTTCATGGCTTGATAGACTGTGAGACACTCCTTATTAGACTCTACATACACACCAGCAATGCAGCTTGTGCCTTCTAGGTACTTCTGAAGTCCCTTGCTAACTTCTTCAACAGTAGTCAAGCCTTCATTGAGATCACTGACTATCTTTTGGTCTATAATCTCAGAGCGCAACAATTCTTCTATTGTGATTTGCTTTCTCAGACCCTTAAACATAAGTCTCCTATCTGCCAGGGACAGCAAACGGAGACCACTGTCCTTTTGAACTTTGCACCTTCTCAGCAGCTGTGCATAAGTAAGCTTTTCCTCTGTAACTGGGTCCTGATACCCTTTACTGTCCCCGTTTGGATCAGAAAGTCTTTCATTTGTCTCTTTATTAATGTATCCACGTTGCAAAGCAACATCTATTGGAAGGTGGAAGTTGTATTCTGGATCCATTAGGCCACCAGTAGCAATCTGTGCTTCCAATAACTTCAGAGCATACTCTTCTGGAATCAAGTCTTTTTTCATTGCCTGGAAGAGGGAAATGATTTTGCCAGTGTAAGGATCCCGGTAACCTGTGACTGCTCTCTCAGCTGACAGAAGTTTATCATGGATCTCAGGGCCCACAAGACCTTTTCGCACAGCCTCATCAACAGTTAGCATTTCCTCTTTCACTGGGTCAATCATGAACCCTGTTGCTGCCTGAGCCTCCAGTAGACCCATAGCTATTTCAGGCTTAATTAGACCTCTTTTCATTGCTTGATAGATGCTGATCTCTTTGCCAGAATCAGCCAGAACACCAGCCACACTCCCTGTACCAAACAGGTAATGTTTCACACTCACAATTTCCATGATTTCTCGTATTGTCTTTTTTCCTTGTTTCAGCAAATTGTAGGTTTCTAGGTCAATGATCCTGGCGCTATATAACTCTTCAATTGTAACTCTTCGCCGAATCACATCACAAGAGATGTGCTGCTGCTGCGTTATGATTTCTCTTTGCTCAATTATTTCAATAATGATGATGATCATGCGCTCCTTTGTAATTCTGCCTGAGCGATACTCTTCAAGTAGCTTCTGCCTTTCTCCTTCAGGAAGGAGATCTGAGTTCATGATATCCCACAGGGACACAGATTTTCCAGCAAGACTTTCATGTGGTATGTCAACTTGAGTATTTGCCAAGTCATTCTTTGTCTGTTCTTCAGTATATAAGAAAGTCTTTTCTACCACAGATGGTGCCTCTGTTTTTGAAAGGGGTATTAAGCACAAGCCTGTGTCTGGATCTCTCATACACCTTTCTTTCAGATGTTTGTAAGAGACCTTTTCATTAGTATTGGGGTCAAAGAAACCTTTGGTGTCATCTGATGGATCTGAGAGAGTCTTGGTCATTTCAGGACTCAGATAGCCTCGCTTATAGGCTACTTCAACAGGCACACGATGGCTATTTACTGGATCAATGATGCCTCCAGTGGCTATCTGAGCTTCCAAGAGTGGAATGGCATGTTCATTCACTGTAAGATCCTTCTGCATTGCTTGAAATAGGGAGATCGTTTTACCAGTGTAAGGATCTTTATAGCCAGTCACAGCTTTTTCAGCCAATAGAAGTTTTTCATGAAGTTCAGGGCCAACGATGCCTGTTTTCACTGCATCATCTACAGTAAGCCTCTGCTTCTTGACTGAATCAAGAATGAAACCAGTTGCTGCTTGTGCTTCCAACAATGCAAGGGCTGTATTGGGTCTTAAAAGTTTTTTCTTCATAGCCTCATAAATATTCATTTTTTCTTTTGTAGGTTCAACATAAACTCCTGCTATGCTGTCAGTCCCCTGCAGGTATTTTTTCACTGAGTCAATTTCACTTACTTCTTTTGGTGTCTTTTTGCCTTGCTGCAGCTGATCATAAGTAGTTTTATCAATAATCTGGGAGTCAAGCAACGAGCTGGCAGGGATAGGAGCTCTGAGGCCACTGAAGCTGACCTGCTCTTGTTTTTTTGTTTCTTTTTCATCAATGATAGTGATTACAATTTTAATGATCTTCTCAATTGTCACTTTACCCATCCTGTATTGCCTGATTAGCTCAAACCTTTGTTCCTCTGTCAGGTATTCTGAGTTTATTATTTCCCAGATGGTTACTTTCTTTCCTTTAAAGGGTCCAGATGGTAATTCTAATGTAGCTTGGTTCAAAGCCTCTTTAGTCTGGACTTCTGTATAGGCCTGCTCCTCCTTTGCTTTAATAGCTTGTTCTGAAAGCGGCAACAACTGAAGACCAGTCTCTTTGTCAGTGACACATCGTTTCAGGAGCTGAAGGTAAGTGACATTCTCCTGAGTATTTGGGTCAAAGAAACCTTTGGTATCATCAGTTGGGTTGCAGAGGATCTTGTTCATTTCATCATCAAAATAGCCACGCTTGCAGGCAACATCAAGTGGAATACGATGACTTTTGACTGGGTCAATGATGCCTCCAGTAGCCAGCTGAGCTTCTAACAATCGGATCCCCTGATCTTTATGGATCAGGTCTTTCTTCATTGCCTGGAATAAGGAGACAGTGTTTCCAGTATAAGGGTCCTTGTATCCAGTTACAGCCCTCTCAGCAGAGAGTAGCTTCTCATGCAATTCAGGACCAACAAGGCCTGCTTTCACTGCCTCATCTACTGTGAGTTTCTGATTTTTGATTGGGTCAATTACATATCCAGTAGCAGTTTGGGCTTCCAACAGATTTAATCCAGTTCCTGGTCTTATGAAGTCTTTCTTCATGGCCTGATAGAAAGGCAGTTTTTCTTTGGTTGATTCAATCACTACTCCAGCAATGCTATTTGTACCCTTCAAGGACTTCTTGACAGGCTCAAGCTCAGACACCTCTTTTACAGATTTCTTTCCCTGGTGCAACTGGTTATACATGTCTTTGTCAATAATTTTAGAATCTAGCAGTTCACTAGCAGGAACAGGAGCCCTAAGGCCATCAAATGCAATTTCTTTTTGCTTTTCACCATCTTCAACCACAGTAATAATGATCTTAATGATTTTTTCCACTGTGATTTTTCCTGTTTTGTACTGCCGAATGAGATCCCTTCTTTGTTCCTCAGTGAAGTACTCAGAGTTAATAATTTCCCATATAGTGACCGTCTTCCCCTTGAACTTCCCAAATGGCACAGAGACAGTAGCTTTGCTAAATATATCTTTAGTTTCTTCATCAGTGTATGTCCTTTCACTTTGAGCAGCTTTTTCTGTAATTGGGAGGAGGCACAAGCCTGTTTCAGGATCGGTAGTGCACCTCTCTAATAACTGCAAGTATGTGAGGTTTTCCTGAGTGTTTGGATCAAAAAATCCTTTTGTGTCATCAGTAGGATCCGACAAAATCTTGTTCATTTCTGCATCAAACTGGCCTTGCTTGAAGGCTGTCTCAATGGGCACGCGGTGGCTGTTAACGGGATCAATGATTCCACCAGTAGCTATCTGTGCCTCCAGCAGTCGGACAGCATGGTCTTGGACAATAAGACCTTTTTTCATGGCTTCAAAGAGGGAAATTTTATTGCCTGTGTAAGGATCTTTATAACCTGTAACTGCCCTTTCAGCAGAGAGCATTTTGTTATGCAGTTCAGGTCCAATGAGGCCCTCTTTCACAGCCTCATTAACAGAAAGCTTTTTATTTTTAACTGGGTCAATGATGTATCCAGAAGCTGCTTGTGCTTCAAGCAGGACTAAGCCAGTGCCAGGAGCAATTCTGTGATCCTTCATAGCTTCATAGATGCTCATTTTCTTGTTTGGCTTTAACAAAATCCCCCCTATGCAGTTTTTACCTTTAAGATACATTTTCAGGTTTTCATTCTGACTTAGCTCCTGCACTGTGGTGCTACCTTTCTTTAGCTTATCCCAGAGATCTTTGCTTAATAAGCCAACTTCTACAAGCCTGCTTGCAGGGACCTTCTCTCTAATTCCATCAAATGCTAGCCCTGCTTCTCCATTCTCTTTGATGCCATCAACGTCATCTCCGGGACTTCGGCCATTGTAGACGCTCTTGGTTGTTTCCACCTGAGTTATATTAACTAGTTCATCTTCTGGAACATCATCAGTCTGGATCATCATTTCTTTCGTCTGAGGTGCAGCTGGTTTCTGCACAACTTGTAGTTGCTGCAGTTTCTCTCGAAGCTTCTGGTTTTCCCCTGCAAGCAGTTTTTCTTGTTCAAGCCTTTTCTTTTCAAGTTCCTGCAACTCCTTCTGCTTGCTAAGAACCTCTTGCTCAGCCTCCTTTTGCTTTTGAAGAGCAGCGTCCATGGTGGCTATCAGTTTCTTCTTCTCCTCTTCCAGTTGCTTCCTCTGTCTCTCCTGTTCATCCTTCAGGGCCTTGGCCTTTTTAACCTCCTCCTCAAATTGTTTTTCCAGTTTCTTCTTCTCCTCTTCAATGAATTTTTCCTTTTTCAGAAGTGTTTCCTTCTCTGTAATAAATGTTTGTTGAAGAATGGTCTTTTCCTGTTTAATTTGTTCCTGCTGTGCATTAGCCATCTAGGAGGGAAAACAAATAATAAAAAGTTAATATTTTAAACATTACTACAACTTTGGTACCAAAAAAAACATGCAATATTTAAAATAAATTGTATATAAAATCTATCAGAAAACAACATTTGATTGAACTCTATTAGGAATTCCCAACTATAGCTGTGTGACATGAATTTCTTTCTCATATGATATTTTGAATACGTTACTGTTATAAACTTAATTCATTGTGAGGATACGAATACAAGAAAGAAGGGTTAGTTGTGTTTCATGTTGTAGAAAACTATATGCATGCATGCTGCACTAAAAAAAAACAATACCTCTTTAGACTTATTCTGCAAATCTTCAGCTTCCTTTTTGAGCTTCTCCTTCTCTTTTTCAAGTTCAGCAATGGCATTGCGAAGCTCGTCAGCCTCCTTGCTGCTCTGTAATCTCTGTACTTCTAGTTTTTCCACAACAGTCAGTTTCTCCCTTGTTGAAAGCTCAGTCTCATGGAGACGAGCACTGATCGCATCAGCCTGTTTCTTAAACTTGCGAGCTTCATCCTCAGCCTTGGATTGGGCTTCGCTGAGCTGCGAGACTCTCAGTTTCAACTTCTCTGCCTCAGCTGTTATTTCCAGCTGCCTCTTGCGCTCAGCCTCTAGAGTCTTATGGAAGCCTTCTGTTTCTTCTTCCAGTCTTTGCTGCATCAGCTGCTTATCCTCCAACAGTTTCTGAGCCTGTTCTTGTGCAAGGTCCTTTTGTCTCTGGAGCATTTCTGCTTCTGCCCTTAGTTTAGATGCTTCCTGGATTGCTTGCATTTTCTCCTTCAGCATTTTCTCTGCAAGGGCTCTCTGCTGTGCTAGATCATCTTCAGCTATCTGCCTCAAACGAGCAGCCTCCTGGGCTTCAACACTGAGTCTAGCAGCTTCTTCAGCCAGTTTCTTCATGTTTTCAGCTTCCTCTTCCAGGAACTTCTGAGTGTTGTCCTTGTCTCTTTTTATCAGTCTTTGGTTCTCCTCCTCAATTCTCAACTTCAGCTTCATCAGCTCTTCCATTTGGATTCGGACTTTGAACAGTTCTTCTTCCACTTGGGCCTTTTGCTTGACTGCATCACCGACTTCATCCTTGAGGCGCTGCAGCTCTTCATCTAGAAGGTCTTTCTGTTTATCAGTCTCATCCAGCTGCAGCTTCACCTTGGTCAGCTCTTGCTCTACCTGGGACTTCTGCTTCAGAGTTTGTTCTGCAAGCTTTTTGTGCTTTTCCATCTCTGCATCTGCTTGCTGCTTCTGCTTGAGAGCTGCTGCCTCGGCTTGGGCACGTTTAGCGGCCTCAAATTCAGCCTCTTTCCGAAGTCTTTCTGCATCTTCCTGAGCTTTGGCTTGCTTGGCAGCCTCGATTTCGGCTGCTTGTTTTTGCCGTTCAGCATCTTCTGCTTGTTGACGAAAGAGAGCAGCTTCCTGTTCTGCTTTTTGTTTGGCCCTCTCAGCTTCTTCAGCCAATTTTTTAGCCTTTTCAAATTCCTGTTTCATTTTGTTCTGGAAAAGTTCATCTTCTTTCTGTTGGACAAGAACAACCTGGGCCTTCTCTTCTGCAATGATGCATTTCTGGGCAGCTTCTGTGGCGAGAAGAATCTGTTTCTCTGCTTCTTTCTCAGCTAACTCTTTCTGTTTTTTAGCCTCTTCAGCTTTCTTTTTGAGACGTTCCACTTCTTCCTGAGCAGCCTTACGTTGTCGAGCAGCTTCTTCTTCAGCAGCAGTGATCTTTTTCACTTTCTCCTCAGCTTCCCTGCGCCGTTTCTCTTCCATGAGGGCAAGCTGGCGTAGTTTTTCAGCTTCCTGCTCAGCTTGAAGCTTACTGTGCTGTGTTTCCTCTGCAATGTTTTTGAGTTTGTTCAGTTCTAACTCAAGGTCCAGTTTTCCTGATGAGGCTTTCTCAAAGTTAAGTTTCAGGATGCGTATCTCCTCCTCTACTATCCTTCTCTGTTTTACAGTCTCCTCCACAATTGTCTTCTGCCTTTCCAATTCATTGTCAGAAGACTTCTTCAGCTGGTTAATCTTCTCTTCAATATCTTGTTTGTGCTGTGTTGCCTGTTCCTCAAGGATCTTGCGTTGGTAAGCTTCATCTTCAGCCTGCCTTCTCAGTCTCTCATTTTCTGCCTCCTTCTCTTTGAGGGCAATCTCTGCTTCAGTTTTGAGGCGAGTGGCCTCATTGATTGCAGCCAGCTTTTCCTTGAGAATCCTTTCAGCTTCTGCTCTCTGTCGGGCTGCTTCTTCCTCAGCAATCTGCCTCTGTTTCTTGGCTTCCTCAGCTATAGAGCGCAGCTTTGATGCCTCTTCAGCAAGTTCCCTCATCTTAACTGCTTCAGCCTCAAGGAGTTGCTTGCTCTTTTCAGTGTTTGACATTGTCTCCTTTTCAGTTTTTGCCTTTAACTGGAGAAGAACATCCATTTCAGCCCTCACTTTGGCAAGCTCTTCCTCCAGTTGCTTTCTCTGTTGAACTGCTTCATTTACCTCATTTTTCAGGCGGTAAAGTTCTTCATCTAACAAAGACCTCTGTTGTTCAGCATGATCAAACTCGGCCCTCAGACGGATGAGCTCCTGCTCAGCAGAAAGTTTCTGTTGGGCTGTCCCTTCAGCCAATTTCCTTTGTTTAATTAGTTCTTGCTCAGCCATTTCTTTTTGCTTTAGAGCAGCTTCTTCAGCCTTGGCTCTCTTCCTAGCTTCGCGTTCAGCCTCTTCTTTCTGCTTTTCTGCCTCTTCCTGGGCAACACTTTTTTTGTGGGCTTCTTCCTCAGCCTGGAGCCTCAGACGGAGAGCTTCATTAGCTTTCTGCCTCCACTTTTCCAGCTCTTTTTCAGCTTCTTCTCTGGCCTTGTCAGCCTCTTCTTGTTGCTTCTTAATACGCTCTGCCTCCTCCTGTAAATGGATGACAGTAACATTCTGATGCTTGAGTGATTCCTCCAGCTGCGTTGTCTTCTCAGCAAAAGACATTCGCTTGCTTTGAAGCTCTGCTGCAGCACTTTTCTGTGCTACTTCTTGTGCCAACTTGATTTGTCTGTCTTTCTCCAACTCTGCTTGTTTCCTCCTTCTTTCAGTCTCTTCTGCTTGCATTTTAAGCTTCTCTAAGTCTTCCAAAGCCTTTTGCTTTTGTTTAGCAGCCTCTTTTTCTGCTTCTGTTTTCTTCTTCAGTTCCTCTTCAGCCTTTCGCTTTTTCTGGGTCTCTTCATTCACCTGCTTTCGGAGCTTTTCAGCTTCATCCTGGGCAGCTTTCCTGAGTTTTTCTGCTTCTTCGGCCCTGTCTCTTAATTGCTGGAGCTCGGCTTCGGCTGTAGATTTCTGCTTCATTGTTGCCTCTAACTGGATCCTGATGATATGGATTTCCTCCTCAATCTTTGTGCGACTCAACAGGGCTTCCTCTACCTGCTGACTTTTAGACTTAATCTGTTGCTCAGAAAGGTTTTTGAGTTCATGAAGCTCCTGCTGGATGTTGAGTTTTTGCTTCTCTGCATCAACAGCAACCACCTCTCTCTTGCTGACCTCTTCTTGCATTCTGAGTTTCAGCTCATCGGCTTCCTTTTCTGCCTTGCTTTTGGCTTTTGCATGAGCCTCAGCTAACTGCTTCTGTTTCTCTAACTCAGCCTGCATCTCTGCCATCTTTTTCCTCTCTTCCTCCTTTAGTTTCTCAGCAGCTTTCTGTATTAGCAAAAGCAAACGGCAAAAAAGAAAATAAAAATAAGTAAGTACAGTAGTCTATATTAAGTCTAAAAGCAAATTAAAAATATATTAATGTTATTAAGCAGGTTTGTAAATAAAGCTACAACTAGATCAATAAGGAATTACATAAGTTCTGAAACTTTAACAAAGATGTCATGTAACATTTACTGAATGTATGGAACACAGAACGAGACATTACACCACAGCAATTCAGTTTAGATACAGTTTGGATCTAGAATGGATTCATGCAATTGAAATTGCTCCTGATGTCTTGAAAGGCAAAATCGCTTCTACTTCACACATTAATTCATCCAGAATACATGAAGCACAGGATATAGGGATGGATCCTTTATTCATACAAGACTGATTTAGAAAATTCTAAATGTATTTATTCCATCAGCCTGAGTCATATATTCACTTACACTGGGATATACAGTGGGTTCCTTTTCATTGAATCAACATAAGATGTTAAGAACTTCTTATACAAGGAAAGGATATACAATGATTCTGATAATTATGTTCACTACAGCAAAACAACTTTCTCTGTACTTTCTATAATTTGATCAAATACAATTAAAAGCAAAAGACAAGTTTAGATCAGGCCAAGACTGCACAAAAGAATTTGGCAAGAAAAACCTTTGATGCCTTCAGATTTCTTCCCTTCCAAATTTCAATTTGCAATTTATGGAATGTTGAGGCAAGGCCTTAAAAAATGAATGTTAGACTACAGATGTGTTATCTAAAATTATGTCACATAATTGATGGATTTTTGCTCACTTCAGCACAGTGATTAGGCACTGCACAGCAGACAAACCTAGCCAATCCCCAATCCTCTGCCTTAATACACAAAAAGACTAGTGATGCAGCAAAACAAAGCATGGGACTGATGGAGAGAGATGGCACCGCAGTGAAACCTCATTAATTAGACTGTAATCCTGTTCTTGCACCAAAGGTAGCTCAATCTTTAGATAGTTTACAACACAAAATTCTGATTAATATGAGTTTAATTTAATATTAATAGAACAATCAAATTTTTACATGTTTTTAAAATGTGTAGGTTCTGAAGAAAAGTCTTTGTGCAATTCAGATCTACTATGTAGGCAAAAAAGATACAATTACACGGTAGTCACAAAACCTGAAATGCACAGAAACTAAAAATAAGGTGCTCTATGACTGGAATTGACTGAAGAAGATGCAATAATAGTATATTTATAGGTCTATCAAGACAAACACAAGCTGAAATCTAAGTAAAGACGTTTCACACCAATTCAGGCCCGGTGAGAAGGTGATAGCTGCAATGAACATGGTGGGTTTGAATACCTGGTGCTTTGTGGATAATTTACCTCTTTAGCGCCAAACAAGGCAAACATTCATCATGACAAAGCACTGGCAAGCAGTTTAGAGAAGCAAAAAAAGTTAGGGTTAGAAAAGAAAGGGAAAAAATAAGGCATGTTAATTTTGAAAAGTAAAGTTAAAAAAGTGAGAGTCAGCCTGAAGCATACTCAATTTAAAATCCAAACCAAACTAAATGAAAGCCTGCAGCAAGGCAAAGCTATCTCACAACTACACTTGATAAACAGTGTTATAAGACAACAGTGAAATTATTTCACCCTTAGTTTTGAATGTTTGGTCAACTTTCTCAGTGATGTTTATGTATTAACAGCTAAGAGAGAAATGGGCGTTTGCTTCAGGCTGAACAGTACCAAGTGTATTTGGGAAGTGTCTCGTTCCACTGAAGGAGTGCTTTCACACATACAGTAAACTCTACAGTGAATGGGAGACAAATACTGCTGGAAAATGAGGTGTGCTGCAGCACTAGCACTTGTTGATCTTAAATTCCTGATGAACACCTCATTGGTAGGATTAGGGTTTGGGTAGGATATGTGAAATTGGCATTTTGCAATCTTCCTGACTATGCAAGCATTTTTCAGTATTTAGTACAATTAACAGGAAGAGGAACCATCTTTTTATTAATACTTACTAAAACATTAATACACAGACCCTTGGAAATCTTAATTTTCTTCTTTCTACACCTTCTAAAATTTTAATTTTATTATTTCAATTACAAAGCAACACGCTCTTGATCCTTTTGGCAGATTACTGTTTTCTTCCATTTAGACTATTTTTGTATACTTAGACTACATGAACAAAGCAGGATTTCTAGGTTTTAAGTCCCTAAACTACTGAAATCCAAAATGTTTCAACTTCAATCTATTTTGCTCCTCAGGGCAGAGAAGAAAGGAAATAACACACAGTTTGAGCAACACACAGTACACAGTACCAATGGTTTAAAAGGCTTAGTGCTGTTTTTCCCCATGGAGGGTGTCACGTACCTCCTCCACCTCCAGGCGGCGCTGTGTGTCTGTGATGAACTTGATGTACTGGCTGGTCAGAGTCATTAGCTCACTGTAGCGGGTTCTCAGGGTGACATACTGAGAAAGCAACACAGCACAGGATCACATTACAAGCTGCTGTTGACAAGCTCAGTGCTGCACAGCATCATGTACCCTCTAGCCCTGTTAACTATTCATGCATCGTGTTGCAGTTCATTGTCTCAGCCTCAACTCAATGCCTGTTTAAAGAACTGCACTTTCTTGAACATTGTAATTTACTAATTTTCTGTAACAACACTACCTTGTACATCTCATCATATAATTTTGTTTAGTAAACTTGCACAAAAACATTTCAAGTGATGCTACTGTAGCACATCGTGTTATGTTCTCTTGTAAACATTGTGTTGCTTTTATTACCTTGTAAAAGTGTAAGAATTAAAAAAAAAAATATCTCAGCAAAACACTCACTTCCTGGATGATGTTGTCAGATGCGGACTCTACTTTAGCTTTCTTGAGAGGAGAGGCCAGCGGCTCCACCATGGCTTTGTAAGTTACCAGCTGAAGCTCATAATCCTGGGAGAGGAGAGAGCTGGGGTTGGCGGGATATCTGGGACTTCAAACGTGCAGTAACAGAAATGAAGTTCCATACAGTACATTAACTCGCAAAACTCCAATGTCCATGGCACACCTGTACGCGACATCAGATGTGACAAGAAAAGGGAAACCCTGCAGCTTAAAACATGAAAAATTCTCTGTTCTTAAAAGCACTTAATTTGACCGTTAACAAAAACTATGAAGCTGAAAATGCAGTAACTTACAACAAGTTTCTCAAATCCATTACACAAAGAATGACTGAGGTTATGCTGACGTGTGTTACTGGGTCGGACACATACCTTGATGGCATCAATGTATCCCTTGGCGTACGTCTGGCACTCATCCACCTTTTCTTTGTTTTTCTCGATCTCTTCCAAGAGTTTCTGTGTGACAAAGAAGAGTTATGTTAGTAGGGACGATTTACAAATGATCATATACTCTACTTTCATCATCTGCTTTAAAGAAATATGGTTAAGTTGGGAACAATACCCATAAAGATTAATATTGTAATTGCAATTAATAATTTGTGAAAAACAATTAAAGTCCTTACCTTCTCCTGGGTGAGCTGCTCCTTGAGTGTCTTGCTGTCACCAATGGGCACGGCCTGGATCTTCTCCTGGCGCTGCTTGGCATCTCCAATCCAGTTGATCAGCCAGTCATAGCTCTCCCGGTAGTAGCGCAGCTGGCGGCCCAGCTGCTCAAGCTCGCGCTGGCGCAGGTCAATCTGGGTGAAGATGCCCTGCCATCGCTCCAGCAGGCTGTTCACGCACTGGCGGTAACGCTCAAGGTCGGCGTCGCGCTCGCTGTGCACTCGGGACATGCGCTCGCTCACAGTCGCGGCTTTGCTCAGCTCACCCTCCAGACCGTCAAACACAGGCTGGTTACCCTCTGCCTCATTGCGGGTTTTCTGCGGGGAGCACAGGAACAGACGGAATGCAGCCATTGATACAGCTTGAGACATATATTGGCACCTACTCTTTCCATTTAATTAGCAACAACAACCCATGGCTCTATGGCCCCTTGTAGAGCCCTGGCCTCCTCCACCACCCTCCTCCATGACTCTTGGTCTTCGCCATCCTCTCACTCTCAACTTTCCATTTAATTAGCATGGATGTATATTCTATTCTCCTATATTAACCAATGATAAAGGTTTTTTATACAGCTATCTGCTGTAAAATTATAGAAAACTATCTTTTTAATCTGCAAAGAAGTGCTACTTACAGCACTGCGGCAATTTGCACCTCACTGGAATGATTGCCTTCAGTTACCTAATTCTTTGTTAAAAAGACTGGTCTGAAAACTAAGATAAGAGGTCAAAGGACAAATTAATTAAGCAACATCTCTTAGATGAGTGCTTCCTAACCCCAGTTCTCAGGGACCTCTATGTCTGCTGATTTTTACTCCATGACTGATTACTTTGATGAGAGTATTAAAAGTGATGGCCTTGATGAGGTAGTTCTGAAACCCAGATATTGGTAGAATACAGAACTGAAAGCAAATTGTGATCGTGCCTTCTGGTTCTTGCCCCAGCTGAGATTGAAGTGTTCCTCTGGAACATGGCTAGGAGTCACTGAACCTGGTGATCATAAAGCACTGCCTGAAACAATTGACCAAAATCTTTCCTATGGTGACTATGGTCTAAGCATGATACATCATTAACAATCATGAGGAGGAAGAACAGCTGATTTCAAAGTGTAAATTTCAGAACTTGTTCAAACAATGTGAATGACATGTAAAGTTGAAATGTAAATTTAATTTATGTATTGTATGTCTCCCTGGCTAAGGGTGTTTAGCTAACAAATAAATTGGAAACCAAATAATATAAGTCTGTGAAGTAAATGAGTTGTTGGAGTTGATGGTTGCGGTTTCAATCTCTACCTTGAGCTGAGTTCGGTAGGTCTCCACCTCCTTGGTATCGGCAGGCACCTTGTTGACCTCTCTGAGACGGTCTTCATACTTCTTGACCACTTCCTCTGCGCCCTGGGTGCTGCGGATGACCAGGTCAATCGTCTTCAGCCTGAGAGGATGAGAGTGGTAAATGAGGTTAGGGCACAGCTAACTTTCACAACAGGAACACAAACTGGAAGCAGAGGGCAGCTAATGGATGGGTCATGTACTTGTCAAGGTAGACAGAGGAGAGGCTGTAGACATGGTCCATCTTCTGCAGGGTGATGTCCAGCTCAGAACGCAGGACTGGAGCAGAGCTGGATTGCTGAGGTGATGCCAGGACTGCCTCAGTCTTCTCTGCCACCTTGTCCAGGTTCCTCTTGATGCCCTCCAGCTCAGTGTGGATTTTCTGAGGACACAGTCAGGAAGTCAGACCTTAGCTCTAAAGTGTTTGACACAGACAGCACGATTATAAAAGCTGCATCTTGTCATTTCTGACGGAAAATACATTGGCTTGGTAATAACTATAAATTATCTCTGTTCTGTTTACTACATTACAGGAAGTCTCCATCCCAAAAGCTTTATAAAGAACTCCTTACTCTTCTGTGCTTTTAGTGTGAATGTGTTATTTGATGTTGTGTTTTTCTGCTGGAAAATAAAATATGGAAAATGCATATCTTGATTAATATACTGTATATGCTCGGTACTATATTCTATGCATGTCTGATTTTCAGTCTGTCAATATGTCAATATGTTCCATTTTTTAAAAATAACAAAATGAGCCTAAAATGGCATCTCTGCACTTCATATCTAGTTTTGATTAATCAAAAATAATATTCCTCCCCTGAGTAGAATACAATAATGATTACAGTCACTGGAAAATTCCTATAACAAATACATAAAATCTAATGAAATAAAAAGCACTATGCTTGTTTCTTAGGTCAACAAAGTCATTACCCAGAGCTCTGCTTTTCGAAAGGATAAAGAGTTTTATTACTTATCCAACTACAATATACAGACACCCCATTACTGATAAGACATTTATTAGAACTCTTTCCCATAAAAACAACAAAAAAGGCTCAAAGAAGAAGATCAAAGCAAGTTGCCCACCAATATGCTGAGCAGAGACAGGAAAAACTGGACAAGAGTGGGGTACAGCCTCCACATACTGTAAGTTATTTTTCCAGTTCCGTCAGCCAAGTATCCACTATGTCACTCCTGTTGACAAAAAGCCATCACTGATCTCCATAGAAAGTGTCTTCACTAGTGGCATCATTGTGCGGTATAGCATTACTACAATGCATGACAAAGATGCGCTACAAGAGGTTGTGGCGACGGCACAAAGGACTATAGGATATGCTTTACCACCAATCGGTGAGATTCACACCATCCGCTGTCGTAATAAAGCAATCCTTCATTTAGGATCCCATCCATCCCAGCCATAAACTGTTCTCCCCTCTGCGCTCTGGCAAGCAGTACCGCACTATTAAACACACTAGACTCAAGAACAGCTTCTATCCCACTGCAGTATGCATCCTCAACAGCTAACTGCAATGCCTCAGACTCAATACATATCTGCACTACGCACTTTTTGCATGGTCCACCATGTTTTGTTTTCTCAATACTGCATATTTACTGTCCCACAATATATTTATTGTTCTTTTTGTTACTGTTTATTATGTTTGTAATGTACTGTCTACATCGTGTGGTGTTGTCTGTTGTACTGTCTGTGTCCCGAGAGATCATCGCGATTTAGGAATTCCAACATAAGTGTACACATAGCAATAAACTACTCTACTCTACTGATCTCTCAGACCTGCAGAGGAAATCAGGCGGCACCAAAATGGGTTTGCCTGTTGTCCCATGCCCTCCCAGTGTGCTTCGCTCTGCACTCTATACCACCTGCTCTGTCCCCAAAGGCTTACTCCCTCACTCTCTCTGAAGCATATTGCTTGTGATGCCAATCAGCAATTTGTAATAGTGAAAGAAAATGCAGCATTGGGCTTTCTTTTCTCATTTTGTTGTAGACAGTCCTGTCTAGTCATTTACTTAATTTCCATTGTAAACACAAATTCCTTATAATATCAATAGATGCCTGCGTTTTGACAAAAATGTTATTTAAAACAACTAATTGTCAATAAAACAACCCAACTGCACAACAAAAACATTTTGCTCATCACAAAGATGCTGTTTCACCAGGGAATCCTCACTTTTACTTTTGGGTCTGTGCATCGGGACATTGATATGTCCCGATTTTCATTAACCTTTTCATTAACATCTACTTTAAAAAATGCTAAAATCTCTCAGAAGAAGAAGATGCCCTTCTGTTTAAGCCATACATACAGTATTTTAAAATGATTTTCCTCACATTTGAATAGAAAATTACTGAATCTTTCTCGACAGGACGTCAAAAAAATGTAGTGTAACTTTAAGCCAGCAGTATTCCTTTACCTGAAACCCTCTGAGTGGTACTTTACAGTAGAAGAGTTTTTAAATGCTAAAGTGCCTGTCCCTGTACCTTCTGCTCTGTTATCCTCTGGGCACAGTCCTTCAGGGGGTCCTTGTCCAGGGGCATTCGGATCTTGTGGATGGTGCGAGACTCACAGCCTTCCAGCTGCAGGCGGATGTCCTTGATCTGGGAGATGAAGCTCTTGCACACTGACTCGTCTTGCTCTCCTGGATTAAGAAGAATTACAATTGTATTTAAGACTCATTTTTATAGGCATAACAATTCCTTGTCATATTTGGTAAGAAAGGGAGATGTAAAGAGAGACATGCCTGATGGCTCTTAAGTTCATGTTTAAAAAGTTTAAATATTGTTTTGACTGTTTTTTATATTGCGTTTATCACATAGGTTAACTAACCCCCGTGTCAACACCATCATGTACATAATCTAACTAATGTGTATTAGAGCCTAGTCAGAAATAGGTTAAAATCTAGTCTGAGCAGGAACTAAAGTATTGTACAGTGTTCTAGAAGTATTGTTCTTTATTATAATATGCAATCTTATTGTCTCAAGTAATTCTGAGAGAATGTCCGCATAAATTACAATACCTATCTATTCCTCTTGCAAACTGAAATATAGTGAGTCATTTAAAATGCAACAAATGCTATGGGTTCTGTTATTCCGATTGGTTGTGTTTTTCATGCTTTATTTAACAATATATTAAATAGTATATTTAAACGTTCACACGCAGTAACAAATCAATTGAGCATTTCATTAAAAATCTTCAATCTCTTAAAGAAGACATCACAAAAAAGGTTTCACACCAAACCTACACAAAGTGCAAAAACAACATGCATGTGGGTAGTTTTATCAACAGCTGCAGGGCTTCAAGCACTGTAGTGGCTAAAACACAGCAACCAGTGCGAGTATGTGATGGAAGGAGAGCACAGCTTCATCCGTCCACATAAAGATTTATAGCTTTGGCCAATTAGCAACTAAGTGGGTGTCCTAAAGCAACAAAGTGGTCACCAGCATGCCACTCACCCTTCAATCTTATCATCGACCCTGCAATATGAAGTTAACAGTTATCTATTGTTTGGTTCTCATAATCTACAGTAAAGAATTATCACCCTCTGGGGTACATGCACATTGTGTAAAAGATCAAACACTTTGAGAAGCTCTGGGCAGGCAATTGAGAATATCCATTGCTTTCATCTTAATACCCCATTTAGATGACAATACAGTTATATAACTTTAGTAATATTAAAAGATGTATTTTCTTCATACACACCAAGATATTTTCATTAAATCAAATGGCTTCTTCACTTGAATGCACTAATACTGTAATTGCTTAAAAGACTGTTAGACATGCAAGAAAATTTTCATTCTACACTGAAAAATAAAAGAGGAAAACACACAACATATTAGCTATAAAAATTAATTCTTATGTTAATCTTTTTTACCTAGTTTATTGGCAGCACATATAATTAAGATAAATCCATATAAATTCCTATTTTCATATAGAAATCCTAAAAATGTCTATTTTGAGGGGTGTGTGGTGTTTTGTGGGGTGTTTTCTTGAAATGAGTACTGTAAGTTGGTAAGATGCCTACAGTGCTTGGGTAAAAAAAAATCTCTCACTCCTGTCGGTGGGGTATGCTTCATTATTTAAGGAAGCTTCGTGTTATTAACAGCACCAAGGCTCAATTTTTCCAGTACCCAGATGACAAAATCAGCATGAAATATTCTCTTTACTTCCTATTTGAAACATTTCCAGTGCAGTGCAGTTCAGATACTAGCATTATTTTCTATGTTCTCTGACAAAATATACAGTATTTGTACAAACATTTAGAGCTGCAGTTTGCTCTTAATTGGCAGAACTTTGTTGCTCACTCTTAAAAACAATCTCTGCTCTAGTTTCTTTCCAGTGAAAACATTCAGTTTTGTCACTGCTCTCCTTGTTGGCATTTCAAAGATCTACCAGTAACAGTCTATGCCATATCATGGATATTGAGATCACATAGGTTTTACAGATGTGGAGATCACACGCTTTCAACTCTCTACGATTACACCACACTTCAGTTAAAATATGGATAACCTCCTAACTGTTAAGAACAGATAAACTCTTAAGTATTAATAACTTGAAACCTAAATAAGAAATTGTTTAGGCTAAAAAGTTATATTATACTACAAAGTTCTTGACCAACAGAAGAGCTATATATCAAAATGAATCAAAATGATTCAACCAGTTGCGAATTAGCAGATATTAACTGAAGCAATCCCTCAGAAATTCTCCTCTGTAAGGATGCAGGGAGTGCTGCTGTGTGTCTGGCAGGACTCACCTTTCTCCAGTGTGCGCATCAGGGTTTCGTAGTGGTGGGTGGACTTGCTGTAGTCACTCTCCACCTGCATGCGGTCATCTGCTCCGAACAGCTGGGAGTCCTGACTGTCTCTCATGAAGTCCTGGTAATGCAGCTCCAGGTTCCGGAGGATCAGCTTGTACTCCTCAGGCTTCAGGGTCTTAAACTGAGGCACAAAGAAAGACTCACGTCAGTGATTTCACCCCCTCCTCCACCTTGCATGTAAAGGTAGCAATGGACTCCCTCAAAATATGATCAATCAGCAGGAGAGAACTAATTATTACCAAACTGGACTACTGCAGCACTGGATGCAGACTCAAAGCAAGTAAAACATGAACTGGCAAAACACTTTTCCAAAGAAAAAGCGACTATTCATAGAACATTTCAATTTTATTAGGACCTGCATTCCTGAAATAAGTGAAGGCCCCACACTCATTTAAAACAATAATGAGTAGACTTCATAATATCACAAACAGGGTGGGAAGATTATTTAGTTAACTGAATTTCCAAAAACCCTGAGCACACAGTAACTGAAGAAGGACACCACTCATCATTGTTTTCCAAAAATACTTCATTTGAAAGTAAGTTATATTGAATTTAACTATAAACTTATGTTCTCCACTTTATCAGGAGTGAAGGGAGATGAAAAGGGGCTCTTGTCTGAAGAGCTCATGTGTATAACAACTGATGCAAATAATGTTCTGTATAAAAAAACCTTGGTAACATTAAAATGCAAAACCAAAATCCAAAACACTGGACTACTGTATATGAAACTGCCCTTCAGTAAAAAAAGCACAATCAGACATACAGATAACAGACAAGGTGATAGAACAATCATATAAAGTTCACCAAAGTTCACCACCCTCATATCCAACCACCCATTTTAACATTCTTGCAGGCTAGCCAGCTGATTAATTATGATTAGAATTCACACACAATTATTTCTTATATTGGTCAGGTATGCAATTCAATTTTGGGGGGGAATTAGCTTAATATTTCAACACCTGAGATTCATCACTCTTTCCAGCTTATTTCTTCTTATTTTAGTACTAAAGTATCAACATTTTCAAAAGGAAGATTAATTAAACTTTTAGAAGCTTCTATCTTGCACCTTTACTGTTTTGCTGTCATGCTGTTTTGCCTATTCTTTTTACTTTTCTACGTACAGCTGCATGCTTTTCATATATGAAGGCTGTAATAGAAGAGGGCCCAGTATACATATTGTGGTCCATTACTGCTAAAGGGTCATAGTGTCTTCTGGTTTTCATTCTACTCAAGTTCTGATTTACTGTATTGAAACTAGCGATTGGCTTGACTAGAGAAACCTAACCTTCTTCTATTTGATTATAATAAAGACCTTCACAGTCTGCAGGGCTAGAGAGGTGGACCTCTGGTATGATTTCTTACCATGATAATGTTCCAGGACTGAATCTGCTGAATGTCACGGATCAGGTACTGCCAGGACAGCAAGCTCTTCATGTCGATGTGCAGGTGGTGCCACATGGTTACCAACTTCTGGTGGACTGAATCCAAGCTATACAAAGCACCAAAAATGTGAATTGCATAAAATGTCATTTTAAAATGTATGAAACAGAGGAAAAAAATAAATCTGGTGATATCTGGTGATATTTTTAATAAACTGCACTATTACCAAATACCTGTAAGACAGAAGCTTTAGACTTTTATTTGGGATGTTTTCTCTAAAAACAAAAATTATCCCTATATACAGTATCTTTACTGCAACCTGAGCATGACTACATAATTCATTACGCTTGCTTGAGCTACTGGTACCAATATCCACTGGAGTGTCCCGAAGTCCTTTGAATAACAGTCACCAGTGATAGTGGATTTCTCCAACTATGCCAATATCCAGTTCCACATGCACGGCTCTCATACCTGGAGACGGAGTCCAGGGCCTCCTTGTTTGGAGGTGGGATGAGGAAGCACACTGATGGCACCACAGCTTCATTCCCTGAAGCATTCAGCACTTTCCACTTGAAGGGCTGGGAGTTGTTCAACAGAACGCATTCATCCCCCTTGTGCACTGTGATCTGGAGGAGAGATGGAGCAAAAACAGCTATTTTAGGCCGTTCTTTCACACGCACTGTTTGCAGAACCGTGAGCAGTGGTCAGTGAATGTTCGAGCGTTTGCTCTGCAGACCCTCACCTCCATCTGCTTGAAGTCACACACAGCCTGGACCGGAAGCTTGCTTCTCAGGGGGTTGGCTGGGTTACGAGGCTTCAGCTGGACAATGGTCTTGGCACGCTTATTGAGCCCCGCCAGGTGGGCCTTGTACTCATTTAGCTGCTCCTTCTCTTCCTGCAGGGGGGAAGAGCACAGGGAACATCAAAATGATGCTGAGAGGATATTTTCCCTCTCAGTCCTTAAATGCCAGTGACTTCAATACCTACAGTTTTGGCTTTCATTTCACATCATTTCAATTCTAGTCACCAATAAAGGTCACCTTTGGTTTAATCATAAAACTAGTCAGAGGGCACTGTTTCCAGGTGCTTAAATTTTAATGGGAAAGGAACTGACACTTTGCCGCAAGATATTTCTCCCATGTATTTATAAAAGAAACTCAGGATGAAAACCACTTCTATGAATTTTTTTTTTCCAGCTGGTCAAATTAGTTTTTAATTTTTAGGAAAAGGCCATAAAGGCCATTTATGCCATCTAGCCCATTTGGAACTTAGTAGTTAATAGATTAAAGAACATAAGAATGTGTTCACAGCAAAGACAATTTGTAACTTCACTGATATTTATCTAAACAACACAAAATGGAAATAATAATCCTAAACGATGGCTCTCAGGAGCCCTACAGTTACCATGGCATCCTGCAGCAGGTCCTCGAGCCGTGTGACCGTGATAGACCTGTCGCAACTGTATTTCTTCTTCATGGATTCCTGAATCTTCTTCAGGTGTTCATCCGCGTCCTTCACATCTGAGAAGAACTGTAGAGGGAATCAGAAAATGCTTCTAATTTATTTGACTGATGGTAGTGATAAGGGTAATGACTGGATCAAGAAAAGTGATCAGAAAATACAAAATATTGGTCTTTAAAATGAGTTGTGAAGGAAAATGTGTTCTGAAATGACAGGATTTGAAACACATTTTCTAGAAGCAAAAAAAAAACACACTTATCTCCTTTCTCAGGGCTTTAGTCTTTCAGAGCTTCACACTGGACCATTCTGAGTAGCACAGACATGACAGCGAACTACGTACCTGGAAGTATGCTGTATTTTCCTTGAGGTGAGCCTCAATGCAGCAGCACAGTTGTAGAATCCAACTCCACTGCGTCTGCAAGGCTGCCATGAAGGCCTAGGAATTAAAAACAGGCTTACTTGAAACAGTTGCCTTATTCTATCCTCTGCCATTTGTTCAAAGAATACTCAAAAATCAAAACAAAATGAAAATGTAGCGATGGAACATTTCTCCACCTCCACCCATTCTCCACCTACTGTATTTAAATGTATTGTAAAGTTACTCACCTCCACTGTCTTCCTGCCTGGGTGCCCTTCCTTCAGCAGCCTCTCGCCATTGGCCTGAGTGTCATTCACCTTCTTCTCTCTCTGCTCCAGCTCCCGCATCAGACCCTGAATCAGACAGAAGAGACCCTCAGGACCTTCTTGGACCAGACAGGCAGTACAAACACACTGATGGGACAATACTGTAGTTTTGCTACTGTTGATGTAGTTTGGGTTTATCATTTTCATTCCCACTTTTGGAACATCACAAACTGCAGTACACTTGACCAAACCAATTTCCATAGTTCTAAACAGTGGTCTGTGACACAGACAACTCAGGACCATCTCTGTTCTCCTCAAACATATGTGAATACACAATATGATGCCTAATATTTTCCCCTGAATAACTTTTTTGTTTTGTGTAAAAGTAGGTTAGGGTGTAAATTTGTATTATCTGTCACTGGGATCAAAAGAATCACCGTACCGAGTAGTTGTCTTTCTTTGCGGTCATGTTGGTGTTGCGGTCACTCCAGTCGTAGTTCACTTCCTCCTCCTCTTTGTCATTCAGCCACATGAGCTCCTTGGTTGCAGCCGACACAAAGGCGTGAAGCTGGTCGAGGTTGCGGAGACGAGACTTGGAGGAAGTCTTTAAAAAAAAAAGAAAAGACATTTAAATAGGGACCTTCAATTTCTGTGAGATGCCCTAAAAATCGGAACACTAAAAAAATCTAGGTGACACTTACCAGCAGCTTGGTATACTGCAGGTCCAGCTTCCCTAAATAATCTCTGTAAGCCCCCCTGCTCACGGGTGAGAGCTGATTCTGAATGAAAGAGAAAAGGCGAGTTTCACTTTACATTCCCACACTGAGGGTTTGATAAATCAAAAAGCAAAAGAGTCAGCACATAGCTGGCATGTGTAGATTGTGCATAGAGTGCTGTGGAAGAGTAAAGTTGTTTTTTTAGTTTGAAATTTCCCATGTGACACTGCAAGGACGCCACAGGTGGGTGCTGTCTGCTACCTCGTCTGCGCGCGCCCGCTCGATTTTGGCGCGGAAGTCTTCGATGGACTGATGGAGGCCGCGGTGGCTGCCCAGGTGGGACTCCACAGAGGGGAGGTCGGAGCCCCACTCCGCCCCGTCGATGCGCCGCTGATTCTCCTCCACCCATGTCAGCAGGTCCTGGATGTAGCGCAGGGTCACGTCGTCCAGCTCGGGACGCGTCCGCATGGTCTGTTGCTGGGCGGTCTGGGTCAGGACAGCTTGAGTCTGGGGCACTCCTGACTTCAGACGCAGGTTGTACTCGGTGCGCAGAGCCACCAGGCGCTCATGAAGGCGATACACCCTGAAGACACACACACGGCGCGTTACTGAACACGAAATTTAAATGTGACGCCTCGGGGACTGCAGGGCACAGCTTCCATTTTCACAACATGTCTTCAACATGCAGAATCGTTCTTAAAAACAATTTACATATTAACCACGTGATTTCCAAGTGCATCTGCTCCAGAGAAAAAAAGCTGATTCCCACTTTCTTAAATTGTAAAAGGTGAAAGGTGTATATCCAGCTGCTGTAGCACAGGAAAAACAGTGTAGGTTTAGAAAATAAGAGTTATTTAAAGAATTAAAAGAAATGGAGTTAATGCTAAAAAGGATAAAAGAATATTGAAAACTATACTACATAAATATAGTAAATAAATATATAATTATATATTATATGATAAATAAATATACAATTACATATAATATACAATAAAATATAAAATACTAATATACCGCCTGAAATACTTCAGTGTCTTGAACAACAGTCATATTTTGTCTCCAGACACCACTTTCAAAGCAGTTTATCTCTATCTCTATGTGTTCATTCCTCCTCTTCCTGTCACTACAGACTGTTGTGATGCTGCATTTTGGCCTGCAGGAGACTCTGCCCAGGCAGGGGGTTCTCACCTCCGGTACATCTGCTCCGCCTGCAGGTGACGGCCGTCCTTCAGCACCTGGACATCATTGAACAGCAGCCGGATCATCCCGTCAGCCTTGTCCAAGTCCTTCTCAATTTCGGCTGTGTTCTGGGCAGGCTTCCCCATGTTCAGGAAACGGATGTCCTAGAGAAAGAGCAGCCGTCAGTGAGTTGCATTTCGTCGGTACATATCTGAAATTCATCACTGTCCTGTCTTTTGCAGATATATAGCATGGGAACATCATTGGAATAAGGGTCAGGAGAGCAGTAGACTTAAAATTATTTAAAGTTAAAATTAACCTAAATTTATTGCCTGAATCGAACAAATACATTGCTTATGTTTCTTAGAAATGTTGTCAGTTCTTCAAAATCTGCAGATTTCAGCTTACATACCGTATAAGCATTTGTTTTGAGTTACCTCAAACAGTCAGTCAAATTTGAGGTTCAGCTTTTTTTAAAGCATCTTCATTGATCAAGCCACATGGGAGCACTATAATATGAACTTCTGACTCATAAGAGAACATTTTACTTAACAAAACTGTACATCATTTTACAACAAGCTATGTAAAAATAAGAATTTGATTGCACTGAAATAAATTCTACTTTAAATTTAAACTATTGGTAAGAACAGTGGAATAGCATGTGAGTTAGCCCATGTAGCAAGCTAAATTCTCCTTTAAACACTTTTGCAAGTTTTCTATTCTGATCAGTGGGGGAAGGCTGAAGTGCATTTCTCATACTACATTTTGACCTGAAAATAAAATACTGAAACATCCAGCCTAGTGCCACAGCCCCTTACCGCCTGCAGGAGAGCCTCCGCCTGGTTCAGCTGTTCCTCACAAACCCCAGACTCCATCTGGATCTTGCTGACGATTCTCTGCAATCTCTCTAACCTGGAGCCAGAGTTAAACATATATACAGTATATTACACATAACATATAATAACATATAATATAACCTAAATTACAAATTTCAACTCTCTTTAAGATCACTGCCTTAAAATTCCTTTAAAATTAAATGAATCTGGTGTCAGGTACAGTATAAGGATTGTATCACAAATATAGGGAGCATGACATCAATCTATCCTGTCTGTATGTGACAATCTATAATCTGTCACATACAGTATAATCTACACTAGCTTATACTGTATGTGACAGCATGATGACAGCAGAACTCAGGTGCTGTGTATGTGCACTGTAAATACTGTTTTATTCCACACAAACAGATTTAAAATAAAGTTTAGTCACATTGTGCATGTATTTTAACCATTTAGTATGAAACACTTGAAAGAAAATAGTTGGTAAAAGACAATGTAAAACAACTAAATTTAAACTGTTTTTCAGAGAAGTATTTTCTACGTGCATTTATAAATCTATCTAGCCTGTGTAAATGTTTGCTAATGGAATGCACTTATTTGCAATTCACTTTTTTTCATTTCTAGTTTTAGGTTTATTAAAAAAATTCTTCTTCATGCTTTGATGTGCAGGACTGAAATCCTCAGACAACATGGTGAAAGCTCTAGAATTCAGTACGCCGTGCTACCAACAAATGTCATTAAGCCGACAAAGCTAGCATTTTATTCAGTCTTCCTAGTTATAAAATTGTTAGCTAAAACAGACACAAACTAAAAGGAAAAACTCACTGCCTCTGTGAAGAAAGCAAGTACTGTAAACTCAGGCTGAACGTAACAAAGTCCATGATGGGGAAAGTGTAACAAACTCGAATCCTCTCACAAGCCCCAAGCTAAAAGGAAAATCTCTTCAAAATCCCTTGCGGACCAGTTCTGTTAAAAGGCTGTGGACCGGGTTAAGCAGTGGCATTGAGGACGAGTGGCAGGGCTCCCTTCCACAGAGCTTTGTAGAGCTACTGGCTCCTACAGAGCTCACTGAGAGCCAGCAACAAGACTATCTTGTGATAAAGTCCCCTCCCTTGTAAAATGAAATGATTCTTGTGAGATGGAAAACCCAAACACATGCTTTAATAATCAGCTGAGACAAAAATATATTTCTGTTGCAATGACCTAAATTGTGCAGTTGGCTCTGGAGCTTTTCCAAGTGCAAATAGATCAGCCAGACTTAAATGATCTACGCAGACCTACTTACAATATTATTAATCCTAAGAATGAAGAATGGTTAAAACACCATCAGCTGCAGTTATCCCAATGTTCATTTGCTGCATTTACTCATGCTCATTTCTATTCTGGATCCTCAAACATAGGTCTCTGTGAAACTGATTAGCAGGCAATTCAGCATTTCTTTCTTGTGCTTGTTTCATTTACTATCATTTCAATTTCTGACCTCAATAACTAAATTATCCCTGAATTATTGAATGAAAGATTTGCACAAATTCACATACTGGAAACCCCAACAGCAGAATAGAGAAATGTGGACAAAGGCCATTAACACTTCAGGGAGCAGTAAGGTGCAAGCTTTAACGTCATTTAATTGTACCATAAGAACGAAATCAGAAAGGCAATAAAAGCTCACCTTGTTCATTTGGTAGCTACTAGCTTTCTAGTCAACCAATACCACCACATCAATCACATTCTCCAATGATAATGACAAAAGTGGACAGAAAAAAAAACCTCAGATCCAAAATAGGGGATTTGAACTGGAAATATGTGATGTTAAGACATGCAATACATTGATCCAAAGTGGATGGCATTTGTTTTTGTGCAACACTAATAACAGGTCCATTGCATGTTCTGCCAATCAGCTATGAGCTAGCTGGTGTGCAAGTGAATGTAAGAAGATGAGTTATTAGCAAAAAGAATCATAGCTTAATAAATAAAAATAAATCAAGATGCACTATTATGGTAACTTGCATGTGACACTGATGTATGCATTGCTGAAGTTCTGATTTTGCATAGGGATCTCCTTAAAATAACAATGTTCTGTGATTTTATTCTGCTGCTTCCTTCAGATTCCTGCAGTGAGCTCTCTAAGCAATAAAGATACAATTTGTACTGGCTTCAGAAAGGCATGTGATTGTAGCACACTTTCCCTTCAGGGTATTAAAACCACCGTCAATGTCTGTATGTCTTGGTAGACAACTACTGTATTGTTTCTGAGGAATAAAACACCCTCAACCAACACCACAGACCAAACATTTCAGTTGCTAATAGAGCTTACCAGGCTCTCAAATAAAAAGGGATCCCTTTTAAACCAAAGCAACACACCCTATCATGCATATGACTACATAAACACATCATTTGCCTGGAAAAAAAAATGCTCCTTATTAATTTTTGACATTTTCAGACCAGACAGGCAGATCTGCAGAAGTTGTGTTTCCTTTCAGGCATCCTAGGTGTAAATCAGAGTCCTTCAATGTGACCATTACCTCAAGACCCATTATAATTTAAAACAAAGACAGTTGCTGGTTCGCCATTTCTACAATCCATTCAGCTCAATCATTTTAAAGAATGACCACAACAGAAAAGGTGTTTTCCATTCCTTTCATTTTCAAAGCCCTGAAAACTGCTGTCAGTTCACGGCCCACCCACCTGTCAAACTCCGCCCGGAGGAGCCTCTCCCTCTCCAGAATAGCCACGTGGAGGCGTCCCCACTCCTTCTCCACATCAAGGGGGTGGTAACCTGGTGGAACCTTGACTTGGCCAGCCTGCACAGCACCCTATGGAGAGGACACACAGGAGCATCAGTTACCATCTTTGTCCTAAATTCACATTGAAGTTGCATCTCCATGCAAGAGACAAAAACACAACTTGTATTCACAGTCCGTTCTGTTATTTTTGCTTTAAACATTCACCAAAAGCGTACAAATGTTGTGTTTCTGAAGTATGAAGTACACAAATGTTGAATTTCTTGTGTCATAAGTTCTAGGTATATGTGTAACACTCCAGCATTCCACTTACTCACTGGCAATGCAATATTAATGGAAGTTTGTCCAGGGGTAAAAATAAGGCCATGGGATTTTCTGTCCATACAGTCAAATAAAACAATAAAAAGTTTGACACAGCAAGCTGACCATGACGGCACTCACCTCAAAGGACTTATAGATGAGCTTAGAACGATTCTTGTCGGCTTCTTTAGCAGGGAGTTCAGTTTCTTTAAACTTCAAGAACTGTCGCCACAAAACCTTAAGAGACAAAATTGAATCAGCGCGTTATTTCCACCATATTTAAGAGCTAGCCTGCTGAGTACAATCAGATAAAAATTGTTTGGCTGACCACTTTTCTATTAATGAAAAGCAAGACTACATGGGTGCATCCTGAGTGACACTATTGGAACACATTAATGTCACAAATCCTGAAATGAAACTAAAAATTAACGGTTGGTCTATCCCACTGTTGGCAAAGAAGAAAATGAAGTTATATAAAAAATAATTTTTTTTATTAAAGGTATTTAAGAACCACATTGGCCAAATCAGATCAGACAGAGAGTAAGATACTGTACATGTACTGTATACCGAGCATGACAACTGCAACAATTTTACATTGTGGAATGTTTTGCAGCAGGTATCATTTTATTGAACAGACATGACCTAGGTAAATTCAACATGCATTAACATTTATCAACTACACTGATCAACGAGGTGTCTGCAGTGAAAGGGCAGCAGCATGTATAGCCTCTGTTAGACAACACATGTGCTGTAAGTCTGCAACACCTGCTTTACACTGGGTTGCAGATACTGTTTTGAGGGATTCTGCTCCAACCTGTTCACTGGTCTCTCAGCCCAAAATGCCACACACATGAGCTCATCCAACAAATGTTCAATGGGACTCAAATCTGGTGAGTTAAACATGTATGGCACATTTTCATCTCATGAGAAGGCTCTGCTACAGTAGCAGCATGCGGAGGTATGCCGTCCTGCTGGAATGCTGTCACCTCAGTAAGGGCAGCAGGCAACATCCCCGCACTTGATAAATAAAAACTCTGTGAGCCTGGATGCCACCAATCACTAGTGTTCTGCACCTCTGTACCACTCTTGCCGATACCCATTGGGCTGGTCGACACAAAACTCTGATTCATCACTAAAGAAGACCTCTCTCCACTGCTGGCGAGTTCATCTGAGGTACTGTAGCTGAGTCCAGCCTCCCATACAATGTTTTAGGGGCTCAACTGCTTCTTTCATGGGTTCTTTTTCTTGATTTTCACCCAGCTTGACATTTTTATCTCATTTCCTGAGCCCACTAGGCACTCTCACTAATGAGGTAACTTAGTACTTATACAACTGTCAAAGTCACTCAAGCGTTTCCTGCTCATTCGTGAACAACAAACACATCAAACTGACTCTAAAGTTAATCAAGGCATACAATTTAATTGTTTTTTGGACAGCACAGGTTGGCTCAGTTCATCTGTTGTAACATCTTGAAGAAAGAAACTGGCAAACTGGCTTGTAATACATAATCTGGTTGTCTTTTAGCCTTATACTTGGTTATATATCAGTAATCAAACAGCACAAAGTTGTAATCCCAAATCTTCTATTAGTAATCTACAACAATACCCAAGAATAGCACTTTGTCACATGGAGTCAGATGTTTGATTCTTTTGAAGAAAAGTAAAACTCAAATTAAAAATCAAGTTAAAACTTGATGTGCTGTTTGTTCAAAACAGTTGAAATGTAAGGGAGGCGTGAAACCATCTGCAAATAACACTGTAATGGATGGTCTGACTAAGAATGCTGGTTAAGGTTAATAATACTTTAAAAAGTTTTTAATGTTTTATAATTTAATATAAGAATTTCCACCCAGGTGAATGTGGTTTGTTTCTTTGATAAAAGGTCTATTCTTAAAATAATTATACTCCAGGCTACAGTACATAGAGACACGTTTAAGAGCTTGCCTCCTTTAAAACAGTACCTACAGGAGATCATTTGATAAAATTTAAATGAGCATGTGAACTGTTCACCTCACTCTTCCGTGATTATTGTAATAATTTTGTTTTAAATGGGCTGAAAGTGGTGTTTAAAAATGCTTTATTTAATATTTATCTCTGGATTATTATGGGAGTGGCAGTGCTGCCAGGGAGTGGACCAAGTACAGAGGTAATAAAAATACATGTGTGCCTGGGAGCATTTATCAGATCACTCCTCCAGTTAAGACACGTATTACAGGAGAGCCCCACCCAGTCAACTTCAGCCCAAACAACGCCCTGCTATTAAAACCAACTTCAACTTTCCCCTAGAAAACAAAGAAAATCCATTCTTTTTGATCTGTAATTTAACGGCACAGGCTTTGTTCCGGAGTATAAAACAGCAAGTAATTAGAGAACCTATACAGTAAAAAAAGGTACTAATGACAAAATAGTTCTAGTATATTCTTTTGGTTAAGCTGAACAGTGTCTGAAATTAAAATCCATGTACCTTACATGGTGCATCCAAAGCAAAAAACTAAGATCCAAGTACAAATGAAGTTTTTGTCTTTTCTACAGGACGAGATTTTTCTCTTTTCTTATTGTACTTCACCTCCAACCACTTTTGGAGAATGCTGCTAAAAGAAAGTTTTGTTGCTGTAGACTTTTCGCTGATGGCACAATTACATAAGAACATAAAAAAAGGTCATGAATGAGAGGCAGCCAGTCAGCCCATCGTGCTGGTACTGTATCTTGTTACTTCATGGGTCTCACCCAGGGAATTCCCAGGGAATCTGCTTCAACAACATGACACCTTGAGGGATCACCATTTGTGCAAAACACTCAAGATCACTTGTGTCCAATTTTCCTCATAACTTCCAGGTGTCCCTTCATAACCAGTTATTATATCTGAAACACAAGTCAATATCTAACGTGGCTCTCTACTACCTGCTTCAAAGTAACATACAACAAGTAAACAACAACATACAGGCACATTCACAAACAAAGTGCACCGGCCTGATGTGTTATAGTGCCAACAGAGCTCACTTACAGAGACCTCGGTCTCTGCACCCCAGACCCCTGGCAGAAGCAGACTCACCTCAATCTCCTCGTAGCTGGTGGGGAACTTTCTTTCCTCGAAGATGATGACATGGTGGCGGATCCACTGCAGCAGCAGGGTGACCAGCTCATAGTACTCCTGCCAGCGCAGCTCCAGTTCCTGCAGAGCACAGCAGGCATGGCTCGGTCAGGGCTTTTACCAGCATCAAGAGCCTGCCTTCCTTCATTCGCTAACTTGCTTACTTACATACCAGCTATAATCAATTAAAGATCACAGTTTCACGGATTTGGGCACAGATGAAGAAATGCAACCTTGTTTCAACTCACAAGACTTGCATTGGTTTATCCACTTAAGAGGTGGTAGCTCTCCATAATGTCCTTTTGCTCCTTTAGGATAATTCTCTCATTTATTATTTTCACAGCTTCTGCAGTACAGAAGTTATATTTAAGTGCCACATTGAAAAGTGTAAAACTGATCTGGCATTAGAGGTGAAGGAACCGTTGCAATTTTGACGTCAAACCATGTACTTGTGATGCTATGCGGTCGGGTACTGCACACATTAGATGCAGAAGAACCTTCCTATTCATGGTTCTTGTGGGAGCAAAAGCAGACCTGCATCAGCTTCTTCCAAATCATGTGAAGACAGATATATAGCAGGAGTGGGAACTGTGAATAATTATCTCATCATTCATAACAGCATCATAATGACAGCTCAGATCCCTATCATTAGAACACATTACCTTGCAAACAAGGTTAAAGAGACACAATAGTGGAATTGTGAACCTGAACAATAAGATATGATAAAAAGATTCAGAGTGAAACAAAAGACAACTGACATAACAAACAAACATGTCTCTCAGATTTTAGCAGTATATTAATATTGTTTCACAGTTCCATATTAATTTGGTTTCACAATAACCATTTAATCAAATATGCAGCTGAAAGCTCTTACAGGCAAATACAATATGAGAACATTTGGACAAACGTCTGTTGAAAAAACCTGACGTATTTTTTTTAACTGTCCTAAAATTCAAGCAAAACAAAAAGGAAGCAGTTTAAAATGTAGGAGATTATGTGGAGAGCAAGTAGCAACTGATTTACACTTACTCTGATCAAGCCCGGAAATACAATACTGGAAATCCATCCATTTTGCCCTTAATAATATAGTAAACCTAGACATACCATCTGAATTCTCCGGTATGTATTTGGGTAATTTTACTTTTGATTATATGGAAGGAAGAGACAGGTGTATGCAAGGAATTCCTTTAGCTACCACTAAGAAAACAATCACAAAAAAATAATTTACTACAGAACCCTTTTCCACTTATACAGTATAAAGGAAAATACAACCTTTTATGTTGCATTACAGGTGGAGAGGCTTAGCAAATACTGGCAAGTATAATGCATAATGTAAATGGTTAATTAGAAAAAAAAACATATAACTGTAAGGGAAGATGAAAGCAGAAAATTACTTTAATTCCATCTGTAAATCGTAAAATAAAGAGTTAAAAATTTGTAACACAAAAACACATGCCCTTTCCAGTAATCATCTGTTTTAGCACAAACTTCAGAACTACACGCACAAGTGGAAATACTCAAATGTATGATGTTTCACTGATGAATAAAATGTGTATATGTACTTTTTAAATTGTCCCTTTCATCTTTAGCCTAACTTCACATTTCTACTGTTTGAGAAAAGTGCTGACCCTTTTGTCTGCAGATGGGACACAGTGTGGCAACAGATTCAGCTGATCTTGTCCACTTGAGTCCAATTTTCTAGATAATGTGCCTACTCATTCTAAGAAGAAAGCAGTAGCAAAATGTCAGCTCATTTTCCACTAGGCTTTAGTCATACTTGTGGAATGGGAATGAATCTTTTGATTGTTCCTTGGAAATTTTCCAGGATTTGTATTCATGCTGGGAACCTATGCCTACGAGGACCAGAGACACCGGCATCTACAGAGCAGCAGAACGTATTCACACTCTGCATTTTTAATAGGCCAGTTGGTAAGAAATCCACTTGCTGGGGATTCATGGGTGTTAAAAACTAATTACAATCTTTGTTATGCTTAAAAAAGTGGTGAATTATGTTGATGGTAAAGGAAATGAGTTGAGTTGAGCGTGTGGTAGACAAAAGGATGTGTCCCCCACAAGCAATGACATACTCGCCCCAATACTCACATTGGCCTTCACCCCATCCTGGACGTCCGGGACGCGGGGCATGGCGTCGTACAGGGAGGAGACATAGGTGATGATAGACTTCTCATCAGGATGAGGAACATCCACGTCTAATACAAAGACACAGGGACGTAGCAATTAATGCATCCCTAGATTCATTATGACACACCCAATGAAATCTCTCTAATTGTTTTTCCAAAATGCCCCCAAAATGTTTGTCTGATAGACGCGCCCAGTCATTCTCTTGTTTCATTAGGAAAAATAAATGAGACGGTTTTATAAAAAAAAGTGTAGCCTCTATTTATAGTTTGCTTTTTTGCTGTTCTAAACTACGTAGAAATTAACCTGGCTTCATTTTCCCCAAAAAATGCCTTTTTACTTTATTTTACATTCACTATTTAAATTAATATTTCACCACCTATGCACTTGGTTAGATTCATGACTGCAACTACAAAGATAGACACAAGACTTCAGATAAATTTGAAAAAAAAACCCATATAACCCTACTAACAGTCATGGGACATCTATGATTTAATAAACAGTTTGCAATAAACAACATTCTGGACAAATTTTATTTGTTTGTCTGGTACATGTTGAATTCACAGCCTGAATTCTGACAAATGCTTTCTTCCATTCCCAGGTGAAAGTGTCTTTTATCCCTCAGATAAAAACTGACAGTTTAGGGTGACGTTGTGTTCTAATGCATCCCCAGTGGTTCAGTGGAGATGAGTTCAGAGGTGGACAAAGGAACATCAGGCAATTATAGTCATGAAAATGATCACTTACTGCCTGCAAAGGCACACCCTTGCACTGATAAAGGCTTTGTACATCAAAATTAAATCAATTCAAGAGCTCAGACATAAGGATTCTGCCCACATGAATCAACATTAACATCAGCTTCAATCACAGAGGGTGGACCAGGCCTATACCAGCAAAAACATGTCCAAGCTACTCTGAAGTCTATAGCAATCCTTTAACAGCACTGAGCTATTCTATTTGAAACACTCCTTTGATGTATTCTCTCTTAAGGCTAATGCTTTTCATGGGACTAATAAGTAATGTGATTGGAAACTAGACAGAGAAACAGAGAGAGACTTTACTCAGATCGTTGAGGAGGGTGGATTTTACCTGCAAAACTTCCATTTTGATTACCAAAATAGATGATGATTATATAGACCTGTACCACTGGTCCACACTGCATCCCCACAAACGTATTCTGAAGATAGGGACCATCACCACCTTAACCCCAATAACATTAATTTAATTCTCCATGTACTCCTTTGTTTCCAGCTCTGTCATTAGTTTACTTTTTCACTTTGATTTCTAATTATTTTAAAAGAAACTTTGTCTCTACTGATGCACAACCCATTTTAATCAATTAAAATGTATTTTTAATTAATTAAAAACTGAGTGTGCTCCAGAATGTATAACAAAATAAACCACTGGTAGAACAGCCATTTTTAATCCAAAAAAGAACCTGAATTTAGCATCTCATCTGAAATAATGTGCTATTGTTAAAAGTTAGCTTTAGTCCTGGTTTACCTTACCTTCAGGGTCAAGTAGCCTTGTGACACCCAGGTCCTTCTCAGCCACAGTAAAAGCTTGCTCCAGGTTCTCTGTGTTGGTCTGTCTGTAGACTTTGTTCATGTCGATCAGCATCGGTCTGTACAGAACGAGCAGGGCAGAGAATCAGGGCTACTGAGACGATACCTCTGTTCAGATGAAAAATGAGGATTTTTCCATAGTGCAGTCACATTGCAATATATACTGCATCATTTATTTTTGGGGGATTACTGATCCAGATGAATTATTTAATGTATTGTGTAGGCAAAGTATGTTTAGTTTGATTAGAGAAAAAGTGCCTTTTATGCAGAAGATAAAATTTATGCAAGGACATAATGTTTAGATGCGCAGTTATTAAATTTCCGTGTTATCGGAAAAGGTCTAAAAAAAGTCCTTTAAAGGGTATAACTGCAAATAAGAAGCAGTTCTTCACATATTCTATCCTGTATGTTTGTTATCCAAGTATGTGAAGGAAAAAGTACAGTATTTCAAAATGAGTGGCACTGAGTATTATGTTATTCTCACCAAAAAGACATAGTGTAATACAAACAAAGCATGATGCATCTAAAATCTGAACAACTGACTTATCTTAAATTTGTTAGTGTGGCATTTTTGCTTCCTGCAGATAAAAAAAAACTGTAATATGATAGTCATCCAGAAAGAACTGCCCCACATTCTGAAATAATTCATACAGGAAAGCGATGAAGCTTTTGGTCTTGTAAGTCTGAACTTTCTTTTACAAATAGTTGCCAAATATATTTCAACCCACAAAAAAACAGTGGGGCACCTATTTCATATAACTAATGACTAGATAAATAAATTAACTTACTGAAACTAAGAACTTTACTTTTTTTAGGTTTTTACTTTACCAGGGTAAGAGGCTATTAATAGATTAACATGGGAATTGCATTTCGCTCCATGAAAGCAAATTTGTAAAACATATCTGACATGGTTTAGTTTGTTTAAAATTTGTTACATAGGTGGGGATGTGCATCACAGCCAGCCATCAAAAAAGTATCTATAACACAGAGAATATTGCTTAGGAGCTATTATAAAGGGAAACAAAAAGTGACATCTTTGACTAACGATGACAAAAGGTAGGCTGCTAGGATTGCCAACTAATTATTTTCTTGGTAATATGGACTGTGTTGTATGTGTAAGGCTCATTTACCTAAATCTAAAAATAACAGATCACCTGTCTATAATCTATAATGTAGTCTCTGAACATCTGCTCTTTACAGCCTAGAGGTATGAGTGGATGATTAACACATCCTGAAGCACCTAGGAGCAGAATGTGTCATCTAGCTGCTCTTCAGAAAAGCTGGCAAAAACAGGTTACATTCTACACTACTAGGGAACTGGCAGCAGAAAATAGCATTCTATTTGCAAATATTGACAGTAAGAGCAAAGAATATAACAGAGAGAGATGGTGAGACTAAACAGAAGGGAGGGAATGCATTTTGTACAGTATGTATGCTGGTTCAAAGCCAAAATCTTCACCTACAATAAAGAAAAAGGTTTTGCTAAAATCATTTCTGACTGCAACTCAAATCCCTTAAGCGATTTCTATATTGCAAACAATATATTATGTCACCTGATAAGTCCGCAAAAGCAGTGATTTTATAAGATGTAACTGAAAATGTGCTCAAATCATCAGAAATATTCATTTACTTTTTGCCGTCCTAGAGAATCAAGTCCGAAACCTCACACAATAGAAAGGTTTACATAAGCCCCGCTCCTGTTTCTCTTCTTTACAGTTCCAAATACTTCCAAACACGTGTTACAATCCTAAACTTATTTTGCAAATTTTCTGCGTCTACACTGTAGGACCACCATGCTTTGGTATTATTTCTAATGAAAAATAATAACAATGAAAAATGCTGCAGCTAACTCTCCCTTCAGTGTAGCGACAGGGCAAGGACAATGAAGAGCAAGTGCGTACAGCTCTTTGACACGCAGGGTGGAGGACACGGTGTAGTATTCTCCAGGGTTCCTCGGGCAGTCCTGCTCCACGTACTGCAGCTCACGGAAGGACAGCTGCTGCTCCCTGCTCTGAGAGCCCCATCCCTGCTCCCGACCCGAGCCTGCGCAGCTCCAGCTGTGCTCCGTGCTTTGGGAGTCCCCGCTGGAGCGGGCACCGGGGCTCTGGGACCCCCGGCCAGAATCGCAGGAGCTCTCGGAGGGGATGTCCTCACAGAGCATCACCACCCTGTCTTCCAGGTCACTCAACGAGCCCGGCACGCTGCCCACTGAGCCGGTCCTCCGTTTTTTTACTTTGGGCTTTCTCTTCAAGCTCAGCATGGTGGCAGAGAAGAGCACACCCCCCTTCTCAAACAGGAAGACCAGTAAACAACTTCACAAGCAGACGTATCGCACTTCCTTCCAGTCCCCTCTAATTAAATTAGCCCGACATCTTTGTGTCTGTCATTCCAGCTTTGCTCCACATATTTCTTATTCCTGCTGTCTAATTCAGTTTTCTCCTTCTCCAGGACTCCGAAAAGAAATGGGTGTGTGGTCAAAAATGCAGCACAACTCTCATAGAAAAACATATAATTATATATGGGTGATGAGGAAACAGGTGACAGCTGCCAGGGATTCAAAGGAGGTGCACTTCAGTAAAAACAGATGCAGCAGGAGCTCACTGCCAAAGGTCTTCACATTGTTCCTCCACTACAAGGTTTTTCAGAGCTCTTCTTCCAGGCAGTATCCACAGTCACAACATTGCTCTTTGCCACATGTTCTGTAACCAACAGTTCCTGAAGGATACCAGACAGGATCAAACACCACTCCACATGGTGTTCGGGCACAATATTCCTGCTCTTCCAGAAAACAATCCACCTTTCAAATGCACCTGGTCCATAAAGGTATTAAAAGTTCTCTCACTCTGATTCGGAATAGTAACAAAGGAGACGTCAAAGTAATTGTTGAATTTCGGCCACTACAAAAAAACTTCAAGAAAATAAGAAAACTCTGCTTCGCAAAAGGAGCTTCTATGTGCACGTGACACTAACATTGAGAACAGAAAGCTTAAAACTCGATGCACTCTCTGTGAATAGGCTCTACCGGAGAAGCTAAAGCTCTCTGTGCAGAAGAGGCAGCTGTAGCTGTAGCTGTAGCTGCCTCTCCTCTGGAACAGTCTCTTTATTCAGACTCCCGGCTCAGTGGTCTGTGGGTGTTCCTGGCAGAGTACCCCAAGCTCTTTGAATCCTCTGTGGCAGCTGGGCGGACCTTCTCTCCGCAGGTACATGCTAAAGTTTCAAACACTGATTTTTTTTTTTCTGTGCCCTCCGGGGGAATTTTTTTTTCTTTTCATAATGCTTCTCTTAGACTTGCCACACCTCAGCGAGAGACTCTCCCACCGCACTGCCGTGCGCTCATGTTTCGTTCTTTGTGCGTCTCTCCCTGTTCAGCTCCACTCATGTAACTCTTCAAAGCAGAGCAAAGCCTGTGCCTCTTCTCTACCGTTTGTAGCTTTAACTGCCCCATGGATTTCAACTTTCTGAACGTATCCCTTTCTGCCTCAAATGCCCCACTTGTTCAAGCTCACAAAAAACGTCAGGCCTACAACATAACTGCAAGAGCTGCTGAAAATTTGACAATAACTGACCATGCCTTTTAGAATTTTTTTTAACTGGTATCATATTATATCTTTGGTCACTCTTTACTTGTAAAAGATCTCATACTGTTCATTTACAGAAAATGCAGTTTGGGAGTTTGTCCGATTAAGATGCTGGGGAGTTACTCCATGCACATGCAGTATAGGCTTAAAGTCAGCATTTGTGCTTTCCAGCTTATTATCGACTTGATGATTTACTTCGTTAGTGAAAATGAGTTAGGAAAAGACGTGTTGCACTTCAGCACAAATACATGTCTATAGAATTCCTTCTGTTTTTTTCTTTTTCATAACAGGCTAATAATGACATTCATCTACTGCACCTAGAACTGAGGTGTGTTGGAATTTCTTACAGCATCTCGATTTGATTCACTGAACTTTGTTGAAGCCAATGAACAGCTGGTTTGTTTGCATTTTCTACAAATGTAACAATTGATTGATTCAATTTAGTTCGGGGGGTTATGAATATATTATAAACCCATTTGAGCAGAAGGGATAAATAAGCAGAATAATTTTAGGTTACGTTTCCATTTGCCCCCCAATAATTCAGTGCCATCTCTGACAACTCCCCTGTGAAGTATTCAAACCCTTGAGCACTGACATGTTCTAAAATTTATTAAAAGGGGCCTCTTTCATGAAGGAAGCCTCTGCCTGTGAGCCAACAACAAGCCTGGTCAAGAAGAGAATTCCCGTCTGAGTGAAAATATGATTTTTTCACCCAAAAAACTGTTACTAACGCATGGTATGCTAGGTTCAATGATGCTTAAGGTATCTGATGGTGGAAGGTGCAAACTCAGCACCTTGGAAATCTCTTTAAAGAGCACATCCAAGTGGATATAAAGTGGCTACAGTAAATGGGTCACTGACACTGTCACTGAAGGTGGTACAATGAATCTGACAATGTACAAATACACCAACAATGACTATAGCAGAGGTCCAAGTGATCAAATTTCAGACAACACACCTGAATGAGAGGGGTACCGAAACTCAGAAATTGGCACAGGGAGATGCAAATTCCAAATGCTATTGTACAGTACCTTCTAAGATCTGAACTTTTGCCCCACACATAAAACTGGAGTCAATTAGCCTACAATAAAAAACTTAGTTGGGAGAAAAAACCTACAGGACCAGGGCTGGAACCCCCTGTTCTGTGAAATGACACCCATTAACTTCTGTTTTTGTATTTTTCAAAAAGAAAGTGCTGAAAATTTTAACCCCGGCCACTGGATCACAAATATTCCCATACACAGCAAATTGTGAATCGGCAATGTAAATGTTTTAAAACTGACTTGAACGCTAAAAGTAGTTCGTTTTTTAAATGAAGTTGAAGATAAAAGACTGCCTTTATATTATTTTTTTCTGTACAAATCAGCATAACATTTATGCTTTTTTCTTTAATTTATTGATTGCATGCCATGGCATGTCTGCCATCCTGTAGTTGGACAGATATTTCACATTCTTACCCTTATCAGGAGAGCAACGAATTTAAAACTATGCCTTAAACTGCCTAAAGCCACGGGGAAGTAGAGGGATTCTTGAGGGTGTTTTTTCTCAGCAGTTACTCTCATTTACATGGTTTACGTTGGTTTATAACTGCTATCAATGACAGGAGTATTTAAGAATATTTATAGGTAAAGATGTAGGTTTTACAATCATCCTTCAGTGATTCAATTGAAAACACAAACGAGAACCTTCAAACAGCACTTGCTGGTCATGTCTGAAGAAGTCCTAGCCACAAGGCTAATTTTCTTGATGCAGAAATGTTACCCGAGATAACTAAAAAATGTAAGCCCTTCCCAGCTCAGCCTGGCAGGCAGCGCGAAAAGCCTCACCTGTGGCGGTGAATGACAGCGTTGAAGAGCCTGCCATCCCTCCAGCTGCTGGTGAAGTTGTCGCAGCGCAGGCCCTGGTAGCCCTCGACCATGCGCTGAGACCAGAGAAGCAGCTTCTCCTTGGCTGTCATGTCCTCAGACTGGCCGCACACCTGAATGTCAGAAATCTGTGGACACAACGAGCACAAACGGAATATGATAAGGGGCAACATTTCGGAAACGGGAGTCTGGGGTGAGACTGGGACAGTAACAGGTAACTTTTGCTCGATACCCATATTGTGAAAATGCCTTCCAGGTCTCCTTAATTCTGTGTCTACTACTTTGGTCTCTGTAACTCCTGACAGCTTTAGTGTGTTGATTTCTTCTTAGGAAAAAAGAATAGTGGTACACTACATGTTTTTCAAATATGGCCAATAAGACAGAAGGTCACATTGTTGGGCTGTTCATTTTCTTCCTGGTTTCCAACAGAGGGCAGTCTTGAAAATGGAAGCCGACTCAGCGACAGTCTCCATACCAAGAGCATCATCTGTTTTTTTTTGTAAAAACAATACACGTTAATCATTGCCAAGTTGCATGACAAACTGACACAGCTGAAAATAGCATCCAGTTGCGCAATTTCCTGATCCTAAGTCTCCAATGAATCACATATTTTAACCTCAATATCCACTGAAGAAAGGCACAAAGTAAACTGCACAACTGCTGTCAAGTTTTGGTCCTATCTGTGTGCTTTTCAGAATGAAACGAAATTCAGTGGCGCCTAAAATACAGAACACTATGAACCGTCAAGTGAAAAATAAGCTCCTTTCGCAAAGATCTAAATTAGTTACTAAAAATAATTGACTGTACAAAAAGAAACAGATTTGATGGAAAGATGCAAGTGTGACATTTCATTTCAGTCTTTATCAGATGCAAAAAAGAACAAAAACGGAAACTGTGAGGGGTCCAGTCTAAGATCTCTCTAACAACATTCCCAGAAGTGTTTTAAAAGCCCAAAATAACCTAGCCCTATAAACCACTGATGAAATCAGCTACTGTAAAACTATTTTTCTTTGCAAAAGATGTAAATATTGAAGAATTCAAGATGACCATCAGGAAATGTTTTCTGGACAGCCAAGCAAGTCGACCACAACATTACATCAACCTACAGTATCTGTTAGGAAAAGATCATGTGTATTCTTGGTCTTTAATCACTGAACAATGACAAATAGGAGCAGATAGAGCTGTCTAATCTATGCATCCTACCGTCTTGTGATCTTGGGGCTATGCTAGGCCACACCATGACATACAGAGGCCCAGAGAAGAAGAAAAGGAGAAATAAGTTGGACAAAACCCATTAGTCGTTGGGTACAAACTTTCATAACTGGCTAAAGCCTAATGTTACATACTGTAACAAAAAAAATGACAATTTTTTTTCTAGGGGAGAGGCAGGAGGATGATGGGGAAATAACCTGGCGGCCCGAGAAGAGTAATTCTGTCATATTCAATGCAGTGTTTGTGTGTAACGGAGACACCCTCTCCTGCGGGGTGTCTGGGTGCCTGTCCCAAGGGGAGTGTACCACACCGACAGTGGATATACTTGGATTTCAGCTTCACTTCATCTCGGCTCTCTTGGATGTGCAGAGTGGGTGAGGGAAATGAAAGCCAAATCCACACCCCTCCCCTTGCAGGAAAAGAAAACTCTTTTCTGTGCGGATATGGTGACTCACATGCGGTATGGCAGCAAACACCACACCCCGCTACTTTGCCTTTTATGGAAAACCAGCAAATTGTCTTGCTTCCCTCCATTACACAGGGCATTAATTGCTTTAACTCTTCTCTTGCAGCATGCATGCCTTTTCAAAACATAACTTTCACTGCAGAGAATATCTGCTATTGATTTATTTGACCTCTTTAATACTTTACTTCAGTTGGTAAAACAAAAATATTCTGGTGTGCACATCCATAAGCAGTATTCTTCCGTGATTAATTTGCACGCTTGATACATCAAAGCTGGCTAGGCTAAGAAAGACCAAAATAAAAATTGGACATGTCTGATGTTATCAAGAGATCATTCATGCACAATGTGACGCCGTATAACATTATTAAAACACAACAGAATGTGATAATGCTAAGTGAATAGGGCCTACTGTCTACCCAGCTGGGCGTTGGCTCTGCTAGTGAGTCATCCTGCTGCCTCGCCCTCCTCTCTAACTCGTTAAATCCTAAACTCGGGGAAACAGTGACTCACAAGGGTAATGATAGAATCCATGATTAGATCCCCATAATAACAGCATTTAACTCACAAAAACGCATGTTTATTGCTTGAATAAGAAGAAATAATGAAAGATAAGTTAGACTGAGCTCTCCACTTCAATTGTTCATATGGAATAAAGAGAAAACTGCATGTATCAACAATGGAAAAAAAGAGAGGGTAATTTTGACAGCCGCCTTGGTTTGCGTAGGTACTCCATTTTCACATACACTGGTCCTGTTGGCATTAGCATTATAGCTATATGTTTTGCCAAGTTTCTAAGCAGAAGCAGTTTGTGCAATAAGCTATGTCTCTTGAAACTGGTTTATACCACACTCAAGGCAAAGATTATTGCTGTACTTTACAGCAATGCAGAATGCAGTGACTATTTGTGTCCTTTACAAACTTGCTAGTGAAGTCTCAGTGTTTCAATTCAATTGGAGAATTTGTTCATAAGAGAAAGATTTTAAAGACCTTTAAACATACTTCACATTTGTGAAATTCTAAAAGGACTTGAACCTTTCTCACAAACTTTATTGTTTGGATGTCCCAATGCACCAATGCATCAAAAGTGGGAAGAAAAAAAAATTAAAAAATCATAAGCCTGATAAAAACATTGGAAGATGAGACTGGTTGGTAAGCACTAACCTGGAAGTGTAGAATGATAGTCCATATCAGCCCAAGAGTCAATTTGGGGTTTCCATCTGCAATGTCATCGTTTCTGATGTTCACCAGCTTAACCTGTTAAAATCACACAGGAGGGCCCTCTTGAGAAAATGACCTTTTCATTCTCTCTCAATTTAATGTCCACATACAGTAAAAGATAAAAAAACAGTTTGCACTCACACAGGATACTCTACTAAACAGCCATAGCAATTCAAGGATTATTCTATCACGATGCAAACTCCTTTCTAGACGTTTGGATAGAAACTGTTCTAGCCAACGTATGGTTATAAATCTTGTTTTGCATGTACAATGTATGTTACAATTTCAGAAAAATAACTTAAATTGCATGTGCCAAGCACATAAACTTTCATGAGGCACCACACATAATATTACAATATATGTCATTCCACATATCAGTAAACCAATATCCAGCACAAAAATCATCATCATGCAATAAAAGTTTCTCTTTAAATTCTTTAGAACTGTGAAGACTGATCAAGCATTCCTTTCCAAATGTCATGACTGTGGCAAAAAAGGGAATTGTACAACGGAATATTCTAAACTAAAATGAATAACACTTCTGGCCATTCTGGAGTTTGCTCTGAGAGACCCATTCACACAGGACAGATGCAGTTTCCAGTCTCACCTGCCGGTGCTTCAGGAAGTCCAGTGCAATCTGAACATTCTGCAGCTTGTGAAAGCGCATGCGGCCTTTCTCTCTGGGCTGCAAACATAAAAGAAACACTGAGTTAGAGAGCCACAGAGCTGCCGCGACCCCCTACAGGTACACCAGTATCACCTGGAAAAAACCGGACGAGTCCAACAGCACAAAGATGAATGAGAATAGGAACGGCAACCACAGATCTGAATTCTTAATTCTGAGAGAGTTAAACAGTGAGAACCAATACCAGAACTATCTCCTCCACACAGTACTATAGCAATTCCTGGAACTACCTTCAGTCCATATGTCTTAAATCTTTGAGGTAATTTAACATTTATTCCAAATCTCACTGAATTTCTGACAAGTAGGGAACCTGTCCTGTGACAAACGCATAAAGGTTAATCACAACATCACATCACCAATAATGCCTCCGAGACATGGATCTGGAAGCATAGTACTAGGCTGGAGGAATGGGAAGACATGCAGGAATGACATCAGCTTGAATACATTCTTTTAAAGCAAATGGGGTATTTTATTTCCATAGCACATAGCTCTGTATAATACTATTTATTCTTGTTCTTTCATATCTCACATGTGGTGGCTTGATCCTTATACATGGAAAACATTTTTGTACTTTTTTACACAAATCAAAAATCAAACATACACTGGGAATCTGGAAAGAAATTCTGCATTTCAAGATTTTAGTGCTGGTCACTAGGTTTTTTAAGAGTTCTAGGGATCAAATGAATAAATACTAGTTTAAATGAACAATAAATAAATACTACAAGCACATAACATAAAAAAAGTTTTGAGACTTCTTGAGAAGTGTTGCATTTTTTTCTACAGCCAGTATTTGTTAACCAAAGCAGAGGCATCAAGAATATTGCATTCCAGGATGTCTCATGATTCTACTTAATTTTATTTGTCCACTTCAATGATCCATGCTTGAATAGTGCAGAAGGGTTTCACAGCATTGCCAAGTTTGTCCCTTTCTTTTTTATTCTTGACCCAGTGACTTGACTCTCCTTTGACTCTCCTCATGTGTTCATTTTGTGCTAAACGATATCTGCCTAAATGATATGAACACCAAGGTGCTCAGACTGTCTCTCCTGTTTGCCCCCATACACACACTAGACATGGAGAAAGAGGATGCACCTCATTGTCAGACATGGACATGCATGGACCCAGCCAATCGCATGGTTAGCTGTTGGATTAGTTGAGCTCATATTGGCCTGCTGTGTATGATGTCACCGACACAACTTCCTGCTGAAATAATATACATGCTGAGGTGGATTCCCATTGAGAGAGGAAACAAGATATATACTGTACCACCCATTTGTCATACAGTGTTTTTTATTTTTTATTTTTTCAACCGCTACGAAATGAAGGCTAAGAAACACAACCACTCTTGTTCTCTTGTTTCAGCACTTGGACCATCCTTTCTTCTTACAGTCAATTGTTTAGATTCAGGTTACGTATTCATTGTCCTTACATTCAACATTATTGTCGCACAAAGTAACATTAATTTTAAGTTCGTTATGCAAATTCAATTGCAAGTACAGTAATGAAATCAAAATGAGGTACAGTTAAACAATTTTTTTCCAAGTCCAGATCAACGGTATATCTACAGTATAGTAAAGGGGGACGTTTTTCCAGCGTGTAATGATGCATTGGGTGTGCATTTCCAAACATGTTTAGAAGAGATTAGGAAAGCAGGCATTCCTTATTAACAATGCGGATGTGGTCCATTCAGACTACAGTACGTTTGCTTATGTTGCATGGAATAATTTCCGCTTTTAAAACTATCTGGTGTACCTTAACACTGAACACTGAACACAAAGGCAGAGCATTTCCTTTTCATAAAAAAGCGAATATCGCATAGAACATTTTGAAACTAAAGTTCAAAAATCCGTTGTGATAGCTTTGAGAAAAAAAACAGAAAAGAATCAGCAAGCTTTGTAATTGAGTTTCCTCATGCTTCATATTGAATTTCTCTCAAATCAGCCAATGTCTTATGGGTGACTCTTAATCGGGAGTCTTCCGGGTACGAACAGGCCAGTAAGAGACATCATGCAGTGCCCCGCCAGTGGGAGTGCCCCATGCCACGGCGCACGTGTGCCTCAAGTGCAGACCCACTCACCAAACGCAAGTTCCTGATAACGTCCCTCTCCCTCGGCTACCCCAGCAAGAGCAGTGCAAGAAAGGACGCAAAGGCGAAAGGGGCAAAGGTCAGGGCAGAGGTCAGCAAACAGGAGGGTACAAAAGGAAAACCAGGAGTCAAAGAACGCACACAGTTTCACAGAAGGAAGCAAAGTAAGGTTAATGTGTTAAGGTCATTGAAGCAGTCTGCAAGAACAGGTAAAGGTATGCAAAAACAGCACCTGAGCAAATCCAAAAAAATGCCAGGGACCCGACTTACAGTACAAGGCAAATCTAAAATGTCTAATATGATGCAGTGCTGCCAAACAGTTTGCTAGACTTAACAGAATCGACTTGTTCAATATATCACTCAAATTCAGGCAGCTGAGTCCTTGCTAGGTTGGGATCAGTAGTGAAACAAAACCACAGATTTCTGATATGGTTGCTAGATTGGTATATTGTATTCATATGCAACTGGGAATTTTACTGGGAAATTGTTCCAGTGCACATCTGTGAAGAATTATTTTAGCTTTTATTGGTAATAAAGAGCAGTAGTTCACTTCTATATTCCTGGTTATGGTATTTTTGGGGGATGACACAAACCAGCACAAAAGTTTTCATGACAGTTGTAACAGAATTTTCATTATTAAAAGAAAATTCATGATAAGTACTGATTGTTTACATGACCAACCACAGAAAACGTGAAACTCCCGGCGGAGTACACCCACTGCCAATCCAAAATCTTTTTCAGGGTCTTGCTATCTATCAAATGCTGCGTGGCATTCATTAATTTAAGTGTGCGAGTTCAACCTTTGGGAATGTGGCAAACAAACAGCACTGTAAAGTTTTGAGAAACGTTTTGAGCTTAATTTTACTAGAGAGTATCTTTAGAAAAGTAAGTGAGGTGATAGTAAGATCCTGTTGTGTATTGAATAAAATACCCACCCCAGCCTCTACAGACAAACTGGGTAAGGCACCTATGTAAAGAGTATGGTAAATTTAAAAAGCCAGAGTCTTTAGGTCTCAGGAATGTACCTTGCATATTTTCAGGCTTTCTTTTAGTGGTTAGCATGTGCTGGGCAGGTAGGGGTTTAGTATATTGCTGAAGGGACAGCAGTTTGGAACAAGTTCAAAAAGAAGCTGGGGTAGGGGCGGCTGAGGGAGGGAGAGGGGGGCAGGTTTCAGTGGAGTGGTGCAGAAGCGGAGAGCAGTTCGAAACGCCAGCAGGACTCACCAGAGTCTCGCCCGAGAGGACCTCCAGGAGTGAGATCAGGTTGTGTCCATCTCTGAGGTCCTCGTACAAGTCATTGACGTGGCGCTGAGCCTGGGAGGAGGACAAGCACAGATCACATTGAAGGTCATTCAGTGAGAAACATTTCACATTTTAGTCTGGCACTTTACTGTGCTTGCTCTGGATGGCACAGAATCAAAGAAAGGAGTTTTAGGAGTTACTGTTATAGCCTCTCAGATAACAGTATCAAAAGGACATCTGACTCAAAGAGTAGACTGCTGATCAGGGATCAGGGAGAACTACTGGCCTCCTTTTCCTTCTATTTCATAACCTTCATGCCTGGCATAATACCTGTGCTTTAGTAAATGACAGGATTTGTACTTTGTTGTGTGATGACTCGGAGTGTTTGCCACTCCTTCAGCTGTCTGTCCTGTCGGTCCAGTCTGTCCAGCTGTCTTCTTCTGCTCCTGTCAGCTGTCATGATGCCCCATTTTAACTTTATTGTCCCCTGACTGAGTAGAATGGATCACTAGGCTAGTGAAATTAATATAATCTTCAATAACTGATAACAAAATGTAAAGAAGAAAGTTAAGAAAGGCATTTTAACATAAACCTGATCAATTTAAAATAATTTAAAATACACAAATTATAAAGCTGCAATGCACTGACATGTTGAAAAGGTCTTCACAGAGATGCAGTATAGAAAATGAAACATTAATTTACTTCGTCCAAGCATGTTCACCAAGATACTTAAAATACCTAATTTACCATACACACTGCAACGTCTGGAATTCTTAAATAAACACATCCTACTACTGTATACTGTATATCTCAATTTGCACTGTAGTTCCAGCAATCACACCAAGAGCTAACAAGAAACAACATGAAACCACAGAGCAGCCTATTACTCTGTATCCCCTGCAGGTATAAAAATACACAGAAACTACTCTACCATTGGTTTATAATAACAAAAACAACTCCATCTTTCGCTGCATAATACAAGAACAAGCATGCAAGAATCCTGAGAACGTTATGCCCTTACAGGAATATTGCCCTTTTCCCTGCATGTACCATCCAAATAACCCCTTTCCTTTTGAAAATCTGGAATGGGAAATTATTATCTACTTTAACCTAGCTAATATCTGTTGTTTATTAACTTGCCTAACTGCTACTGACTCTGTAGCGGGACGGATGAGGAATGAAGGGGCAGTGTACTCTCCTCTCTGGCATCATCATTGAAAAGTTAACAGGAGTGTTAACTCCCATCACTGACATCACAGCTAGTTGGCAGCTGCCTGGACCTTTCCAGGGGTCACAGCCATATGTCAAGCAAAAGAAGTTCTGGCCAGAAAAGACTCCAGCTGTGTGACCCCACATGAAGACCAGTCATAGTATACCAATGACATAGCCATGGAGCAAATGCTTTTATTGATTTAGCCACTCCGAGGCTGACATGGAATTTTTTATTAATACAACGTTTTAACAAGAAAGGTATTGTTGCTATCCAAACATAAGGCACATGCACTTCTGAGATATTTTGAAATAGTGTACTTACAATACAGTGAAATGGGTGGATTCACAATATAACCTACAAACCTTTTTTAAGATATTTTGTTAAACCACGGGCTGATTCAGTGGTTACAATACAAAAAACATCAGCTAATAAACAGCTATCAAATGGTACCTGATGCCTTAAGATGAGACAATGCATCATTCTTTCTACCTTTAGAATTACCTACTGCAGTTTTAATTATAGATACTTAAGGGAATCATGCAAACAAGCCATGCATCCTTTAAAACATTAGTACATGCGTGAAGAGCACCAGTCAGAATACATCAGTAACTGCAAAGGCTTCAATAATTACATTCACACTGTACGGGTGAAAGGTGGGTGACATTCACATGGTTATTACTGACCTCCCCTCACACTGGGTAAAAACTGGCAAATATTTGTACAAAGCCAAGGAGAGAGGCGAGAAAGGAACCTGCTATATTGATGTTGCCATCAATGTGACTTTGTGACCTCGCGAACCCTCAATAACACAGTATGCTTTTCAAAAATATAAGGGTTTATCTATAAGCAAATTACTGTACATCCAATGCAATTTAAAAAGATACTGCTCTGAAGATTGCCTAAAGAGCTTTTTATTCTCCCCTGAAAAATTATGTCATCCAAAATTAAAAGAAGTTCTGAAAGTACTCAGAATGTTGCTAGTTAAAATTGTAACAATGGCAGGATGTAGGCAGTGAAGAAGGCAGGCTGTATGTCTAGTATGTGCGGATAAATGTGGAGCTCTTTATACTACACCCTATACTATACTGCTTTATACTACAGTACCATGCTTTCTTCATTTTTTAGCAACTCCTTTAACACAGAGGGCCGTGGTGAGCTGGAGGCTAGCACAGGCTGCAGGCAGGACCAGGACACAATTCACAACAACCAAACCAAACAGTTTTAATAGGAAAGCAGTGAGAAAATCTGAAATAATCTCTCAATAAAAGGTCCATAAGAAAAGCAGAACGCAAAGCAACACAGTTTTATGACGTGACCACCACAGACGGACCTCAGATCCTCCCTCTGAACGGTGCTGATTTTCGTGCACGTTGAAGAGCACAGCTACAGTACACACCCACAAGCAAAAGGAGCCCCTTCATAATGACTACTATCAATGCTGTGAGAAGAGACATTTCTGGAAAATCATCTCAAATTATCAAATATCATACATTTAAGTTTGAAGGTTTTAGTTTTCAAATGTTTTCGCAAAACTATATTTCTCAACCATTTTCCGAAAATGATCTTTTCGGAAAAAGTACCAAAAAGCTTTCAAGGATATCTTTCAGATGTTGTAACGCAGTATGCTATAGGTATAGGTGGCATGACTGGTGAGCAATTATTTTCAAATGTAAGCAAACATATAGAATCTAAAAGGTCTAGTTGTTTATTTCTTCGGGATCTGCTGTTTTTCTCTTCTTAACTCTTCTCAAGCAGGGGCAGTGAGGACACTGTATTTAGTACGGGAGCACAGAGAGAGAAGGGGTCTGAGATGCTCTTGTTGAAGCCTGAAGGAAGGGGGTCTACATGCAACAGAGAATGTGCAGCACACTACGCTGCTTTCAGAAGCCCTGCACAGGCATGTTCACAGGTGGCACATACCTCGGCTCTCCAGTGCTAGAGGGCGGCAAGGGGGTGGGTACGAGAGATGGAGGAAGAGAGGAAGGAGAAAGAAAGAATAAAATACCACGAATGGGAAAGAAATACACAAATTAGACAAAGATTGTAACAAAGTGTGAAAAGAAAAGAAGGATTTAGGAAAAAGAGAGAATAAGAATATTGTTCTGTTTATCTATAAAGTGGATTAATCCGAACATCCGCAAAATGTAGTGTTTTCACTTCTTTTACAGTCTATTAACGTCTCATACTTCACATGTTACATAACAGACAGAGAGGAATGTGTCAGCAGGTACAAGAGTGTTTATGGGATTGACAAGCATCAGCAGGCTTTTGAAAAAAAAATCAAAGTTATGTAGGCTAAGGTATTTTTTAGAGCTGGCAGCTATAAAAACAAATCTGTGTTTTCGTTTCAGGACAGACAATGAATGTGTACTACTGTGGCAATACAAAGTTACCCATATATAGGTAGTATTAAGGGTTTGTTTTGGTGCTTCTGCTTTGAAAGAATAATCATTTGAATTTGAACTGTAAGCGCACGTTAACATCAGGTACGTATCTACAATGACTCAGTTTTAATTTTACCTGTGGAACAAATACCTGAAGCACCTTCATCTGGCCACAAGAGACCACTGTTGTCACAGATTTCCACAACAGGCCATTTCATTTCTTTATCACCTCTATAGATTTTGAGCAATGCATACTCTAATAAATCTCAACATATTCTATACATTGTAGCACCTACTCAGTGACCTGACCTAACTGGCTCTCAGGCATCTGTAATTTTTTCCATTTCACAATTTAATATTTGTAATAATATACATTTAGGTATTTATAATGAGGAAGCCTGGAAAGTCTTTCCAATATTGTTTTATAGCCCTGGATTCCTTTCAAACCTTGTAGATTCAGGCCCTCGTTTACACAGTTCTTACAGGCTTCTTTCACAAAGAAGTGAACAACAAATACGGTGAAACACTGCGAGAAACATTGTAATCAATGTCCATTTTATAGCAAAAACTAACTCCACAGAATGCTGCGTTTTAAATACTACACTTTTTTAGAACGGGAAATGTTCCCAAGGCCTGTTCCCTAGATCTGTGGTGATCTAATTTAAACTGCTGATCAGATGGCTGATCTATGACTCGATTCTCCATATCTGGTAGGGGGTACTGAGGAGAATCAAAACAGCATGATCTGCCAGCAGCTTACTGCATGAAGTCACAGGTTAGACCCATATAAGAGAGCTATCTCCACAACGGAATCAAAACGCACTCTGGTCCACTGAAGCACAGACCCCTTCACCAACATTCACTGATTAACAAAAGGCCCTTTGAAAAGAAGTCTTGCACACTCAAAGCCCTGCCTCACACACTTCAGCACCCACACACAGAAAGCAGCTGAGGCAGAAATGTTTTGCTCCTTTTCAAAACAGCTCAGGGGTGAGGATTTCTGGAATACCTCAGTTTGATCCTGTTCCAGGTAAACTGTCAACTTGAAGAAAAAGCCCTGTTCAATGAATTTTAATTACCACTCCTATTTTAATGGTTTGTACCCATACCTGGCAGTGTACCCTAGTTACCTTTATCTTCAAGGACAAAATTGGTTATAATACTAAGTGGCATATATGTGAAAAATGATATCTTCTTGTTAGCTGTTCCATGCTCAGGTTTCTCCATTACTGCCACCTTTGTCAGGGGGAGTGCAGTGTATCCTTAGGGCATGACAAGTCCCAATGCTACCCAGAGGAATGTGGTTCCCATGGGACCATTTGAATGTGTACCGATTTCTGTTGCTCCTGCAACAGGATTTATTCAGTGTACTGTACTGTACGCCTGTGTTACGGGGTCATTGGTGATTTCTTCTGTGATGGGAGCCTGGCCTTTTGGCATATTGGAATTCACTGCTGTCTGGGGGAAGTGTATTAAGATAAGATCACTTTATTAGCCATATACAATTTCTTGCATTAGGAATTTGTCTTTTTGCATAACCCATGTGTTGTGAGTCTGCAAGAGAGGAGACAATCAAGCACACATTAAAACAAGTAGCACCCTCCAGGATGTGTACTGGCTAATTTTATGAAAAGTTTTTTTCTGGCTTAATATGCAGACAACCTTAAAGAAACACCCCCTTATTATACTACTACTCACTGACCAACCTGTACGCAGTCCAAACTTCATCTAGAGCCCAACAAGCAAGATGCTTCAGAACAGTAATTGGAATAATTCTTATTCCAGTAGGCAGATATTTTAGCTTTGGGAAATAAATCAGCCCTTTGGCTTAGATTATATATGCATGCCCCATTTCCAAAACACAGAAAGACCCAACTGAAGATGTTTTTAAATTATACATGATTCTTTAAGTTAGAAGCCAGTTGAGTGTGTGGCTTTCTTTATGTGGGATTCAGCTTAATGTTGAATTTGACAGAAAGCATCTCCATCCAGAAACTAACTGTAAACTCTGGAAATGAAGCACAGCTGGCTTCTGACTGAATGCAGACTGCTGCCCGGCCTCCTGTGCCAAGCAGCCCAGTGGCGTCTGTGGGCCTGATGTGCTACCGTCCACTTGGCAGCTGGTCAGGTGCCTGAGAACAGAATCTGGCGCTTAAAGGAGCTAAAACGAAACCAGATGCTTTGGGGGAATAAAAACGTCTGTTTTTAAAACAGTATGAGCTGGGTATGTTGGCAGGGAACAGCACTAAAGCTGTGTGGAAAACTCTTTTTTCACCAAAAGCACTTTTCTTTAAAAGTTCATTAATAAGGTGAGACTTATGAAGGTCTGTGGTATACACCACTATCGCATTTATTTCTCAAAAACACAATGAAACCCCATGGTATTAATAACAGTAATGAATAAGTAATGATTTTACTTCGGCGTTTGCAATCTAAAAAAATCTGGTCTATTCCTAAAACCCTTTTTTCAAGAGCCAAAAGTGTCATACAGAACTCCCTTTGCTTAAGTCTGGAAAAAGAAACTGAAAAGGAAAGGCCACACAAAGAGAAATCAAAGCTCCTGTTTGAGCCATGAACAAAATCTATATCGGGATTTGTTCTTACTCGCTTCTAGTCTAACCCACCACAGCAACGTGCTCAAAGGAGGTCTCCTACAAGTTTGTGAAGATTCCTGAAATGCCTGAAAAAAAAACTCATTTTGTGACTGGACAGGCGGAAGAAATTGCAGAAAGTCTAAACAGATTGCTAAAGCCGAATGTTCACAGGCTCAAGACAGAGTCAACTCAGAAATAGCATTGGTATATTTATCGCTTTCTGGGGTTAAATATGCATGGTGACAGGGAAATATAAAAGTGGCAGCCGCCAGACAAGCACACAGATATGCGTCTCTTAACTCCAGGACTCTGGTGAGATGAAACTCGATGTCTCAATATTTTGATGTCATGGATACCACTACAGTATGCCAACTATGGTATCTACAGTTTTTGTATGAGTGGAAGAGAATAACCTCATTGCAGTGTAGTGAATTTATCGGGGGTACATCTTTGTACGTGGTTTCGCATATCAGTAGCAGCAGATGACTGAGCTACTGTCGATACTGAGGGGCATTAAAAACACTGTCGTTTCCAATACCTGTTTGTTGAATTTTCACGTTCCTCAGCATATATGAAGAAAGAAAAGGAAGTGTTTTCTTGCACATAAAGATAAAAAATGGTAAAGCATTTGTTTCAGGAAGTTTCGGACAAAAGTCATTCTTCAGCTGTTTAGGAAGACATTTCACCGAGGAGCATTAAATTTATTGTTGTTCAAAACCTCATCACAAAGGAGAGTGGGAGTCTGGAACAAGCTACTCAGGCATGTTGTCAAACCCGATACCACTGCTTCTCTCAAGAAATGGCTGGGCCAGATCCTGAGACCCCAAAATCCCAATGAGCTGTTCCAGCCTCCTCTCACTTTCTTCTTCTGTTCTTAAGTTTATGACCTACAACAATTTCACTGCACTGTGGTTACATTTCTTCTTAAAAAAACAAAGAGGGACCTTTATCTGATATGTCCTACCCCAAATATTTAAACCTTATGTATACTATAAATTGATTTTCTTTTTCAGCCATTTATCAGTACACTGCAGTTCAACCTTCTCTACAAATGATTTAGATATAAAATAAAGAAGACACAAATTGTGTTGAAAGATAAAATAGCAACAAGAGCACAGCAACACGGATGCACCCTTATCAGGACAAAACTGATTCAAGCGTTTTGACTACTTTTTTTTACTTTTGTGAGGCTATGGATTCACCAATAATAATGTCATTTCAGTTTTCTTTTAACACTGTCCACCATCAGTTATACAAATGCGTGCTCTGATTGCACTTGAGCAAAATCAAAACAAGAAGGCTCAAAATGAACATTCTGAACGGTAAAAGAAGTGACATGTCAGTAAAACCCGCAAAGAAATATCCAAAATTTAAAACTGTCGACTGCAAAAGTACTCACTGCCTTTGCTACATACTGTATTAAACAACACATCTTTTAAATACTCCCTTTAAAAATGTATAGATCATATATAATTCAACACAATCAGACATCATTGGAAAGGGATAAAAACTTTTGCAAGGCACTGTACAGCAGTGCATATAAAATGTAAAGATTGTTTTCTTAAATTAACTATTGAGTCCCTTTTCATTTTCAGTGTCCTACTGTATTTAAAAGGCTTTTGAGTCCATAAAGGTATTCATGCAAACTCCAAATAAGCTTTTATTCAAATATATTTAAAGGGTAAAATATTCATGTAATTGGCACTACAAAACTTTTATAATTACTTAAAGACAACAGGGAACAGTTTTGAGGTGTCTGTAGTCTATGATTTTCATCTGTTGCATGTGTAGGAGGATCATTCTGGCTCTTCATATTTCCCTCCTCCTACTTATCAGTTACCTGCCTACTCTAATTATGTGATTACCCGAACAAATGTAATACCTCTTTCCAGGATTTGCAATATTGTATAGGTATAGTACCTTCATTCACATGGCTTTTAAGTCATCAACAGAAAGACTTTGGAAACTACATTTGAGCCAGTTATCAGATAAGGCAGAGGATAAAAATGTCCACCTCTTGCTGACTGAGGTTTTGACGAGACTGCCTTCAACTAAATTCAAACATTTTTTGAAGAATTCCCATGAAACATTTGTTGATTTGAATTGTTGGATCACAAATGAGTCAGTTGATAACAACGGTTTCACCTTCTCAGAATGACAATGACAGTTTGGACAATCTGTCTCGGGGGGGGGGGGGGGGGGGGACAATCTTTTATAAGCTTCAAACTGACACAAGCAGGTGGGACTTGGCTTTGCATTTCGTTTTGGAAACGTTAGAGCACTTCACACAACTGAAGGCTTTCAAGCTGCCGCTAAATGTTTTTGCAGAGACAGTAAGCCATTGTGTGTCTGTCAAAGTGTCCACCACCCTGCCCCGGAGGGTAACTATCAGCTCAAACACAAAGCCAGCACACAATGTAATTCTTTGATTAAGAAATATTGAATGCTTTGGCCATAGAAATTGGACCAGAGGATTAACCGTGTAAAAAGGAGAACTGTAAAAAATGACAGCGTTTTTGTTTACCTAAGAAGACAGAACGCATGCAATCTTCTATGGAAAGATAACATCTGTGTTGCCAGTGAGATGGTTTAAATACTAACAATACTTTATGGGGGAGTTTTTGTTTAGGGTAAACAGGTTTTTCTGGAGGGCGGGGGGTGAACCAATTTGTCCTTAATCAAATGGATGAAGCACTAAATTCAACAGGAACATGCAAATAAGGTACATGTAACATTAGACAAATGGAAATACAACCCCACCTTGTGCACTGTGCTACCAGGAATAAGCTGCTTTCTGAGAATGGATGGATGTAGAACTTTAATACATGGGAATACTGATAGCCACCTGAAGCATTTTGTCTGTTGCAAATCCAAAGATGTCAGCTGAAGCAGTGAGTGAACGATTAAGTAAAAGGTTCAAATGAAACAATGGGATAATGGCTGGTGATTGATAGGGAGACTAAATGGAACTTTTGTCTCTGGAGGACTACTTTACAGCCAACTAGTCAACAACTGTGAATTGAAGAGTACCTAGATCATTGTTATTTGTAGGACTCCAGTACAGATAAGACCAGTTAGAGCCTCACACTCAAATCGAGTCTACAGCCGTGCTGAAGTCATACTGCCGCAGTCCATAACCTTTAAGACTTTAAACACTGGTATGAGTATCTGTGCTTTTTGACAAAAGAAGTCAAGTTTTGAATGTTTTGGGGTTCAGTAGGTCAAATTCATACTTTTAGTAAGTACGAATCGAAATGTCAAAGCACATGGATAGGAAGAAAAAAATTTACTGTTATCAAGGCTAACTGCAAATCAGTAATAGATGAACCAAGTATTAAACCTTCTGGTCACATATACAATTCTGCTTTATATTCCATAAACTGTATTTTATATTCAAAAGACACAGCTTTACTGGGCAAAAAGATACAACATCTGATTTTATTGCTTCCTTTTCATTTTAAACGTTCTTCAAAGGATGAATGAGGCCATTTCCATTGACACTGCACAAAGGTAATAAGGTGTTCTTCATAATTAAACCACACAGCTGCTCCTCCAAACTAACATAAGCTCAAACACGTATGGGCACACAGTGGCAAAGAGCCTTGCCGTGAGCAGCTACAGAATCAAGTAAACCGCAAAAGCTATGATTCAGACCAAAATCGTTCTGACATTTTTCAACCGCTGTTCGCTCAAGCTGCCTCACGGGTTTTGTCCTGGTTTGTCTTCTACAGGGCTGCTGCTGCCATGGCAACACGCCTCACTCCTCACCACACAGCAGAAGCTCACTGGCCCAACACTTCCTCTCCAGGCGCCCATTCCTTTACCGAGTCTATACAGTGTTATTAAAAGCGCAGATAATCTGTAAGGCATTGCAAGTTCTTTGATTGACTACTATTCATCATTGACGTCACCAGGGAGTCCGATCGAGACCATTTTTAAAGTGACTCCTGGAGGGTAAGGGATAGGCAGAAAACGGGCTTTAGCCGAATGAGAGCGGAGTGAGGCAAGTCGTGTTTTATAACTAACACTAAAAACAGATCATGAGTTTGTACACATCACAGTTTTCAATTTCATAATCCAAAATTAACTTTCAAGTCCTAAATAAATACTAAAACATGCAATAAAAGTAGAAGATCTGAACAGTATGTAAACTCTACAACGGGAGACTTTTTCTTTTAATATTTAAATGTTCAACTGCACTGCACATTTTCAGCTTCCTGGAATGCAGAACCTTTAGGGAATCTTTGCTTTTTACTGTGGGATACAATGACTACAGAGACAATGACTACTCTTCTTTCATAATAGCTACTGTTTACGGATGTCCGTGACCAAAAAGTGGCGATGTCATTAAGGTTACAAATTCCCATATTTCAAAACGTAAGAAGCTAGAATGTAGAAACGAGTGTAGTAATTCTCTGGTGGATTAAAAGAATTAAGAGCCTTTCTATGTTTTCTGAGGTAAAGAAACTAGTAATCAAGCACCTACAATGACCACAAAAGCCAAACCTTGTGAAAATAATGCAGATGCTTGGTTAATCTGTGAATCTAAGGACCAGAAAGCTGTTTTGTAATCACTTGATTTTTTGTGTGCTCCTTCATTCAATATGCTGATAATGACTACAAATCAGAAGCATTCCTAACAACAGCATTGTATATCAAAAGGTAAAATTTAACTAACACTGATATAGTCTTTGTTACATCAACAAACATTTACTTCAGTCATCAGTACATAACTGGTTCTATGTGGGGAAGCTACACAAAGAAACACCTTTAACCCTAGACTGCATTTTAGGAATTACTATACTGAGGTGAGAGTTTTTTAGGCATTGTAATCCACAGATCTCAATTTTTTATTTTAAATTTTATGGTTACATTACTTTTACTGTAATTTACTTTCATTTGGTTAAAAAACAAGTCAGTTCCTTAAGCGTTAATCGCATACTGGTCCACAAGCGATGAATGTTGTCTGTTGATCTACACTCAGATGTCAGAGCATCAGTCATGCAAGGTCTCACCTCAAATCTTTCCAAAGAACACATTCTCACAAGTTCCTTACCATTGTCATAGAATAGCATGGGCACTACAGTGGTGTAATAAATGAACAGATTCATGCTGGACTGAATGAAATGTTCTACTGAGATAATGACACCTACTTGCTAAATTGGTTTACTCTACAGTTTTATTTGTAGTGCAAATTCCTCACAGGTATGGGATATATGTTAGAGAAGATCTAACGGAGAACTGCAGAAGTTCCAATGCTGCTGCTGTAGGTGCCCTGACAATATTGACCAAATATAACATTTTACTCCTAGTCCTAAAATGTAACATTAATATAAATGAGGGACTGCCAGTAATACTATCTTCTCAGTTGATACATTTTTATTGGTGTTTTAACATTGCTCAATTATGTGTGACATTCCCCTCTGAAATCCCTTTATCTTAAGCAGAATCTTTGCAGCTCTGTTAGGGCTATAAATGTGTATTTTACCCATTAGGTCTGCTTAATAATATGAGTTTTAATGGTATAAGCCAAATAATTGTTGTCACAATGCACACTTGCACTGCTTATGCATTCATTGCTCTGAATATGTAGCCAGGACCTTGCTTAACTACTGTAATTGTAAACCTGAACCCTGAATTTGTAAGCATGGAGATTTAAAACACATACTTAAACAGCCTATGCTTCACGAAGCAGTAATTATTGCAATAAATCACCAGGGATCACAGACTTCCATGATACATTGAGCACCTGGTACTGTGTTTGTCAACAGTTTTAAATGGGGAAGATGAAGAAATGAAATGTGTCAAGATTTCCCTGTGAAGAATGTGCATCCTGAAAACAGCTCATGGGGAAAAATAATATGCAATCTTATCAATTGTACAAATTAACCAAATGCCATGTCTTCAATTGGACATGTATTGTGTGTTAAGTTAAAATACATCAAGGCCTATAGGTGTTTTTGAGATACAGGCCAGAATTCAGGTGTCCCACTAGGAACAAAAACAATCGACAGTGCTATCCATGCTTTATAAATGTATCTGTTCCTACATAAACTAATGCATCAAACTCTTGTTCCTGTGGAGCAGGGAGTGTGGACAAGCAGCACTAAAACACAAGTGGTCTTACCTTTATTAGGTGTTTGTTGACCCATTTTGTAAATGTCTTCTTCTGTACTCGGTCCCTCTCATCTGTTGGAGAAACAAACGGAAAGATCTGCTTTAACTGTGTTGAACAATACTATTAAAACAGAGGCAAAAAATGCAGAGTCTTGACACAAAATAAAGGTTAAAGAGAATTTTAGAATGAAAGGAAGGGCATTTATACATGGTAAAAATAATCTTTTTAGAGAAATTAAGCGACAGGGGAATGACCGGCACTTTAGGATACTTGAACAAAGGAGAGGCATGACGAATGTGATGTAATCCATCATGATTTAAATCGTGTAATGGCCTTTTTTTAAATACTTCAGCAAAATCAAGTATGGAACGTGTTATCTCACAAAACCAGACCAAACACCTGGAGATCAAGAGTGATTTCACTGTTATAACCAAAACACAGTGTAAGCTCATCCTGAGTCACCGACACAAGCTGCCCTAACATTTCACAGAAGAGGGAGGATCTCATGTCCTTGCAAACTGGATGAAGGACGTCACTCCCACATCCTGCCAGGAACGTTTGCCTGGGTTCTCTAATCATTGCCCCGGGCAGTAGAAACAATGAAGAAGAGACACTCGACCCCAGCCTTGACAGAGGGCTGATGTTTGACCTGCTAACAGCAGACTTATCAGTCATCCTTGCCTCTCACTTCACTCATCCTTGCACTAATGACCAGGTGGAGAGAGAAAGCAAACAAGATGCAAGAGGAGCAGGGAGGACTGAAAGAGTTGTCCTGACAAAGTACAGATGACTTAGCAGATATTCAAGATCACAGATTTTTAACCACATGCTTGTATATGTGCTCAAAGGTTTGTCATTGCACAAGAATGTTGCAGCAACACAACTGTCTAAGAACACTGTAAACTAGTGTGCATAATGAGGAATGAGACTTGGAAAGTCTGAAGTGGGATTTGCCCCTATCAATACCATTATTTCTTAAACAAGGACACCATATTTCTGTGAAATATTTCTCTTCATCACCCTCTCAAGGAAAAGCTACAAACCGCTAAGAAGGGATTAAAGGAATTGAGCAAATTGATTAATTTAATGACTGTCCATTGGAAGATTCCAATCCAAGGAAATCAGATGACTGTCCAAGAGGTTGTTGTATGTTCAGACTGCAGCGATGAAAGGTATCCCATTGAACAATAAGAGTAAAAACCATACAGAACAACACGATAGGTCACAGAGGCAGCCAAAGCTGTTGCTAAAATCTATCCAAAAATACAATTTACTGTAAATTTAAAGTTCTGTAAGGGATATTACAAAACACATATCTATTTGTTTAACTATTTTATTATTATGATCTGTTTAACAAGCCTGTTCCATCATGTACAGTAATAATTTGTGCTCTGCATTTATGGTTTCACATACTGATTTACCCAGCAGTCTGTCAGTGCTTGCTTTACTTGGAAAACTGCCCTGCCACTCCTGGGGTGTGCAAAGGACTTTTTTTTACTTCACAAAAAAAGGTTTTGTTTTGCTGTTCATTTGTAATATTCTGAAGCATTGAAAATGAATGCAAATGTTGCTCACCAAACAGAAGATCAGCATCAATCCCACATTCATATACAGTACACTATTGAGTTCATATATAGGGCTGTAGACTGCAGACTCATGAACACTTTTTGTGGGACAAAAGTATGTTCTATGTCCACTGATACTTACTTTAAAGGGAGATTATGTGTGGTCCCAAACACTAGGCAAGGAAAGCATAATGTGCTACAATCCCTGTCGTCAAAGTGATCTGCAGCTCTGATACTCTAATCAAATTATGTTAAAAGAGACTTACAATGGAACAGGGACTGATACTGGTAATGTAATTCTGTTTTCTGCTCAGATTAGATGCTAGTTAGTCTGTAGCTCAAATATGACACCTTTTTAAACATGCAAATGTAATAAATTCAATACCAAAATCTATCCCCCTGTACTGCAGCACTCTCTCATTCAAATAAATACATACTAGGAGTTGCCATGATAAATAAAAAAGAAACAGTGGTGTGCATGTAACAGGAAGTTAGCAAACTCAGTCCTTCAGACCACACCCCGGAGATTATTAGCAAGTGGTATTCAAGCCGTCAGTGAATCATAAGATTAAAAGAATCCCCATGCTGCTTCATCTTCAAAGATCTGTTATCTGCTGCTGCTAGTTGCCCTGGCAATTGTAGCCTTCTCCATTGTGGAACAGAGCTGACTGCTCAGCCACTTAATGGAGCAGGAGTCACCCTCCTGGAAATTCCTCCCCTTCCTGGGAAAACCTTTATATGTGCTGTTCAAATAAAGGACTATACATCCACCTACACACTGGTCGTAAAGATTAACATTTGACAATCTCATCTGAAAAGGAAGCTGGCCTCTGACCTGTTGCACAAGGTTTCAATATCTGGGCCTGTATAGGGCATCACTGATGCTATTATTCTGCAATTCATACACCTGAGTAATAAACTCTTGACCACAGTCCTACACTAACCAGGGCCTGTGCGAAACGACAGCTACTGCCTTAAGACAATGGACAATGTAAAATCTTTGGAAAGGAAAATTTCTCTGAACTTACTGGGCCTTGCATACAAGAGCTAACATACATGCACATCCAGTCTTTTCTGCATCTATCTGACTTGTGCCAGTTAAATGTGCTGCACCATGTCGATTTGCAAACATCTGCAGTCACCTCCCTTTGCGTAACTGATCCCACAGAGAAGAGTTTTACAAACAGAGCCACCCAAAACAAACTCTGTGTAATGTAGGACACTTCAGTGACAAAGTGCTGGAGCAGAACGTGTTGTGGGAATTGGTGATCTAATGGCAGCTAAAAAAGTAGTAAAACAAAAAAAAAGCAGAGAGGCTTCTCAAAATGCATTAAAAAGAGGAGAAGCCAAAGCAGGTTTAAATTAATTTTAACACTACTATATTGTGAATGTTACACAAATACAGCTATAATTTCTCTTTCTTCAGATTTAAAAATACCATTCATGAATCTAAATTAAATTAATCACAACACGGAGCCAGACACCCCACATCTTTCCCCACATCTAAGCTAACCGTGTGACTCATTTTTTGTCATACACCAAGTTCAATTAAAACAAAATCTTTTAACACACTTTCACCGTAAGCAGCTCCGCCTTCCACAGCAGCAATTTCGCTTCTTACCAGCTCTGTCATGTACAGATATGTTGGCACAGTAGCCAAAGAAAGAAATTATGTAAAATCACCTTAAGGACAAGTAAACATTTGCAGTGAGTTCCCTAACACTTGTAGACATAATTATTTAAGTACAGGTAATGTGCTACATACTTAAAATGAATCGTTTATTAACAGAGAGGGAGAATACAGTCTGTCAAGGACTTACAATAATTGTATGCCTAACTCTTTTTCCATGTCTGTTCACTCACAGCCTGCAGAAGAATCAGCTTTATGTATGTCAAAGGCCTGCTTATAGCCAATAGTACTGGGAACTCCACTGACGCATGAAGGGGTGTGATTTGCTGAAAGTCATACAGTGAAGCTCAGCTGAGTTGGGATTTGAATCATGTCCACCTCTTTCACCTGGTATGGTGACTTAAAATAAAGGTCAAACTTCAGCAAAGTCCCACATTCTAAAATGGCAAAAATACCGAAAAGTACTATAAAACTGTAGCAAAAAAGTTCCTTAGAAACTTAACAAGAAAGACCTGTATTAGGACACATATGAGGTAAGGACTGGGCAGCAGGATGCTTGCAGTGAATACAATGGAACATACAAAACTTCTTTAAATCTATTTTCCCTTCTTTTTTGCTTTCTAGCTTGTTTGAATGAAAATACCACCCTGAGGGATCTTCTTAGAGGCTGACCACAAATGGCATAGCTGCTTAGAGAAAGAAAACACATTCTGAGCAAAAAAAAAAAGTTTAAGATCAACAGCTAAGTGCTTCTAAGCTGTAAAGCTCTAATGAATGAGGGAAGCATATTTAGAACAACTCCACACAGCCGAACTGCTGTAATCAAAAAGCCGACTGCTCTTAACCACAAAAAGCCAGAGTGAAAGCTGATGCATTTCTAAAAATTGCTACCAAATGAACAAACCTCTCCCTGCTCTCACGGTTACCCGCTGCAACCTAATAAAAAAATGAAACAGCACATTCAAAAGCCTCTACAGTTTACCAGCTCTTTGCTACACCCCCGCCTCCTCGCACTGCTGTCATGAGCTCAGAGCCCCTCATGGTGGTACCTTTTCTCTCATCTGTTGCTTTGAGCATCCCCATGTAGTATCCCTCCTCGGAGGAAATCCGGTCTCTTCCCAGGCTGTTCGTGGAGCGGTTTCTGTATCTCTCTTGCCCAGCCATATTTGTAACGATGGGAAATCCAAAGTTTAATTTTGTTCAACACAGCTGATGCTGAGCCTTCTTCCTTTATCCCCGAGTTATGACTGCTGCTGGAGTACAGAATGTCCTGGAGTGGGAGTGTGTGCGTCTAGGCTTCTATTCACGCTTAACCTATAATTCTCTCTCTCTCTCTCGGCTTGCTAGGCTCTGCCCTCCTTTTTTTTTCCTTGCTAAAACGTTCAATGCCTGCAAGCTACATAGTCAGGCCCTGCCACAGACAGATTTGTGTTCTCTGCAGCAGTGAACATCCTGGCTGCGTGAGGCCCCTCCCTGGGCTGTCACATAGGTGTGGTCTGAGTTGAGTGGAGGGTGTAGGAGGAGATGCAGGGAGTGAGCAAGCAAGGTGTGGCAGCTACGCAACAGGGAAGAGGTACCTCCATCTGCGTTACTGTGTGACCACAGGGGTTCTTTGCTGTGGGGGAAACCAGCTGAAAGAGGAAGTGTCTGTTGAAAGAAACAACATGCAATACTCCCTTTTGCTCAGCACTTGGCAAAAAAGGAAGGGGAGGTGTAGGCGCGAGCTGAAAATTCTCTTTTTTCCCCTTTAAATTTCACCCGTCCAGCCTGGAGCGTTTTTTTTTCCCCCTGCACCCTCTCCTGGATTTAATCATTAATTTAGCCATAAACATTCCAGAAAAGCTTCCAGGGGTTGGTCCATGGATTGCAGGCAGAGGGCTGGGTCTGGGTGTGGAAACAATGAGCCTGTGGGTTGAGAACAGCTTCAGATTTCACTTCAGGTACTCGCATGTTACTTTACAGGTAACTTCCATGCAAAACTTTTCCTACACTGACATACTGAAGGAACAGACAACAAAGTCCCACAAAAACGGATAAAAGACTTCTGTTTTTACTGTCGGTCTGTGCTGTATTAGAAATGTTCGGAATAATCAACTTTATAAAGCCAGACAATGGGCAGAACCCTTTGAAATTAACTGTTACACAGACCTAAAACAAACTGCTTATGAATATGAAAGGGGAACACAGGTGGTAAAGACCCTAAAATAACGGTTTATCTAACTCTAGATTTTCAGTCTCTTCAGATCCATTTCATTGTCTTTACATGTTTATTCATTTACAGTATAACAGCCTGTATAAGAACCAGTGTTATGTAAGGAGACGGCTGCATATAGCCAATACTACTGGGAAGCTCACTAGACCATACAGACACGTAGGCCACCGGTGGCCTGTGGGGAGGGCAAATTAAAGGAAATTCCACACAGAATGAAAGTGAAAAAAGCAGCTTATCCCCATGTTAAGGTTTTAGGTTGGCAGGCAACATTTTGCTAAAGGGCACTGAAAAGAAATACCATCTGTGTCCAAACTTTCCAACCATGAGCAGCAGCTCACAAAAACTTACAACAGCTCGGTTTGGCTGTTTCCAGAGCTTATTATGCAGGACTGAGGGTGATGGATCGAGAATGAAACCTACTGTACAGAATGAATAGTATACTGTAACGCTGAAAGAATCAAACAGCGGTTACTTGAAAAATTACATTTTGTCTCGGAAGCAGATGAAGCTAATTTTAGGAGTGAACACAACATATATTACGTGTTTTTTGGTGATAAAGGACACATCCTAAACTGCTCCAGTCTTTATGAGGCCAGAACACCTCCCCTTAATCAAAACAGCCTTTATTGCAGAATATTTCTTAACAAAGCATTAGATCTCAACATCAAGAATTTGAATTTTTGTTAATCATATACACAAACCATGTTTTTAACAATATACCTTCCAATGAGAGAAAAAGTTCCAGCAACCAAGAGACGTCTGGAATCCAGACTGACAACGACAATAAAAAGGCAAACCACACATTGTAGGAAATATGTATAATAAATTAAAGAGAACAGGTTTTGATGGAGTGTTTTTCCATCTATTACCTTTTATGACCATGAACTATTATTTCAGTTAGCTAAGAAATCTAAAATTCCTGAAATTGCTGATTTTGCAGCTGCTTGTTCAAGCTTGAAATTGTCAGAACTTCAGTCACCACTGGCAGAAATACGGCATCTTCATTTCTCTCACTTAAAGAATCTTCATCAGCCTTATAGGCACACTTTCAACAACAGCTCCAGAGCAACAAATACAGTCCCAACAGGCAAATAATTAAAGACATGCAGAATATGACTTAAATGCAGTAAAGCTTCTCGAGCAGATCAGAACAGCAGATTGCCCATATGTAATTTGGTAGATCTTGTTCTTGGAACATAAAACTCACGGCATAGCTTGAATTTTTCACATTTCTCTCATTTAAAAAAAAAGATATTTAAATAAACACCAAGTAAAGTGAGAAACACATTGCCCCCACTGTCTACCGAAGGAGGTAATGAATGCCTTTTTCTTTGGATGTTTATGGCATATACAATATGGCAACTTGTGAAAAACTGACAGACTGCTGAAGCCTTATAGTTGCAAAAAGAAATTCTTTTCTACAGACTCCTGGGTGTTGGAAGACAGAAAAGGAGTGGTGCATCTGTCTGTAAGTAAGCAGTCAGTATAGACAAGCACAAACAAGCATGCTGGAACTTAAGAGACTGCAGGGTCTGACAGAGGTTAGTCTAATACTTCCAAAACTTAAAAAGACTACGCAACCAAAAAGGTATGATTTACAACACCCAGGCAGGTTAATGCATATTTGAAAAAAATGTTTTGACATTTTTGACCTATGTTTTTTTTCTTTATGAACATAAAGGATTATCCACATAATGGATTATTTAAAATTAACTCAAATCTTAGTTTTATTAATTTGGGTGACAATTTCATTTAAATCTTCTCTCTCAAAATTAAGAGAATCTGTTTACCTTAGAACAAAGACACAGGGCACATTTGACTGAATTACTAATAAATCCAGAACAAAAATCACATTAAAGCACAGCTGGCTTCTTCTAGTTTGCAGATCTTCATTTTTTTTTTAGGGTTCATGGAAAAATGGCAATTTCTAGCTTTAATAAAACAAAATAGTCAGCAATCAAAACCAGTTAATTCAGCGACGTGTACATTCAATAATAGTGTTTATTGAAACATACAAGAAATTTATACAAAAAACATAATACTAATTGTACTGATTTCAAAGCCTACCCTGAGGGTTTTGTAGTACAATGTATTTCTCATAAAACAGTTAAATTGGATGCTGCCACTGCACAACATCATGGTTCTGGTCAGTAATTAGAAACTGTTGATGACAATAAAAGCTACAATGAGTCTTGGCTGAAACAGACCGGCCCTGACCAGATCCATTCTGATAGTGCTCCAGTCCAAGGTCACACTGCAGAGTCCTGGCAGGTGTGCTTGTTTGTCCATAGATGCATCTCCTTGTCTGTCAATCCGTTCATAAGGTCTCAATAACTTTTCTTTCCAAGGACGGGCATTGTTTTCCATGTTATGTCTATTAGCACATCCCTTGCAAATGCTTTCTTTTTTTCTGATGGCTTTGTGCAATTATTAACTTGCCCTGTTTCTGCTTCATTACTATGGCAAACACGCATGTTGCCTGATTCATTCTGTGAGGCATGTCGCCTCAGTCTGTTTAGTACACTTGGATACGGGAGTGTGACTGCTGCGGGGCTTCATTCGCTTACTTGCAGGCAAGAGGACGAAAGGTCTAAAACACAACCCAGCAGGATCTGAAGAGACACTGCCTGGGTGAGATCTACCACATAGACACTGCATTGATTTCATTCTCACGCATCAACCAATCCCTTTTAAAAATACAAGACCACAGGGCTCAACAAAAAGCATGTGAGTGGCCCTGAAACAGAAAGACTGGGAAATGGGAAATAATGGGGTCATTTTACTATAAAAAACTCCATGAATCATCTCATATCATTCTTATCTCTAAACCTACACTGTATTTGTCTTTGAGACCATCGCCTGGGTATTCAGTGTAAAGTACTACTTTAACATTTGTGTTTAGCATTGGAGACAATGGTAATTGAGTACTTTGCAACTCTTCTTTAATTATTATTTAACTATTAATGATTTAACTATTCTTTAATACTGTCATTAAACATACAGTATACCATGTTTAATGGAACACCATACAAATACAATAATCAATTCATTCTAAGGGTGTTTACTTTACTCTGCTTGCATCCACCACACAAATACAGTATGTTCACAGAAACAGAGTCAAGCTTTTCTCCATGTCCAATTCACTGCAGTGAGAACCATGGTTTTACACAGATAATCTGTTACCTTTAGTTCTCTTTCTCTCAAGGTGTGCGCTTCCAAAGAAAGCCCTTCCTCTTCCATGAACGATGCTGTTAAAAATCTTCTCATGCCGTGTGGACCACAGGGGCAACATCACTTTGCAGCTCAGACATTTTTGATTACCTCTGGTAGGGTATTAACTAGGACCAAGCGAGCTACAGAAGCCAGATGGCTCCCCCGTTGGTAATCATTCCCATGGTCTCATGTAAGCAGAACTGTGAGAAGTGTTTCAAGACAAGAGATTTTCTCTCGTAACCTGCCAGGGAGTTTGCAACTTTCCTTAGAAGAAGAAGACAACGCATAACAATAGTTTCCATATTTTAATCTGCTTAACCAGAAAAACGAACTTTACTTGGGGGGTTTTAAAGCTGAAAACATTCTGGTTTCTTTTTTTCAGATTTAAGAGGCTGGGAAACAGCTGAAATTCTCTGGGGCAATACACGAGATTTTTTTAATAGTAAAAGGAAATTCTTTAGAACTGTATTCAAAATCTTATTTGAATGCCAGGTTTCAGACATAAAAGATCTTTTACTAAAAGCAGTTACATATGTGTAAGGAATCTGATCTCGATTCTGGGTTTTTACTGCATACGAGACTGAACTTGGGTTCCATGATGCTCATTGTGAAGTAAAATGTAAAACTGAAAACTCGGGACACCACCTCTTTCCTGCACACTCAGCCGTTCCTCAGGAATGCTGGAATCCCAGTGTGTTACATGGGATTCCATTCCCATACCACCTACGCATTTCCTGATTCCTCGCGATACCATTTTGTTGGTTTGCATGCAATGTGCAATCATGCACGTTTCTGTCCGTCCATTCAGAATCACTTTGGTTAAAGTGATGGCGGTTTCTAGCAGAAGGAAAAGGAGGCACTGCGTTGAACACCTTTCAAAGCAGCCACATGTGAGCCATTAGGCCATCAGTCTTCTGGTTTGTGAATGCAAATGGAAGAGGACTGCATTTTCCTTTAGCTGCTCTAGCTAATGTAAAGGCAGTCCTAGACAGATCTCCAGCACATTCCTAAAGCCATTCATTATCTCCAGTTCAGTTTACTACATAGTTTTCTACAGTTACCACTGGCACAGCCATCAGGAGGACCCACTCTGAATAAGCAGACTGAAGGGGTTATACAAATACTTCTTAATTAGGAAAGGAATTGCAAATCAACTGATTTGCAGTGTGATCCATATCAACATCATGCATGCAGGCAGTTTGACATTGCAACCAACCACATACAGTAGGAACATAAGAATGGTTAACAATGAATTTGGCCATTCACAAGCTTACTGAATGAAGACTTCGATCAAGCCAGTTCTCAAAAGATCCCAGGGTCAGCATCATAGTTGCGTCTACATAGGTCTCATATTTCCAGTGCTGAACGTGGCTTGTAAATACTATAGACCTCTGGTCAGTGCATAAGCAACTAACCTTAAGACTGACCATTAATGTCTAATAAAGTATTTTCAAACACATTTCAGTATGAAGCATTCCCTTAAAAACATGCAGGCCCTATTGCTATGTATTATACTGTATAACAAATCAAACTAGAATGACAAATATATAGATGACAATAATAATAGCTTTTATACTACAACTAATAATAGCTTTTCTTCACAAGCGATGTCAAAGCCCTTTACACATACTGTAGTAGATAACTCCCTTCATCCACAACCTTACGTGAAGCCTTAACAAATGCAGGAAACACCTTTGAAGAGTCCCTGCTTTGTGCATATGAAATAGCAAAATCATAGCACATTTTGCTCAAATTAGGTTGTCTTTATGTATTAATCTCATCAAGTCTAAATCTCTGCAAAATATTCATGATGATAAGGATTAGTTTTTCTTTAATATTTAAGAGGAAGATCTGACAACCCAGAGTTAATTGTATTTTCTCTCATTTCTAAGAAATGTTAAGGATCTCTGAGCAAAAAGAAGCACAAGGAGTAACCATTTACAGAACATTCAGACAAAATTTTCCAAGTTGGAAATATGCGCTTTCTTCCGTTCAGTGAGGTTTCCATCAGAAATCAACGTGAAACGTTGCAAGGCTACGAGGGGACAAGCGATTCAGGCCAAAAAGAGGAACGTTTCCAATTTTCGTTTCAGTAGAAATGACAGAAGCAGCCAACCATTTCATTTTGACAGCCCTGGGGACACAGAAAGTGTTGCACCTTCTTCCCGCTGCCCTGACGGGCATGTCGAGCCCAGAGCCGCCGCGTCACTGTGGACCCGCACTCCCAGCAGGGCCCCGTCCCAGTGCCAGCTCTCACAGGAGCAAGTGGGAGCGTGCGCCGGCTGCCCCACCCCGCACAAAGGAATGTTCGGAAAAGGCGAAAAAATGCAGCACACACCTACAGGCAGTGATTAATTGTGCAGACAGTGCATGAATCATCTTAAGCAACACCTAACAGGCCCTGATAACAAAAACGGACCCTTGGGCACTCCTGCTGCAATCCTTTCGCTGGCAAATGACCTTTAAGCCTGATGAGCTAAGCCTGCTGCTTTGGCATTGTGGTGCTGCTGCTCATGGATCAGAGCTGCACTTACTTTACACAGCTGGAGACACTGCACTTCCAGGAGGGGGGTTCTGAGTCTAATATGGCTAACATTTAAAATGTAGATGGGAGCAATTGTTAATGAGTGTGGCTCACTGCTCCATCTACTGTACTGTACAGAGAGCTACCTCACCCTAGCCCTCTGTCTCAGAGTCACATCTTTCGATATGTTTTGAACTCCGCCTGCCCAACTTTATCACAGGGCACTTATCACAACCTGGAAGAGCGGCACATCACGGATCCTGACCAGTGACAGCAGGTGCTGCACACATGCCAAGGAAACCAACCTGACACAATCGCCCACCCCCTGCTGAACCCAACCAGTTTAGTTCCACTTGCATTTCCCCGGGCCTGAACCAGAATTTCTGGATTAACCTGGACTCAAGGCTATTTAAAATTCATATTGACCTGAGATGCTGTTTTTCTTTAGCTGGTATCATGAGCTTCCTCAGGCAGTGTTCTGTGTCCTTTTTTCCCCTATTTTTTTACGACACAATCATACCAATTGTTACTCTAAATAGTTGCTTTTAATTGGGAACGCAACCTTAAACTCAGGTTACAGATGAGAATTGTACTTTTATAGAAGCAAGAAGTTCTCAATTCCTACTTTTTGATCGGCTTTTTAAATTTAAATACATTTAAATTTTCCCAGCTTCAGATCTAGGAAAAAACTTTGATTTTTGCTTAGCTGAAACTTTACACAAAACTATGGTTATTTGAAAGACGAAGCTTTTTTTCTCTTTATGAATTTAACGAGGTTGTCTCCCCCTGCTGGTGAAGCAGTGTACTACAATACATGCATTTCTTAACTACAGTCGAAGAGTAGCAGCGCTACGGGACAGAAACACAGCTAGCACAAATCAATTTCAGTTCTTAAAAAACATTAGTTTTTTAGTTTTTGTCATACATGTGTAATGCTTGCTGGTTATTTTAAAAGACATTTAAGTTAAACATTTTAATTTTGACTTTTATATTTAATACCAAGTTTCAATTTCCAGAAAAAAATGTTATACTTGTTTCCATGGTGACGCTCTCCAACACACAAAGGCTGAAGGAAGAAGGCCATCAGTCAAACTCGTTTATTTATTTTTAGACCTGTGGTTTGCGTTAAAAACCAGACCAGAACAAACCAAGTCAATGGGGACAGAACAGCCAACCCTTTTATTTTCTCTGAGCAATGAACCTTTTTATATTTCATATACACGTGATTTCCGTCTATTCAGTATTTCCACTTCACCTTACCACACAGAAAAACATTCCAAAAATTACAGCGATTTTTCATTTCAAATCTGGCAAAGGATAGTTAACCCCATGCTTCACCCTCAGAAAGGCTATGTTCTTAGCAAATAATAACTAATTGTACTAAATAATGTTAGAAGAAAAATATTTTTTATCATTTTAAAAGTAGTTGGCTTCCAAACCAGCACATGTAGTGCTGAAGCTGAATATTGTAAAGAAATACGGCCAACATACAGACTGTCCTCTTTTTTTAACAGGGACGTTGGCCGTCTGGGCTAGTTTAAGGTCTTCTTCAGCTCAACCGGGAAAACCCCTGTTACGGGACGCCGGAGACTCGGGTTTGATCCCATGCGGTGATAGACAAACTGGGGCGGGAGCGGCGAGGGCACAAGCCCAAGAGCCCGAATTCGATACAATACACAAGCACACGACTGGATGCGTACAAATTAGAACTATGGCATGAATATCAAAGCACAACGTTAAATAAAGGTATAATAATAAAAGAGTGAATATATTATACCTATCTATAACTTTATAAATAATTGGGTCCGCTCCTAAAATTATGTTAGACTTTAAGGACAGCTTGAAAATATATGACTAAGCAGCACTTATTTTCATATCTAAAAATGAACAAAAATTCTTTACAAAGGTAGATATACCTGAGAATCATTTGGGGGCTGTTAATAAATAATTGATCATTAGCAGCAGCTAAGTACAATATCAATTTTACCTATATTAATATTAAGAAATACTGGTAGGTGTCACACATTACGAAGTGTTTCGTAACTCTTAACCTGAATGCCTCTGGCTAATAAGGGCGTATTCCACTTTGGAGGCGGAGCGCAGGCCACCGGTCCAGACGGCCTCTGCCCCGCCCAGCCCTACCCCGCCCCGAGACTAGTCTGCAGGAAGCGTCTTCACTGAATTAGCCAGTACAGCCCAATCGCACAATAGAGAGAAACGTGACGGGGGGGCACGTGATGCACTGTTTACTGCCTTCTCAACAGGTCAGAAGCTTTTGTTTCAAAAGAGACAAAGTATAATGATTGGAGGAGCTTTAAATACAACATTCTAACTTATGCCAAGTTTATTTTTCATATTATTGCGACGTCCGATATGTTTGTGAAAGCTTATATTCGAGAGATGGGACAATACATTTGCACTTCACTCCAATTGGAGTAATGTGACCTTGAGGCCAAACACACACTCAAGCTCATACTTCTGTTACCTACTCCTTGCGACACACAACTAATCTCTTAAAACTCCAGAGGCAGTAACAGGTATTAGATGGGCATGTGTAAGCAATTCAGTTTAGCTTAGCCAGCATGATTAGACATCACTTTCTTGAATTACTTATTTGCATTCAAGTAAGTCTGGATGACTTTTAAGCAGTAGGTGTATATTGCTACAGTATATCCAAAGTTTTTTTTTTGTCAAACATGCTGCTGTGAAAACAGTCAAATACAACGACGCTATGAGTCAGAGATGCACAAGATCTTGATTTCAAACTTATGAGGAAGCAAATTGCAGTACATTCAATACCCAGTTCTGCTACACTGAGGCAGCTGGCATGTGTTCAGAAGAAACTTCCACTTTACAATTCCCACCCTGATGTGGAGTCAGTCTTGCCAAAATGTAATAGCCTGTATATTTGTATAACGTGAGGGAGCGAGGCCCAGTCTCCAGACAAAGTATAAAAGCTAGTCATGAGACACAGAAACTGGCAGATTGTCACCTGGAAAACACTGGCAGACAGGAAAACACTTTAAATGGAAACTCTGAAGCTAAATTTATATGCATCCTGATGAGTGTCCGATTAGTCATACAAATGTTTTATACAAACATACGCACACAGTACATTGCCATATAAATGTATATTTAATGTGCAGGGATATTAATATCAAATAAGAAAATTTCATTTTAAAGCATGCTTTCTGGGGGTAAATGCATTGATTTTGAATGCAAAATGTCATTTATATATACTGTATATAAAATCCTGTTGGCTCAAGAAATTTAAAATCTGCCTAGAATTAAAATGGTTTGAATCTTGTCTGAATTGAGCACTGCAGGGATCCTGATTTTGAGTGATGCTTTTAGGTCTTCAGCAAGCTAGAGCTGAGTTCACAACACTGGTCATGCAGTGCTGGAGCCCAAACATAGATTTTAATTTTGCACTTTAAAACATACTTTAATAAAACACACAATCATTTTTTTTAATGATTCTTTTTTGCATGTGTGGCAAAAAAAAATTGGTTATATTGCAGGAACACACCTACTACATAAAAGTCAGACTAACTTGAATGCACATAAACAATTAAAGTGATACAGTATCTAACGCTAGCTAAGCAAAACTGAACTGAGCTACTTTTTTTAAAGAATGACGATGCAGCTTTGCTATCTAAATAGATGAAATATTGGGTTTGTATGTAGAATGTAGGACAAGAATTCATATCTCTGACAATGTTTCATAACATAAGTACTGGAGATGTGTCATACGTTAAAGAGGACAGACGTACTCTTAACATGGATCAATTATGTTGGGTAAGCCTTTTGTAACTTATTTAAGAATTCTCATGATGAATTGTTAATACGTATTTCGAACACAAAGTAGGACATTTACTATTCACAGTACGCTGTTCAGTGTGAAGCAAAATACTCATTACATACTTCAATAGTGAAATAGCATAAATGCAGCTGGCAAATAAAATAACTTTTACATATTTTATTTAACATATCTGCAAAACAAATGCTAGATCAGGTCACTGTAGAAAAGTGTTTTATTTCCTACCCCTCGGCAATATATTTTACATTACTGCACAGTGTAATACCAAATTTACGAAATAAGTAAAATACAACGTAAATTCTAATATACAGCCAAGCCATTTGACTCTAAAATAATAACTGTAAATACACGCGTTTAATGTTGGAATTCTTGAAGTAGAAATTAATGATACTACACTCGCATATAAACACTTCTTTTAGCGAGATAAATCGTAGCAAATTCGTCGCAACACAAACGCGCGGTTCAGTGCGGATCATCAGTACCCAATGGGTTAACAAGCTACTCAAACAACGCCCCCACATCCAATACTCCTCCCCTCCCGAATCCTCACGCAGCGAACGTCAATACTCACCTGCGCAGCACATTTTACTGTACAGAAAACCGCTCCTCTCTGCGTCGCTCATTTCATTCAGATAATTTGCCCGTTCGTTAATTATTTCTCGTTTAAAGGCGCTGTACCAGGATTTAGCCCCTGCGGTGAAGTCCGAAGAACGTGCCATCTCTGACGGGGAATCGTCTGCAGAAACGCTCTTCCTAATTCTATCTACAATTTGCTACACACAGGCATTTGAGCTAGCACGAAAGACCCTCAGAGAAAGCTGCTCTGCATTAGGGAGAGAAAAAAAAACACGGTGCTGTATGTATCCAATTACATATAGTGTAGTTTTCTTTCCCTTTCAAAGCCCAGCCCATTTAAACGGAGAATAGTAAAAAGAAAAAGGACAGTCCCTTTTCGCGTGTCACCACGCCCGCTCTGAATGCTCTTTCGTGACTTGATCTAGCTAGGTACTCTATAAACTTTTTGTTGTTTTAAAACAAACAAATCAGAGTCCAAGAACCAACCGTCTTAGACTAGAACAGAATTACTGAAATTCACGAAATTTGCGTACGTCTGGTCAATTTTGCCAGCCAACCTAAAAAATCGCTAACATAATTTAGTAATTTTCTAAAACGTATACGTTTATTTTTCACTACAGGACATCAGGCTGGATTATTTTGTGTTCTAGATTTTAAGTGCTTTTTGCCTTTTTATATACCTTTTATTAGTTTTCCAAATACTAATATGTGTGGACAGAAGCTCAAGGCAGTGGTAAAAGTCCTAAGAAAACCAGAGACAACATGTCGAGCGTCGCCCAGCTTTTAATTTTACCTTTTTAAAACAAATCGCGGGACTGTTTTGCTAAAAATCCATCAACACATCTATACGAAATAACATTTGTATACACTCACTAATTACTACAACTGTTTAAGATACTCCTGTAATTTTTATAGAGATTTCTCAGGCCGCTAAATGAAACTAACAACTTACGACAGCAATATCTAGCCTTCAAACGACAGCATCTCGTAAACCAAGACACTAACCTGCCAGCCCTGGTACTGTAATTCAGAACAAACGAATTTGCAGTAACGCCAGGAATTTTTCACACCTCCGAACACTATAACCTGTTCATTTCCTCTGGAGGAGGATGTTTTTATCCATAAAAGGCGCAGGGCGAACAAAACAAGAACTTTAGGTTGATGTCCTGAATGATGAAAGTTCTTCTCCACTTTCCAGGTCTGAGAAACAAAAACGCGTTTTCAAGAGCTTTAATGTCTGAGTCGCCTGTCTGAATACTTTTTACAATACATTCCTAGATTTTTTGTCTTACATTCAAGAACATTATCTGATTCAAGCATGTAGCAACACCCTATAGTAAACGTCTGGTAATGTACTGTACCTCTTACTGAAACCAGTATTCTACACCAGCTACTACCAGATGAGGAGGAGAACAGAATTTACCCTTAGGGCTGGTGGGTGCAACGTATTTTAAATAGGGATCTACATCGAATATATGAAAATGAGGAAACAATTCAACTGACAATTTACATATACTGTACAGCATACTTTGTTTATAAAAGTCATATTATGGATAGATCTCTTTGTACTTTAAAATAAAATATTTTAAAATGATCCTTATTATATTTCTATTTTTCACATTTGGATGAATGTGCCCAAAGAAGGAATAGTTTTGGTGTAGTCTATGAATATTGGGGGTGATTCTAATTACAGTAGCTACATTCTTGTTTATATCAAATGGCTACTTCACAGCTCATCAGCACAGAGGGTGCCTGCCATGGTACTGCCACTTCAATCCTCTGAAGAAGTTGCAATGAAACAGAACTTAAATGCCACACTTGCCTAATGCCCACAGAAGCTTTGCCGCTAGTTCAGAATGACGGATTGGGTCCGTCTTGGAATAATGATGTCTTTACAGGCAGTTTGTGTTTTGTGGTTTAATTGCACAAACTTCATGAGGTGATGTCTCTCATACACTAAGTGTCCCCTGGTACAAATCTACTGTATTATTACATTAAGAATAACATTACAACTTATTTATAAAATTTGGTCAGCTGAGCGGAATAAACTCTGTACAGCTGTAATGGGTAATTTCAAAGAGCTGCTGAATCCTGCAGATTGTAGTTCCTTCTACACCCCTGTTGAAACTCATTCTTCTGAGAAGCTTTAGAGAACATAATCTCGACCAAATAAATAAGAACACAAAAAGAATCGGCACTTATTTTAATATTTGTCAAGAGACACCACGTCATAATTATCAAAACACACACTGTGTCAGTGATAGTGTTCTAGTGTTTTTGTACCCATATGCATGATCTATACCCACTACGCAACTCCTATTGCTTGTCTAGAGATTTTAATTTATTATCCCCACTTGTGAGACCTCAACTGAGCTCACAGCAGGTGAAATGTACTGAATTAGTGTCCTGGTCACCGAGATAGCAAATTCTTGACTGACTGGCATAACACAACATTCTGCTTCACCACTGCAAAAAGCCAGTTCAGTGCAGTGTTGAGGCCAGACGGCAGCTGTTTGTCCCTTCTGCTGCTGCAGGCTCATCTTTCCTGCTTCATCTGTCTAGGAGCCCTGGAGGCTCCAGTGATACTCCACAAGGTGTGCCTTTTTGTTTATCGTCAAACAGAATTCCATACAAGAGTATTAAAAACATCCCTTTGAAAGTGACTATTTTCTGGTTAGGAAGCTTTACTGGACAACAGGAAATGCTGAAACACTCGCCCAGAACTTCTGACCTGTTTTAGATCTGATTTTTGTTAAGAGTGTTAAGAGTTTATAAACCACATATGCACTGTGTAGGGTGACTGCACTTGCCATTGTTAGAGGATGTACAATACTGCAGTTTGGTGGTAAAGAGTTTCATCAGGACTAATATAAATACTAGAAATGGAAGATTAGTGTATAAATTAAATATCTGTACTTAATAATATTAACACTTTGCATGTACAGTATAGCACATACCAGAGGACCACAATGTGCTTTTCAAAAGGGTAGAGACTGTACACTGAAGTGCAGCAACTTCTTTTGTTCTGCAAACTGAGGCACTAAGAGAAAACAGGTACAGTACCAAATTCTGCCAAATTAAAATTGGCATTAACATAACAACACACCAACATCTGGTAGCTAAGCATGCAGATTATTCCACGTTTGTGGTAATATCTGACAGGCAGCATCCTGTCAGATATGATCAGCACATTTCGTTCTATGAAAATGTGACTGTGCTGTGCTAACACATGAAATATTTGAATAATTCTTTTGAGAAAATGATTGTGACTAATCTTTTAGAATGTCCTTTTCAGTGAAAAAAAACTTAGAATGTCAAGGTTTCTGTCTACAGACTGAATTTTATGTATTAAATAAGTTTGTCTGATTCAATGATTCAATGAATGTAAGCTATTTTATTCGATCTGAGGTCCCGAGTAAATGAAAGACAAGCCCTCGATAATGCAACAAAACAGAGTGGAAATTTACTGTAAAACATAATGAAAGCAGATCCAATCGAAAACTTTAATCACATCTCCAGATAAGCTTGTTTTGACTGTGAATTCATGTTGTTAAGGTCACTGACATATTGAGTATTGACGCAGCGGAAGAAAACATTCATCGAGAAATTGTTTTATGCTCATAAAGGAAATGATTAAGATGGTGTTTGGTTGCTCAGCCACACTTCCTGAGGCAAATTAAGGAGGTTTCTAGTCTGTAGAATCTGGACTGCATTCGGGCCACATTTCAACCATCGAATACTTCAAGAAGTGCCCCGTTATCAGTTTTAAATGCACTGACTGGGTACATCACTGACATTAGAGGTCCGCACGGGCATGAAATTGAAGCTCGAACCCGGCCCGTACCCGAGACCTTGAGAATCGACCCGACCGAGCCCGAATGGTACTGCCATCTGAAATCGGTCCCTCTCTTTCTCTCAGAGCGAGCAGACACACGGAGACGGATTCTCACAGACACGGTTTTACAATGTTTTGCTCGGCTGCTATGCGCTTTAGTTGAAAATGCCGTGCGCTGAGAAAAACTGGTATTTTATAAATCTATAATAAGTATCTGTAATACTTTTGAAGGTGGGGAACGGCTGATAACCGTAATAGGCCTACTTAAAAAGCTAGCACTATAAGCAAAGTGAATATGCGCGCAGGCATTACTGGTTTTAGCTTTGTTACACACAGACGAGAGAGAGAATGAGAGCGAGCGAGCGCGCGCGCAAAATGAGATACGAATTTCTTCTAATAAAAATCAATATAAAACATATAATAATAACTGATTTTCACTTATTAGAAAACAGACCCGAAGCCGGCCCGAGCCCGAAGTTGTACGTGAAAAACCGACCCGCACCCGGCCCGAAACCCGATGCTAAATGACATAGGTGACAAAGTGCATTTCCAGTTTATCAAGGGAATTCATAATTAACTTAAAGGGGCAGATACAGTATAATCTGCAAAAAATGCAGCAGTCATAAGAAACGCTGGGAATTTTGGACAGACTTTTGACCTCAAGAGGCAGTAATCATTGTTCATTCTTTTTGTCATGACAATCTCTCTTTGTATTGGCACAGCACTAGCATATACTGTGTTGCACATTTCGGTGTGCATCTTACAATGACGTACTGTACATTACTTCTCTTTATAAAACAATTAGCATTTTTTTCTGTCTTCAGTGGATCTCAACTGATCCCAATTGATCAAAATATATTCGTTGACCTCTGGCTGTAGGATCATATTTCCTAACATTACTAACTTTAAAAGGTAAGCACAAAAACAAACCTTTTAATATTTTTAACTGGGAAACAGAATTTGTGAAAGATATGACAGGACAGAAAATAAACATAAAGTAGAAAATGTGAAACACTACTGTATGTATGCAGAAAAGTGTTACAGCAGGAGAAATGTAGGCTTAATTTCAATGTCCACAGTGAGCTTGCAGGCTACAGTATGTGATAAGCTACTCTCACCACCTACTTCCAGCTAAAGCAGTTTTATTACCTCTAATCTTTAAGAATCACTAAGCACACAAATTCCAGATAAGTTTGGACTTCGAAAACTTGAGAAAAACCACCTCCAATAACATCTAATCTATTATTTAGACAGGAAACTCATTGTTATCTTTAGTAATGACAGTGTATCCAGGCAGTGTACAGATGGAAAAGCTGCCATAAACTATGGGCCACATTGAAAAGGTCAATTCTGTAAACAGGTCAGAAAGACCCAGGCACTGTTCAGAGAGTCAAAGATGTGTCTAGTCACCTGCCGGTTCAGGCTAATCAAATAGACTCCCAGGACTCAAAACATACTACAGGATAGAGACTATAGTCCCAGTTAAACCTATAAATTAGCCCTAAATGACAGAAATTGTGTTTTGGCAGTGTTTACTGATAGCTTTACCAGTCCCAGTTATCAAGTACCACAGACCAGAGATTCGTCCCTTTTAGGAGTTATAAAAAAGCCAATAACAGATTGGCACATTGCACAAAGTATAATATTTGCTTTATACAATAGGTATGCTGTAAGTATAAATGTTTTTTTTAATAAGGAGGCTTTAAGGGAACTATTGTGTGTCAAAAGTCCAATGACAAAATAAGACCTGAGACTGAGAGAATGTGCTTGGGAGGTAGAAGGTCATTGTTCTGGAGTGTTCTAAGAAGAGTGGGAAGGCTCAGTTCTGTTTCCAACAAACAAGACACAGCCTTCAGCTGTCAAGGAGAGAGCTAAGTGTTATGGTGGTTTCCAGGAAATACACTCTTTGAGTAAGCCATTCTACTCCCTCTCTTGCTTTACATGAGGACTCTGTGGTGCATTATTTAAACTGGCAAGAGCCATGACAGGCTCCTGTACCTGAGAATATAGAGAAACAGATCTACAAATATAACCACACAGTGTAGTTTCTTCCATTTTCCATTTAACTGGAAAACCAACGTTGGAAATTGAATTTACCTATCATTCAGATATGCACATTTTAAAATACATAGCGCTCTCACAGATGTGCTTTGGTTCAAAGACTCATTGTATATACTGTCAGGCAACAAGCCTGTGGTTAAAGCCACAGAAATTCAAATAACCAAATAATGCTTTAACACTGTCAATTCCACTGTAAAGTCAACCACGTTATTAACTAAAACCTATGCAGGTTTTATCCTTTTAGAAAATTGTGTAAGGTCAAATTGAGATTCCTATGAAACTGAATAACATTTGAAAGTGGCAAAATTTAAAATGGTATTTTCAAGTCTAAGCCTCTAACAATCAGCCATGAACCCAAATCACAATACTGGTCTGTTGTCTTCACTTCAAAGCAATCCGCTCTTTATAGCCAGAGACTCCAGGAGTTTCTTTAAGACCACGAGTGGACATGCAAGGTCTGGTTTAAGGAATGACGAGCATCCCTAAAGCCAAGTTAAAAGTTCACTGCTGGAATTGAGCACTGAGAAACAGTAGTATGCTGGTTTGGTCACAGTTTTATTTAGACCCATTCCTCTCGGGACCTTTAGCCTTAACCTGAGTAGGAAGCTGTTTCTTTTTAAACCCACCATTAAAGTGTCCAAACATGCCGGAGTAGGTGCAACCTTTATATACAAAGAAAACATATTGAATGGAAAAGTTGGAAAAAGAAATTCCCAATGGGATTGACATTGCTAATAACATTAGGTGCTGTAAAAAAAATACAGATAGGACAACAATAATGTTATGGTTTGGAATAAAATCCATGTAAAACAGAGTAAACAAAAAACCAAGCCAGCAAAACATGGGCTAATCAATTCCTTAATCTGCAGAAGGAGTCCTAATCATCACAGGATCAACCGAGTCTGTTGCCATCGTTCCCATGTACTTCCTGGACAACCCCACAGCGCGTCTGGGCGCAGCAGAGGAGGCAGCTAGAGAGAATAAAATATCCGACTGTCATCAGCCTCTTCACTGGGCCGGAAACAGCTGTGACCAGATAGCTCACCAATCCAGAGGAAGGACAGTAAACTGCGCAGGAGAAATGAGTCCTACTGTATTAACTCTTCCCTTGGCTTCTAAGAAATTACCAAGCTGTTTCTTTTCAACAACTGTTTTGTGAGTTAAACTTTTATTTGAAGGCCAATTTACCTTGTGTCTGTTGCACTGCCTTAGTGTGTGAGAAATGAAACGAGCATTGACTTACACCTCTAGCTTCTGTTCTAAGAAACAGGTTAAGTGTGATGGGCAGAACACACCTGGGTGAAATTGCACATTAAACCATCGAGAAAAGCTATTGTTGTGAAATTGCGTGACATCTTAAGATTTTAGATTTGACCAAAAAAAAATCGCACAGCTCACATGAAAACTCTGGATATAGACCAAAGAATAATGCCGGCCAAAGATTTTTGCCTTAGGTTAAGTAATTAAAAGAGAGTGTAAAAATAATCTGATCCCGAAATTCAGCTAATACATCACATGTGTGCTTCTTCCTCCTAAAGGTCTAGAAAGCTGTATGAAAATATCAAGTATTTATTCTCCCTTTACCATTATGTCATTGCCTGGTTTTGTCATGGTAAATCCATCTAAGTGTCCCAACAGATGTCATCTTATTTGGCTTTTTTAGAAAGTGGTGTCTGATTTCTCTCAATAGAATAGAATAGCCCTTAAGAACCACTGTTTTGTCCTTCACTTACCAACAGTCCCACGACTCTAATGGAGACAATTCTCCTTCACTCATTTCAGAAAGTTACATGGAATGATGTGTAATGGATGGCGGGTCCATCTTTGTCTTTTAGAGCAGGCAAGAAAATGCAATCTGAACAATCTAAAAGACATTTTTCTTTGTTTCTCCATCTCAAAAGGATACTCTTACATCTTCAGACAGCTGTGACACCTCCATGTCAGTCAAATTTATTAAAGTGTTTTTTTTTGTCTGCAGTCGTTGCAGAACTACCAACGTGCTTTTCAGATTCTTAGCATCGTTTTACAGATAATTGTGGACTCTGGAAACAATAGATTTCAAAACTTTATGCACCTTTTCTTCTTACTGTACCACAGTTATGCTGTAAGGGCAGAAAAACAACTAGTTTGATAATCAGCTTCACAGATCTCAGGCGCCCTTCTGTCAGAATTGTAATGACACAAGTCTGTGACGGTTACTGTTTTAGTGTGGCAACCAGGCATTTAAGAATCACGCCCTATGAACTGAAAAATTCCATCGAGACACTTTTAAATAGAAACAATAAAAAGCTTGAATCCAAACAGGTGAGAGCTGAATGCTGTCTGTTGGAATATAGTGGTAGAGATGACATTTGAGTGAGAAAAGATGTCCACATACTCCAGGGCACAGCATGTAACGACAGGATAATGAGAACGGGATGTTTCAAAGTCATTAAACGGAGAAAGGTCATTTCAATAGCGTTATGCAGCATAGCTGCTTCTCCTGCACCTCAGTGTTATAATACACAACAAGGAGAAAAGTTACAGTATAAACAACTTCCACCACACATTAGAAATACAAGATCACATATCTCTTTTTCTCTTTCTATGCGTGTATAAATGTAAACATTACGCTTAAGCCGGCATAATTTAAAGTTTCCAACAGCACGTTAAAGGACACATTATTAAACTGTGATGAAGTGTCAATTATTGAAAGGAACATATCCATTAAGAAAGCTTCATTATGTAAATGTTTCCATTAAGGAAATCTCTAAATAAAGATCTTTACTGTTAAAAATTATCTCTGATGAAATCTTAAATATAATAGATGATGTAAAGAATGACACAAAAGCCCCCACTATTAGACAGAATAAGCTTAAAGACTAAAAGGCTTCAGTTTGAACAATAGACACATCCACCTTGTTTAAATGCATCTCCACTGAAGTTGAAAAGTCACAAGTCACAACTGGCAACGGCCAGTTTGGAAAGTGGAAATTCAAGGGTTAATATACAGTACCAGTTTCACAATGAGACACTAGTCCTCTGCGTCAGTAGCTTACAGCCAGCGCTTACAGGGTTAAACCACATGTTCCTAAGGAGAGAGAGGGAGCGAGAGACTTGAGGCAGGGCAAGAGAAAGGCAGGCAGAGCAGACGGAGAGCGAAGACATCTCCACAACAACGAGTCCTTACCGACTGACTTTGTCGGCCAGTAAAGGTCAGTGCCTTTTCGGCTTGACGTTGTTCTTGTTTAGATCTGGGGAACTTACCTTCACTGTCCTGCCTCTTGCGCTTTCTCCAGTGCCAAACAACAACCAATGTGACAATGTGGCCCAAAACCACCAGAGTCGGGAACACGTTTCCGGGGGGATTCGCCGGCATCAGGAGCAAAACCAGGTGGGAAGCGAGAACCGCTGACAGGTGGGAGGGGATGGGGGGGACTGGTCTTAAAAAAAAAAAGCCTGAGGTGGACTAGGCTTGCTCTCACTTGCAGAAGTAAAGACGGAGAGCCTGAGCCCGAGATCCCCCCCCCTTGGTGGTTTACTCTCGGGCGGAGTCCCCTCCCCTGCCGTTCTCTTTTTGTGAAGGTCTCAGCCCTTCTCTCGCTCTCGATCTGCACTGCAGATACTCCTCCCGTGTTTTCTCGCTGCACGTTACGGGCAAGTCCTTCCTCTACTCACTGCTCCCGTGCTTTTACATTTACACTTCCATCTGTTTTTACAGAAGCCGGCTGCAGTACTGCAGCCCTGCAGTTTAGTTAATAATATATGAGACTCAGCCAGTGGCTCTGTGCCAGGACATGGAATAAGAGTAAGTGCTAAAAAACGGTTTTCCAAATTTGTCACTTTTACCTCCTTTACTTTTCTCACTCTTAAAACAGAATCTTTCCTAACATGTTTCTTCTTGTTTATTTAAGTACCAACTGGCTTCTTGTACCCTTGTACTTGTTTTTGTCTGCTTTTGATTCCCAAAAACTTTTTTTTGTTGTTGTTTCTTCTAATGGTTTCCTCATGTAGAAGGTCCCTGCTTATTTCTCTTGCTTTCCTGAGGATATTTCCACCCAAAAGTTAGCTTAAGGCAGTTCTGTTTTTTTTTTAAAGAAACATGTTCCCTTCCTATCAGCCAGGATAATATTTCACCCGTCACCAGTAAGCTCATCTCTAAATAGAACCAGCTGTGGTTTTCCTCGTGCCTGGATGAGACAAAGCACATTGAAAAAGGCAGCCAGTTCTTCAGGACAATCCTGTCCTTGAAGAGGCTTTAAAAATAGTATTGCGACAAGGAGTTCCCTCTAAACAAATACCTCTGCCTCCCCAGAAGAAAGAAAATTAGTGTCTTGGAGCAATGCTTAAAAAAAATAAAAGGAGACCTTTTTTAAACACTGAAGTCTTGTTTTGTTTTTTGACATCACATCTTACTGTACGTTATACCTACGGGTCTGTTTTAAACAGATGTGAGGATCAATGTATCACCCAGGGGTTCTTAATTTTCTCAATTGCACCCTTTCCTCCTTTCCTTGTGTTGTCTTTACTTCTAATGTGCCTAAGATGAATGCTTTACTTACAAATCAATAAAAGCCCCTGTTATAGAAGAAACAGACCAGCCCTTATCACTAAGCAAATATCAACTACTTTAAAGTTCAAACACCCTTAAGCAAATGCAGGAAAGCTACAGAATCCAGCCACAGGACAACTTCAAAGCTGACCTATCTAGGAGAGACAGGTGAAAGCATTTTGCTATTGCTCATGTCCAAAAACCCGTTTAAAGAAATAAGTCCTTCCCTCTTGCCTCTCCATGCAAATGACAGCCAAATGCCACCTACCATGTCAGCTCCGGAGGTTACTGGAGGGAGGGAGACGGTCATGAGCCGTGGCAGTAACAGACAAATAAAGACGACACATTAAACCTATTTCAGGTCTGCCACAGCGAGGACAAGTTTAAAAATGGAAAAGCATCTGACTTGGACAGTGAAGGTCAGAACACAGGCTGCGTACTTTTCTCCTTTTGAACATATACCCCATCTCACACATAACCCAGAAACTCACACCTCACACCCCACCGATTCAGGGACCTACCAGGTATGATCTTCATCGGGAGCGCAGGAGGAAGAGGGCAAAGAGGTGGCTGAAACAGAGGAGAGCGGTTTGGTGCGCTCTGCCTGGTATCTCTCCTTTTTTTCAATTTTGACAGCCCATACCTCCTGCTTGGATATGTCAGTGTGTTCCCCTGTGTCCTTACAATTAGCGGTTGTTGGGGATGGGGTGGGGGGGGGTGTTGTATTGGAGTTTGAGATGGATAAAAATATCACGCTGGTCATGCTGTCACAGTTAGAAACTGATGAAACGTATCTGGCGTCGGCATTGCTGCCCATTAGGGCTTCTTGTTTTGAAGGTGGAAGGCTATTCTGTCACCCTTTCAGCTTATAAAAAGAGCCTCCAGGTACAGTATTTTGAAAGAGAGGTCACAATCTGGTCAAGAATGGGAGGGCTTGGAGATTATGTGTAATATAATGAGTGTTATTTACAATTACTTCAAAATACATACTGAATCTCTTCTTTTTTTGTTGTTTTCACTACACGTAAATCTTGACATAACAAACTGTAAAACATCACTTTCTTCCTATAGAACTCCTCCATAGTAATATACTGGTAATTCACTGTAGATATGGGTGGAGTGTCAGGTCTCGGTCACAACACTGAGAGCATATAATTAAGTAAGATGTCAACATCCATAAACCAATGATTTTCCTGCTATAATGAATTGCCCATTACAAGCAAGCATGGTTATAATCTGCAAGCAAGGTAAAATGAGATAAATGACAGCAAAATCTGAAGCCAAAATCACAATTTTCAACAAGCACGCAAAACTGTTTGCTCTAAGCACATTAAGGTTCGGCAACTGATTAAATGTCAAAGTTTTTTTTGTCTGAGGAATACCCCCAATCTGTAACAAACTACTGCATTTGGAATTTATAGTGGACTTAACTGCAAAAATAGCTCAGGCGTTATCTGCCCTATTAAAAATTCCTTTGCATTTAACCCTCACTGCTGCATCCAATGGATATTAAACCGTCACCATTGTTTCTTAGTATTGCTTAAACTACCTCTTCATCCTAGATTTCTAATAAGGAAAGACCACCTACCCTGTGGCAAATCAACACAGAAGCAACAGAGCTTCATCTTGTCCTGCAGTGTTTCCTTCTTTAAAACAAAACTCTCGCGCCGGATGCTTAAACTACCACAACTGAAAGCTGTTGGTTTAGTCAGCACAGCTTAGGAAAAATAGGAAATAAAAGGAAACACATTGGCCCAAGAATTATTCATCTGAGCACGTTGCACAATGGAAATAACATGGATGGTGCAGTACTTTTGAAAGTGTACCGTAAGATATTCCATACACTTTATTGTATAAACACAAGTAGCCACATTTATTTTAAATGACAAACTGGAGAGACAGCATGGAAAGTATAGTCCGAATTGCTTGACTCCCTTACAAAGAAGCCCCATCTCTTTTGGAGAGCAGCACTCAATGTATAAAAGCCACATATATAGTAAGTTTGTGAACTATGAATTTCAAAAACAGACGCACTCAGACAAGACAGTATTGACAATAACAAGAAACTGAATTCACTTTCACTAGCATTACTATTGCATTTACCCACCTGTAGGTAAGCAGAGACCAGAGCAGATGATTAGATTTGGTCTTATCATATACTTTGTGTAGAATGCTTTTATGAAATATGCATAATCAACTTTGATTATTTGTATTAAGCGGCTTTTGTTGCTTTTGCAAATTACATAACTAAACCTTTTTTGCTGCCATGAAATTTTTAAAAGCTGTAAATAGAGCTTTCTACATACTAGGTATCATTTTTGCATACTTGTCTGTTAGCAGATTACACCAATGAGGACAAACCAATAGCAACAGTTCCTGGAACAGTGGGTAGGGAAAGAGTTTTGAGTAGAATTATTAATGCTACCCTTGGAATCACTTTTACTGAGAAATGGACAGGACTGTGTTAATATTTTACTTTGAGTGAAAGGCGTCTCCCGAAAAACAAACATCTGGATGGGTGGACCTAGAAGACGTCCAGATTCTATTTCTCAGACCTTGAAACAAATGGCCACACCCTGTACAACCTCATTTAATCAGCAAGTTTATGTCTATATCTACACTGCAACAAGTGGAATTTTTAAGATGGTGAACACAAGAGTCGGAGCTTTGCTGAATTAACTCCATGCAGATAAAAATATATTGTACAGAGTTCTTGCTTTAAACCAAGAAGTTCTGGCAGAAAACCAATTACTGTACATGCAGCCAAAACACAAAGCATAAAATGGAGCAGTCTGGTAACTTGACCATTGTTCAAAACCTAAAGTAATCGGTATGTACTTCACAGCCTCGGCGCGAGGCAAAAGGGAAATTTCAGTTTTTTCTAAGCAGTTTACTTTAATAATACAGGACCTTTACAATGCTTGTTTACCAAATGAATGTGTACTGAGCACATATTAGACTTTGCTTGACTATTAATTACTATTTTCACTTGAATACAATGTAGAATATAATGTTTTATTTTTTCAGCCTTTTCAGTGCTTGGAATAAATCAAGCAAGACTCAATGAAAACAGCAGTTCTTACATGTTACATAGTAAAGCAAATAACATTTCAAAGTCATTCTTCCTGAAATGGACAAAGTACAATCTGTTGCTGGCACAGACCCCAGAAAGTATAATATATCTTCCCATCATAAACACTGCCGATTTAGACAGCTGTTTATTTCCCTCTTAAACGTCATTTGCTTAGTCCCATGCCATTTTTATTTGACAAGACAGTGTACAGTAGGTTTCTTATCAATAAGCAGTTAAGAGAACACCACTTTGTAGTATCAGTTCGGATATACAGGTAAATAAAATCAACGACTTGTGTAAAAAGCTTCTTTGGCATTCTTGTACATATATGATAGAAAAGGACATTAGCAAAGAACAGTCAATTTTCTAACGATGCTATGTCTGTGAACAGATTTGTAATGTCTAAAATGATACCATAGGAAAGCACTTCTAAATTCTACCCCAATCCCCCAAAATATTATTTAAAAAAACAGTATCTTGATTTGTTTTTATTTTTTGATATGATAGTCTACCAACTCTAATGTATGAGCACAGAAAACTAATGAGTGGAGCCTATGGTAGTTTCGAAGTTATAAAGAAACATATGATGGGGTTTCATCATTCATCATAACCAAAACCTTGGTTCTTCATGACTGCCCGTCATTTACTATAAATAATTATAAACTAATTTACTATCTTTACGTTTACGCTTAATTATCACATTTTGATAATAAATACATTCATCATATTAGATATTAGATATATTAGATTTTAAAACTTAAATAGAAAAACTACATTTTATTCTTGTCTCAAATTATTTCTCCATTTACAGTATGTGCTGAAAGTAAGGACAAACTGAAATTGTCAAATGCCAAATTCGAGTTGATTTCACGCATTATATGTTGAGCACCACAAAATCAATCAATAGTATACAGTACAGTTACTTAAACACAAACAGACTCCCAGGTGCTCAACACTGAAATTCATAGCACGGCCTTAAATATTGAATGCATTTGTCCCCTTACTCCTTAACACGATGGGATGTGGCAGTTTGCACATGTCACAAGATGACCACTGTTCTCCCAGTGTTCTCCCAAAGTAAATATATGGACACTTTCCTAGTGCCACACAGATGTGCATGAAGATCACTGTTCTTTAGAAACAGAGTGCATTCATCTGTATGCATGATCTTATAAATGTATTAAATGCAAGTGCGTTTGTGCTTTGCAACTGCAGATGAATGCACATCTTTTCTGAAATACATGCCAGGCTATTAATGGAGCTACACTGCACTGCGTGTCAGTAATTATACTGCACACACTTCAGCAAGGTTTCAGCTTTCATTTGGAGAAGTCTGGAAAAGCACACCAGTGTCTGCCTTTTATAGATATGGTGATCTAACAACAGAGAATATGCTGACAGGGAAGAGAAGAAGCTATCGGGTTGTCTCAAAGTCTGGCTGTTTTATGTATTAAAGTCTCAAATTTGATATAACACATTAGCTTTTGATACATAAATGCTATGGAGACATCAGATAAAAAGATCAGAATCTGATATGGTTGTCAGCATATATTAATGTGTAAACTAACTGTAATTATGCTTATGTTTTATCTTCAAAAGAGACTTATCACTCTAATTATCCTATGTTTTTATATTACATATATAGATTTTGAATATGGTTTTAATGCTTTAGGCATCATTTTCATGAATTCATTATACTGAGTATCAATATAATATCACACTGTGATAAATTCAATTGACTCTAACCTTTGCATGAGCACTAAATTCATTAGAGAGTTGACTGAACACAGGTTCAGTGAGGTGATGCAACCCGCTGACTTTCAAGCCTTGTGCAAATTGAGAAAGAATAAGTGAAAAGAAACCAAGGTGCACAACTTATCACAAAAACAACCTCTGAACTAAGTCGCTCACCTGGGGTGTTCACAGACACTATTTCTTGACCTGACAAGAGGTTACAACCAAGTGCAGTCAGTCAATGACAGACCACAATCAGGGAGACCACGAACCTCAACAAAAGTGATCAGGAGGTCGAGGTCTGTCCATGAGGGTCCAATTGCTACAGAACTCCACCTTTAGTGAATAAGTGGTAGAATGACTGTAGGTATGAGGCGGTGCGGTGGCTCTGTGGCTAAGGATCTGCGCCTGTGGCTGAAAGGTTGCCGGTTTGTATCCCGCGGCCGGCAGAGGAATCCTACTCCGTTGGACCCCTGATCAAGGCCCTTAACACTTAACCCCAACTGCTCCAGGGGCACCGTATAAATGGCTGACCCTGCACTCTGACCCCAAGCTTCTCTCCCGGTCTGTGTGTCTCATGGAGAGCAAGTTGGGGTATGCGAAAAGACAAATTCCTAATGCAAGAAATTGTACAGTATACGGCCAATAAAGTGATCTTAATCTCTTAATCAATCCCACACTGATCACGTGCGGGGGCATGACTTGTTCTCCTTGGTGTGGGTTCATGCTGACATGACAACATGCCGTGTGTGCATGTCTGTGTCTGCCCTGCGATGGACTAGCATCCCGTCCAAGATGTACCCTGCTGGATAGGCTCCAGCTTCCCCATGACCCTGTACTGGATAAAGCAGTGATGGATGGATATTTGCTGGCTAGATGAGCTCAGTACACCTACTTCAAAAATATTTGTCTTTTACCCGATAGCTTTGTGAACATGTAGCAGTGGCAGAATATTATTAGTTTACCGATATGTATTCCTCAGGTGAGGAATTCAGACATGAATCAAAGTTTTGAACGGGCAGTTGTAGTATCAGCAATAGTTGAACTGTGGAATTAAATGTCAATCATAAATGTAAATGAGCACTGCTTTGTGAATTGGAAGTGCCAATTATTTTTACTTTATCCCTTAATATTGATAATTACTACCCATCAAGAGACCTGCATCCTTCTGTCATCAGAAAGCTGTTTTATCCAGTTGAGGGTCAACCTGGAACTTATCCCAAGAGGATAGGGCACAAGCTGGGACTACACGCTGGGCAGGATGCAAGTCCATTTCAAACACACGCAAGCACACAGGGACAATGCTGAAACACCAATAAACAGGAGAACCTGGATACAACCCACATGAACACAGGGAGAACATGCAAACTCCATACAGATGGCACCTCAGGCAGTACTCCAGCTCAGGACCCAAGAGTGAAGGGCAGCAGCTCTCAGAAGGTGATAGTAAAGCTTTACTAGGACACACTGTTGGTCGGAGTAATATAAATCAGTTTGACTAGAATTGCTTGGCCCTTTATCACCAAAACACTGCTGAGTGGAATGCAGTGCAAGGACTTATTGTTTATTTTAGTGATAAACAAAAAAGAAAGAAAAACTCTGCTCGAGAATGTTAGAAAAGCCAAGATTCTTGCACATCAGATCATTACATTTTAAATTGCTACTCCTCTACAACCCAGCCCAGTATAATGAGATTATATGTACTGAACTAACAACGCAAGTATTCGCAATATCATTGCAATGTGAAGTCTTTCACTGACGGAGAGAAGATTGTTTTCAGTGCCACCCACCAAGTTAACTGCGAAGCTGAGATAAAACAGCTGTTAGTACTGTTTGTCCAACTCTTCAGTATATTAGATTGTTTCTATTGCTACTGCATCATTACTTATATTGATTAAAAGTACAGTATGCAGGCGTGGAAAAGCGTGTTTCATAGTTGTAAAGTACTAAACGCTGCGAGTCCAGTTAGTGTTAAAATAGTTATTTTTCCCCCGTTTTAAATGTAAAAATAACAGTCAATTTAATAAATTCTGAAGTATCTGACCACGTGAAGCGCAACTAAATCCGCGTACAAATGGCTTCGGTACTGAGAAAGACATTTCCAGTGATCGCCTACATAACTTGAATAATCACAGAGGTAGAAATCGTTTTTCACTTTCACCATGAAATGTATAGTAAATAATTTCGATTTGATCCGATTTTGTTTTGGTCAGCAAAACAAGACAATCACTGCTATGAAAATGTTGCCTGACTCGTTAAAACACACCCCTAATTAAAACGAATCTGGCTGGACCGCCCTCGAAGGGTTAGAAAAAGAAAGACCACAAATTTCGAGCATTTCCTACCTTGGCCCTGTTGAATCAAATCTTCCATGAAAGATCTACCATCATCATTCTCCATTTCTTTTTTCAATTATTTTTTGTACAGGCACCTTCACTGTCAGTCCAAAGACCACAAAAGAAGTTATGGGACAAGCGCAAGGAAATTCTCCCTCTGCAGCTCCTCAGACCTGTACTGTTATGTTACCGCTGCAGTGTCCATACGAAACAGGGGTGTGGAAGCAAAGTTTGGGGTGGCAGGTTAAAGCTTGTTCACCTACCTAACAGACACGTCGAGTCAAACCCTATCCTAGCGGCAATGTTTTAAGGAAAGGAAATGTGTGGAACTGATTGGAGCCAGGCTCTCTCGCTCAGTCTCAGCCCAACATACACAGAAGCCGTGCTGGGTGTAGCGTGGGCCAGGGCAAACTCTGGGAAATCTACCCACCCCCCTAAGTATTTCTTCAGCATTAGTAAGCGCTATTCCTTTAAAAACAATCCACTGTTAATTGGAGGAACAAAACAACTGTTGCCAATCAGACACGGTTTCCTGATTCATTCCTGTGCCAGGAAAAAGGAAACGCTACTTACTGCTCTAGACATCCACGGTCACATGTATATCCCGGCATATTTATAATTAGAATCTGTCAGTCTCCAAAGAACCGTCACCCAAAACAAGAAAGTTTTAATTACAGCAGATTCTGAAGTACGTCTAGTGACCATATATAGATATTTTTTGTGCAACCGACAAGATAATCCAGTTTACAGAATTGATCATTAGTTTTCACGTATATTTACTTTTAAAAATGATTTACACCTCTTATTTTTTTAAATCACTGTCGCGCGTAGAATTGATTGAATATACGAGTTTAAAAACCTTGATGAAAGAAAGGACCATGCTGCAATTCATATTCATAACTGTCACTTTCGATATATTTTACTAAGGGATGAAACATCGGGTGTTGGGTTATATGATGTTACAGTTAAAAGAGCAATGTTTGCTGTTACAGTATAATCAACAAAAACGTTGCCAATTACTGTAAACTTTGGACAGTTTAATTACTCTCTCAGTCAACCAGGTACATCTTATATACTGTAACTGCAATACGTGGGTAAAACTACAGTTCAAAAGTGTGTTAACTTGATGTTTGTAAGACTATATTAAGATGTCTACTATATTCCTAGGCAGTAGTACAATGTTCCCACTTTAGGAAATGGAGCACGAGTTCCTTCAGTCCGGTCTGAGTAACAATAAAGCGATGTTCATAAAAATGCAACATTTACAGTGCGCTACAAACCCTAACTTCACATACAGTATACAGTATACTGAGTATACTCAGAACCCCGGACTTTTTTAAACTCCAGTGGGTTTTCTGTTTTCCCATTTAAGTCAATGAAGAGTAAAGCCTATAAAAATACCTAATTTGGTATTATATGTTGTTTTTTCTCCTTGAGTTTCTCTTATATTATTGTTTCTGCACTCATATGTCGCCCATATATGCGACGTACTGTACACGAAAAACAAAAAATAAAAAGATACAAATAATCGAATCACATGAAGGAGCGCTTGTACAAGAGTAACCGAGTTGACGGTCAATAGTATCTTTTTATTTGAAACGATTTTTTTTTACATTTGTTAACACATGTGAGTTAAGCTGTTGTTGCCCTGATGGGCGTTTCGTCGGCTGCAGAATAAGAGATCAATGAGCCGCAATAGCCAAATACGGTATCAAGGGGGTATTAGAAGGTTAAATTGCACAGCAGGCGGCAGTATTGAGTTCGTGTGGGGTGACAGTACAAGAAGGCGAAGACATTGATTTGATCAATGTCAAGCAATGAAACGGACGTCCAATAATAGTTTGATGACTAGCGGCCATCGACAAGTTTCCCGATGTGTGTCCATGAAGTCAATTATCCCTAATAGAAACGTTGTAGAAATTTTGTAGTCCTTAATTTTCTACTGTTGCTTTTCTGTATCAAACTCCATCATGAGTGTCATCTCCTCATATTCTCCTTCCCTTTCTAAATATGTTAACAGAGTTTTATTCTGTTGCGCTACTGAAATACATAAAAAACGTCCATTTTACATTCACGCTAATTTGTTTAAATAACAGAGAGCCAGAATCAGGAATCAAGAAACCAAGTGTGATAGATTTAAAAGTATCAAGTCTCTATTAATGAAACATGAAGTGGGAGTGTATTGCATAGTTATCCGTCACAAAATCCCCAAACACAAAAAAACTACTTATTATGTTACATATCAGTATCATTCTAGACCGTATGAACATAGAAAAAATATTCTCTATATATTACAATGTTTTCATTTGTCATTATAAATCCGTAATGGATTGAATTTCTGGTTATGGTTTTTACATAAATTGGACCTCAATAGGTTCACATGTGGTAATAATTTTTCTATCACCTCAACATAAGTTCTAGTGGTGATATCTCTATTAAAATAAGCATGGGCTATCAGTGTCCACAATTCCAGCTGGTTTTATTAAGAAAGCTCCTTTTTAAAGGTATAAATAAAAGCATAAAGTAACCATGTGAAACCCTGTCCTGTTCCCAGCTGAAATCTTGCGTTCGTATGGCAAATGAGAGGCGTGTTATGGAAACATTAAGAAGTACAGTGGAGGCGTATGCTTTCATTAGGGCCAGACCCTTTCATAAACATGCAGTGCAACTCACGTTTCAAGTCATTACAGAACCGGTAATTAAGGTGAACAAGAGTGTAGCCAAAGTCTTTATATACAAAAAGGTCGGTGTGTGCCAGTACGTCCAAGTTCTCTGGACACAAAAGAAAGAAGAAATAGTAGACTGCTATTAGCTTTTGATTTTCAGCAAAGGACACCAAATGTGTTGAGAGAAAAATGAAAATGTTCACTATCTCTATTCTGCAGATGTTCTGTGCATACATCTGAGATGCATCCAGATTGGGGATAAGAACCATCACCTCTTTATACACCTAACAAGCGAGGAAGGGCAGAAGCTGTAAGACAATCCACGTCCATGCAAATGTCTCCTACTCTCAAGGCCCATGTGACCTTCTCCAGCAGGAAAAGAAGTGAAAAAAAAGAACATGCAGTCATGGCCAAAGAATTGAGTCTCGCAGCACATGAGAGTTGGCTCCGGCGCTGAGAAGAAACGATGAAGAAATTGAAACCATTGGGAAGCCGAAGTGGGGGGTTCTCGGTCGTAAAGCACGTGACGAGCTCAGCTCCACGTGGCACGAAGGCACCAGCCAGCTGTTCCTGCTTCAAACAACTGGAAACCACAAGACTTTCTTCCCTCACCGAGTACGATCTCTTCGAGTTCCAAATTAACGCCACAAGCCGGCGTTACCCAGCGTGGCTTTTCAAAGAGTAACATTTGCTACGCTGTGGCGGGGCGCTCCGGAGAAGTTTTAACTGTGCTCCGTAATTCCCTTTTCCAGAGGGAGGGGGTGCTATGCAGGGGATGTTCCACCTATACAGTAACACTTTTCAATTAGCTCTTGTAATTCTGCCCAGAAATGCAACTGTGCATTATTAGATCAACTGTCCTTGCTAATATATGCATATTTGACCAGTGCACATCTCTTTCTATTCACATGTAAAATAAACATTTGTGGAGGAGTAGGTAACAGCTCTCTTTTACAAAGTCAATATCAGTTGTGTGTGCTGACACAAATGAACTATTCTGGATTATATTATGCGTCTGATTTGTTAACCTAGAGGCTCACAACCCACAGGTAAGGTGTGAACTAAATGTGCAAGTGCATGCATGGCAGTGGAATTAGATTAATTACACTGAAGGTAATTATAGTGTGGGAAAGCTGGCCAGTGATGTACTCCTAGTGCACGCCACTCCCCCACTGGGAGCTAGGCTCCAAATCTTACAATAATCCTGTGATTTGCATCTGTCAGTGGGAATTCCTTATCTCCTATAAAATCGACCAACATCTCAAAACAGAAAGAGGTCTGTCTGTTGATAATATACGACCGTTTCTTCTGTCATCCTTACAGCAGCCCACCTATAAAGCCAACATAAGCTTGCACAAATACACCCTCCAGCTGTTAACACCAGAAACTGTAACAAAGTGCACACAGGGGCAAGGTGCAGAACAAGGGCTATTGTGAAGTATCTGCTTTATAGGAGGGGCAGAATACACAACTCAGTTGCAAGATTAAAGATCACAACCGCTGTTTCTCCACTATCAAAACACTATCACAACAAAAACAGAAACCATTGTAGTTCTAGAATTTAGCATCATGAATAAATATTTTGCATTATAGTAAATTACTTTTCATATTTTGCAATCCGGACCTATTTTTACCCTTTGTGAGAAGAGAATATAAAAAAAAAGTAGTTCTTATCCACTAAAGCCCAGGGCCTGGAAAGGATATATGATACCAAAATGTGATCCGACTTTTCAGTTGCTTAGTAACTATTGTCTTGTCAAAGTATTTATCCATTATTGGATGCGATGACCATGCTTTTCTCCCTCCATCGAAACAGAGCCATGTTCTTACTCCTTTCCCTGCATGGCTGCTTATTTGTTTATTCTGCTTTGCATCAAACATCAGAATAATTGGTGTGTCAGAATTGTTCTTGTGTGTGTGTCTGTGCACAAAGTACAATGGATGGGTGTCCCATCCAGGGCGTAGTCCCACCTTTCTGCCCTGTGCCTTATGCTTCTGGGCTGGGCACCATGCTGCCATGATCTATACTGTAATAACCAGTTTTCTGATAATATATGAATGCATGGACCTAGTTTTCCAACAGCCTCTGACTTTATTTGTCATGAGAGTTTGTTGGTTGCTATGCAGTGTGGCTACAATATGCATTTCATTTTACAGTATATGTTCGGTACTGTACAGTATGAATGTGCACAACTAAAAGGTAACTGAATTAGTTTTCTTGAAGAATGCCCTATAATGAACACATATCAACTAGAGGTGATTTTGAAAAGCAAGTTAAAACTAAACGGTTCATTGTGACTTAATGACAATATTTTCCAGAAAATCAAAGAAGTTCCAGCTATTTGCAATTGAGCATGGAGAGGAAGGTAAAGATGTAAGAGGCATTTCGTATTGGCAGCTCCTTATCTGCAATATGACTCATTAAAACAAGTAGTCGGAGAGCACAAAAAGCCTTTTTTAACTGACCTCAATAAAGGAAATCAGAAACCACCGAACAGAGCCAAGCACAAGGCTTCCTGCGCCGAACACAAGTTACATAAAGCCCAGCACAGTCGACCATTCATTCCTTCATTCAATCATCCATTTTTTTTGCACTTGCCATTTCAAAAAGAACGCCTTCGTAAATATTTGCCACAGACATAAATTACTCAAAGCCTGTATCACTGCTGGCAAGAATCAGGGGTCAGAAACAAGCTGTGTCACACACAGCCTGTGCAACAGAACTCCTTATTTGAGCACATCTGGTTTTGCACAATAGAAATGAATCAGACAACCCTGTCTCAGTCTTCCTCAGATTCTACAGATAATAAAAAGAAAAGCAGACAAATTACCATCAATGAACATTTAACTGGAAATAAGTTAGCACTAACATTTGTATTATACCTTTCTAGAAACAATTCCAAAGTAGACACTGCTTTTAAATGATTAGAAATCAGGAACAAAGATTGTGGCATTTGTACCTCTTTAGGAGGTGGGCTGGTACTACAACCCAACAAGAAAGTTGCAGAGATATTGATTTTTAAAAACTCTGTATGTTTTCTGCTTCACCTCCAAACCGATGTTTTAATAACACCCAATCTAAATGTTCTTCAGCTGTAAAAAAATCATGCACCAGTTTTCTAGAGATAACTAGCATTTTAGTACATGTGCTCCTACCACATTCTTTACGTTCAGCTGTGTCAATCCCTGTTTCAAACAGAAATGCACAGCAAAAAAGCAAAGTAAAAAAATCAAGGTATTTTACAGTTCTTCAAATAAAAAAGCCACATTTTGGCAGGTCAGGATAGAAAACCGATTATACCTTATGGGTTAGACGTAGCCATCCCATCTTTGTAACAACCACTACCATATTCAAGCAAACCTCATACAAAACAACACATACACATACTGTAGAACCTAGCAACAGCAATGACATCACTCCCAGTAGAGCGGAAGAAGGAAATGGAATTGGAAAGTTTTCAAACCTTCTTCGGGGTTGGACTCTGTTGAGTCTGCTTGCGATCCTCCCACTGTAGCGACCTGCTGAACTGTAATCACTTCCTCTGTCACGGTCACTTTGTGATCCTCTGTGATGGAGTCCTGTATGTTGGCATCTGTCTCTTCTGGAGATTCAGCTGTGTCTGGCACAGGGAGCTCTTTCAGATTAGCAGATGCCAGCTCCTTCTGGACTTCAGTGCTCTTCACTAATGCTGCCTCTTTTGTTCGAAGTTCTTCTAAGGCGACGACAGCTTTTTTCTCTGAGGAGGAAGATTTTGAGTCTGGCACCACAGGGACCTTCTGGGCTGTTTTATCTGTAGAAAGAACCTGGACTTGAGCCCTGGTCTCTTCTAACGTCACCTTCTTCTGAGGCTGCTGAGACAGATCTAAAGATATATCACTCTCAACAGAAACCGTTGCCGACTGTGGTTCAGATGTGGTGGTCATCACAGATGGCTGAAGGACCTTCACCACAGAAGATTTCTTGATTGTAATCTCTTCTTCCACCACTGTCACATGGTCCTCTTGATGAATTTTGCTTGAAGAGCCTGCTCTCAATGATGGCAGAGGGGCCTCCAGTGATGTAGTAGTAGAGGCCTTCTGAGCCTTTTCCTTGATCATCCCCATGGAGACTGGAGACTCGACCTCTGTTAATTTAATAGTGTTCTGCACAGGAATTATCTTTGCAGTTCTTCCTGTTGGGGTTTTCTCAACCTCAACTCTTTCTTCCACCATGGATGTCTTATGGTAGCCCTTAGAATGCACAGCAAGGGGCTTCTCATCTGAGCTCCCCACTGTGGGGGGTTTAACTTCCTGTGCTTCAGGGAGGTGCTGAGTAATTTTAACTGCAGAAACCCTCTTGACCTGGGGTTCTTCTATCATTTTCACCTCTTTGTTGTACCTTTGCCCATTCCTGAGGGAGGACTGGCCCTGAGTCGACTCCCACAAGTCCTTAGGTGTGAAGGCATCAGGAAGTGTTTGAGAGGCTCTAACTTTCGAGGCCCTGTGGGTCTGCAGCTCTTCATCCATGATGGCGGTCTTCTTTCGACGGTACCCCTGCCTCTCCAAAAGCATGTCCTGGCTCTCCGCACCAGCTTTGGCAGAAGGCTTAGGAGCATATGACGTGAGGCCTTCCACGGTTTGGACCCGCGCCGCTCTCCGCATCACGTCCAAGGTGGATGCTGGCCGGCGCACCCTTTGCAAAGATGAGGGCACGATCTCCGGTGGCAGTCGGAGGTAATCGCGCAGGTAGACGATGCCCTCGTTGGTGAGGTACCAATAAAAATGCCTCCAGGCAAAGGTCTCCCGCACGTAGCCTCTTGATTTGAGGGAACCCATGGCCCTGATAACCTGCAGGTTGGTGACTGCCCGGATTTCGGGGTGCTTGCTTTGCGGGCGCTTGTCCTTCTTGGCCACCAGGACGCCATCACGGAACAGCAGTTCGTAAATAGCCCGCAAGTCCTGAACTGGCATCAGCATTCCAGCCACCATCTTGAAACACTGCCTGTCAAGCTCTAGTGTGACAATTAAAGGATCTTCCAAAATATACTGTTTTCAAAGTTCGAGAAACCAGTTGGTGAATAACTTCACTTTTCTCTGAAGAGTCAGTGACAGAACTGGCTGCCAGGTGCTCACCGTCCGAAAAAGGATCCTCCTCCCCCTGCCTCTTGCGAGCCTTTTCCCTTCCTTTCTCTTTTTGCTTTCGTGGAAAATAAATATGTAAAAAAATTAAATTGAAAAACTGCCCTCTTGTCAGCCTGGTTTGGAAGTGAGTGTGCAATGGCTTAGCTAGAAGGCTTTGACACAGCGCAGCACAAGCTCTCCCACAGCTCCTCCTACCTTCACTTCAGCTGAGGAAGAAACAGCATGGAAAAAACTGCGAGGGGGGGCGAGAGAGTGTGTGCGCACAAGAGAGAGAGAGGCAGACAGAATGAAAGAAATGAGCAATGTTCTTCTGAAGTGCCAGAGCACATGCAGGCAGTCCGCACAGTGACTAAAGAGCACACACCCCAAAGAATTACACATGCCTCTCTCCTGGAGAAAGTAGGCTGGCCATTCAGAAACGTAAAAAAAAAGGAGCCACCCTTCAAATTTTGGATCCTGTACAGCCTCGCCAGACATTTACCCGCCTAGCAACTCCCAGCCAATGAGGATTTTTATCTCCTTCCTGGGCTACATATTTAAGCTGCTGCTATAACCCCCCCCACACACACACAGGGTCTATTTTCTCCAAGTGCGATGGGGGAGGGCTGGGATTCACTATATGTCCTGTCTGTCACTTTTCCAGTATTTTTGGATGGCCGCTTCACCTTTGGTTCTGAACAGAGAAACTGGTAATGACATCAGTGACAGGTGTTCTTCACTGTTTGAAAAATAAGAGATGAAAAATGCAACTGAAAGTGAAGGATTCCACTAAACAAGTTGTTTAAGTTCCTCACATAGAAAAGTCAATTGTTTTTTGAGTCTTAAAAACTACAGTATGGATAATTATACTTCAAAAAAGGTTTGAAATTTCTTCTCACCACAGAAAAATTCTGAACATTCATTTAACATTCTTTACTGAGCACCTTACCTAAGGCTGCTTTTTAGTCGAAGGGCAGCAGACCAACGTCTAAAATTTTAGCAGAATATTCTCTTTGTTATACAAACAAAATCAAATTCTACTTTGTCTTAAGATGCAATTACGCATTTAAATGCTAGGATTAAGACTGTTTTCAACTGCTACTCTGTAGCATGACCTGTACTGTATTTGCAAGCGCTAGCAACATTTTTGTTTTATACTGCGTTACACTGTATTTTATATTGTGCATGTCTTTGCACAAAGGGATATACGACTATAGAACAGGTTACCCAGCTTTGTTGTTGAAGCTGGATAAGATCATTGGTTCAAATAGCTACTAAATACCAAATAGGCTAGAGGAGCCATATGGCCTTCTCTTGTTTTTTAAATTATTCTTATGTATATCTGTGATGAAAACAAAATGTATACAGTATATTGCAGTTGCAACAAAGGAAAAAAATCAAGATGACATAGACAGTGAAGACTGATGTCCATGTGGCTAAGGATCTGCGCCTGTGGCTGGAAGGTTGCTGGTTCAAATCCCGCGGCTGGCAGAGGAATCCTACTCCGTTGGGCCCCTGAGCGAGGCCCTTAACCCCAGCTGCTCCAGGGGCGCCGTATAAATGGCTGACCATGTGCTCTGACCCCAAGCTTCTCTCCCTGTCTGTGTGTCTCATGGAGAGCAAGTTGGGGTATGCGAAAAGACAAATTCCTAATACAAGAAAAATTGTATATGGCCAATAGAGTGATCTTAATTCATGCAAGTCATACAGGACTAAGTGGTCCAAGGCTGCTTCAGGGGATCTGAAGAGACGTATACCTTTCATAATCTACTGTGGACATTCAGATATCGAGTGAACACCCATGACAAAAGCTGCACATGATGCAACAGCATGCAACCCCAACTGTGCTTCAGAATTTAGTCCACGCTCATGAGAGTTAATGTAGGTTGAATTCTGAAACCATCTTAGTATAGCCGATGAATCATTCTCACTATAGAGGTAACTATATAAAGTACAGTACAAGAAGACCTAACTGTCTTTTTTCCTATACAGCTTAGTCAGCACCCAGAAACGTGATATGAAATCCCCAGTCCCTTTTCATGGCTCTGATTTTTTTCCATACATCTATTTTTTGATGTAGGGGGTTATTTATCTTCTCATCGTCCCAGAATTCTTGCCAAGCTCACATCATCAGGCCCTAAGACCTCAGGCATTTCAGAACTAGTGTGCTATTATGTTTAATTGCATATACAGTTCTGTCTTTTCATTAGGTACAATAAATTGTAAGTGGATGTTATCTACCAGCAATTTCTCAAAGGCAATTCTGTACAGCAAAGTTCCTCACAATTATGAGAGCCATAATCATGTGGAACCATACTTCCTATATAACGCATATATTGAATATATTTCCTTGGGTTTGAAAGTTTTCAGATCTCAAATAAATATCTGTATAATAAGACACAAAGGCAAAAATATAATAAAAATAATATTTAAAATGTTATCCTGTCGCTGACTGAATCCAAAGGAAAAGTTAACTGGACCCACAATTCCTTTAACTTAAGAAGGGTTACAAGGAAACAGTCCTGAAACTATACTGAGAAAGTCATAGATCGTCTTATGGGTGGGGGGTGAGGAGTGGAGGTATTACCCATAAATCTCTGGGGAGGACAGCTGTGAGGGGATTCCATTAGAAAGCCACCGCAGCAGCTGTCTTCAAATTCACTGCTCCCTCCATGAACGGCGCCGTTCACAGCAGAGCTGGGAGAATCCTGAGGGCCACACTTTGACACTCGCAAGCAATTGCTGTCTCATAAAGAACAATTAAACAACAGGCTTAAATTTAGATGAAAAAGACTAATCAACGGTAATTTGGTCATTTTATAAAATGTTGGCTGAAAAGCAGTTTTCCCCTGATTTCTCTCAGCCTGTGTCAGTCAGTAGGAGCCACGGGTAGATAGTTAAAAAATACTAAACTCAGTTTGGGAGAAGACAGCTGAAAGCAGGTGCCTTATTTTCTATGCCTGTAATAAATGCAAGAAAGAAGTTTAGAAATGTCTCTTTTTCAAAGGGCTTTGTTCCAAGCATTGAGTTTGAACTTCTTTTACATTGTATTGATATTTACCTAATGTTTTTAGAATTTTGTTTTGAATTAATAATGCATTGCAGTAACTGTTAACTTTAGTATCTTTGCTTTTCTTAATATAATCCACACATATATTGTAAAAGGCATGTAAAAAAAACAACAATAATACATTACTGCAAAGGTTAAGAGAGACGCAGTGGTGAATACTGACAGTATCTTATGATACTTGTCACAAAATCTTTTTTAGTTTCATTACACTTCTTTCAGAAGCGGCAGAAGTATAGTTCCATTGCACATGTCGATCCCTGACAGCTGTCTAAAACCACCTTGTGTCTTCACGTGGTATCCTCCCAGTTTATTATATGTTTCCATTGATAGGGAAGGCTCATACTGTACATCAGCCACCACGTGAAAACATTGTTGGCTGCAGCGCTGGTTCAACACTCAAAGCCCAAGCTGACAGATAAGACTAATTCAGAATAGCAAAGAGAGGAAACACAAGCACAAGCACACAGCACAAGAAAAGACTTTCAAGGACAATCGGAGAAATGGCATCTAATAAAGACTTTGTGAGAGACTTATCTAAAAAAAAAAAAGATATTTGAATTAACACAAAAATTTCAGAATACTGTGTACTTCATCTACACTTTCCATCGAGCCCAAATGAAAACCATGTTATCTAAAGTTCCGATTTATAGAGGTTTTTAGAATCTTTGGGTATTAAGAGTACTGTACACCTACAACAAGAAACAATTAATCACAAAGCTAGGGTTTCACTTGTGAACCTACAGTACAACTAAACATCAACATAGGCATTTCAGTGAGGTGTCAAGGTCCTCCTGGAGCTAAGAAAACAGTTATTTCAACTCAGATCCTCTAATGTGTTCAGCATCTGCCTCCTCTTGTTGGAGCACTGTGTTCACCACAACAGCCTTTAATAGAAGAAATATACATGAATTTGCCTCCACCTAGGGCTGTCCAAAAAGTAGATTTTCCGCACTGATTGTAAACAAAGTGCCCGATTATCATCTGTCAGCCTGTATCTCTTTAATATGCTCACAGTGTTGTTCTTCTGTCAGTCCTCAACGTAACTGTAAGAAATCTATTTTTTTAGATGTAATAAACTCATTTTTAATACTCTGTAGTTATAACGGATGGGCTGGATGCCAAGGGGACTCACTGCCTAAATATTTGCAGACAGGAAGGTTGTTTGCAAAGATCAGTGAGAATTTGGAGCAGAAAGGAGAGTTTATATGATGTAGCTATTCATCTGTATCTGCATTAGTTTTACTTTTTAACTGATAAAGGTGACATATTATCAGTAAATATGTAGATTTCTAGAACATAAGAGGCACTTTCATGAAAGGAGACAGGATTTGAAAAGTGGTAGAACTCCATTTTGTTTTATGATTCAACTTCATAAAAACTTATCTTCTCTTAAATTCTTGATGCAACAGCAATATCATTATTTTACTGAAGAAGGAAGAAATATTTCAGTTTTTTTCAGGACTATATTCATACTTCTTTACTGCTATTTCTAATTTTCCTGTCCTTGATTTTTTTTATTATAAGTGCAAACGAAATAATTTTGCAGTAGATTAAAAGATAAGCAAAAAGCCAACCTTGGGGCCTAATCCAGACAGGAAAAGCTTCACTTTAAGCACAAGGCGAACCTTTAATCCTTTAAAAGGAGTTCACCACTTCAAATAACCAGTGAAAAGTTCTCTGAGCTCTGAAAATACTGTGCATCTCTTCCATCAGTACCAGGGTGTGGTGTATCCTTTGACAGTATGGTAGGATAGTTTATAAAAAAATAGGTACCATGTCAGTGTAGGGGTTGCAGTTTCATGTATAAAGCTCTTTTAACCCACAGTACATGAAGAGAACATCAATACAGTGTTAATGACTTGGTAGTAAATGACCCTTACTGATTAGTAACTGCATGAACATTAATTGAAAACAAAAAATTGTTAATGGCTACTATGGTATAAACAATTATATTTGTTGAATGCTAATAAAGTACTACGTGCATCCAATAAAAAGGGTTATCGAGATGCAAAAGTTGAGAGTTGCACACATTTTCAATACAGCATGGCACTTTGGAAAGAGACTGAAAAGGAATGAGTAAATGAAGGGGGAAACAGTAATTTTGGTGGATCTTTATAATTTTTTGAGAGTGTTCTTAGCTTCCCACACTTCATCTGAAAGACGTTACTGGGATCTACATTGCTAATTTGCAACACAAGGCTTGGTGCATTAATACACGAGTGCCTCTGCTGAATTCATTTTGAAACAGGTGCTTATCTTCTCCGAATCCTCAGCTGTTGAAGCCTGACTTCTGTGCTCTCCAAGTACAAGGCAAAAGAGACAAAGTTCAAGTTGATGGTTTTCAGAGAGCCCAACTGGTGGACTTCTGTCAAATCACTAGTCGGACCACAAACAGAAAATGTCACAAGCAAATAAAAATACTAATGCTGTAATTAATAATCTTGATGCCAAAATAAGTGATTTTGGGATGTGTCACAGAGTGTGTGTACTACTGTACATATACGTATATAGTATAGGAAAAATCTCACCAAACCATTATGAAGCAATCCATTTGAGTAGATGAATGATGAAACTGCGTAGATTCTAAATTCGTCTTAATGACAATTTCTTTCTAGAAACAAGCCAAATATTATTTTGTTTCTGTGGCCTATGATTTGTGACTTACAGATACTAACCTGAAGCAGTGGAAGACATATACATGTTTCCTCTTTCTAAAGTTAAGAATGATACCTTCAAGGCTCTGCTGTTCTATAATTGCAGTAAACTATTTGCCTCAGTGTTTTGATCTTTCTTAGTGTATTATTTGTGCAGTAGATGTTTTACTGAAGGATATGTCATTGATTTAAAATTCCTTTGAAATGTTTCACAGGTACTAATAAAAACTTGTAATCTTCAGAAAAAAAATGAAAAAAAAATTCTGGGAGGTCTTTGGGACAAGGGAAAACAGTGCACAACAAGAAGATTACATACAATTTCAGTTTTTCTCTATAATGAAGCGTTTGCTCTGGAAATATGTTCTTCACTCTATTTACTCAGCACTGTATATACAGTATAAATAGTTGATACAGTATAAATAGTTTACAGTAAAGAGTATCATTGTAGTGTGGCCTGAGAGATCTCATTCTCATGAAATTGGAAGATAAGCTGCACCTGAAATTTGCTTATGTTACAGCTAAATCAAATTCAAAGCATGTTTCAACTGTTGGTTGCTATCTTGCTTTGGAAAAATAAAGTATGAAAGCTTTCCTTTAAACGTGTATCTTAATAAACTAAGTGTACAGTTTTGCCCACTTGTAGAGATTGTTTTATTTAAAATGCAATTCCAATGTGCTGCTAGAAATAAGCTGCAGAACAGCATACACTACAACTCTTCCTCTTTCATCGTTTTTTGAGCTGAGCTACATGTTGTACAGTGCTGTTTTCTGTAACAAAAGAGCTAGGCGCATACACCAATAACTATAAAGGGTGTGCCTCATGGCTAATACAAAAAATATCGCTAATACATTTTCAACATACTGCAGCATTTTGCTTTAATTATTAACAGGTAATTAAATCCAGTTCTTTCTTTAATCATCAAGGCAAACCCAGCTTCATTCAAAACCCACCAGCTTAACTCCATGGTTAAATCACTCACTTGAAAAAGGTCATGTAGTACTTTGGCCATGCAACTCTCTTTCTCATTCACAACTTTTCCCATTTATCTTGCTTGTTAGCAGTGTGACTTGCGTGGCGTAAAACTTCTGTGACCATGCATTTACTGTATACAACAGCTGTGTGGTTTCCTCTTTCACTGTAAAGAACATGTGCAGTTGTCTCAGCTCAGGTTTTTTCTTATATGCTTTATGAAAGTTTCCCAATGTAACTGCACATTAATCTTTACTGTTATTTTCTGCACTTTCACTGTGCTTCACTAGACTAGACTGCTAGTCTAGTAACTAGTACTACCCTGGTTAACATTTTGCTTTAATTAATGTAGTAAAGGACAAGAGCAATATAACTATATATTTATGTAAATTAGAATCAGTTATAAGAGAAAATTACAATAGTGCATAATTTTTAAGTAAATTTATCTTGATGCACTTTTATAAGAGAAGGCACACATAGATCTTTCTGGATGTATAATGCAGTGCAATTGCAGACATTCATCGACACCTGAGAAACCAGGAGGTGGCAGATCTTTATGAACGCTGTGCACTTGCAGACACCTCCCTTTTACAGTGGGCCTTATGCTGAGACAATATTGGGTTGGTCAGATGACTCCAGACTTTTCTCTCTTCTTAGCTAAGGCAATAAAACCAGAGGAGCCCATAAGAATTATTTCAAAAATATCCTAAAAGCAAACTTTAAGAAATGAAACATCAGTATCAACTGCTGGGAGATCATGACGCTTCAGCAAAACAGAAGGTGGAAGAATATCTTGAAAGAATCCCAGCACTAAAATTCTGGAGATTCCAGAATTAGGATGTAAAACAAGCATCAAAGAGAATGCGCCATCACTGGATAGCACAGTGTACAACCAGATATATCCCAAGACAACATCTGCTAAACCCACCAGAGAGTGCAGATCTCATACTGACCTTATCAGGGAGGGCTAGCATTATTAACTGCTAAAGACAATCATTACTTCCAATTATTCTTCAAGTAATGTTAACACTTTTTTTTTAATTTTATGATAAAATGTTCTCTTTAAGTAAGCTTTGAATCAAGCCATTAACATTATTACTATTACAATATATAACATTATAAATGACTGCATCTTAATTTAATATCAGTTTAGACCATGCAGAATATTTACTGATCATGCTTATCATACCTCATTGGAAAAGCATAGAAATGGGCATGGATTTGTTTTATTCAGCTCAAATTTCCAAACACATCCCTCAAAGGTACATAATTGTGGCATAAACCTGTCTGTCTGCTCTGTTTTCACTTTCCTTTCTGGTGTGTTCACCTTTTTCTACGCTGAAGAATGAAGTCAAGCATGAATAACGTTCAGAAAGAAACTAATCGCGTTAAAGATCTTGCTTCTGACTAATGATCTGTCATTCCAAAGACATTTTAAAATGCCATAAATCCCTACTGTGAACAAAACCATCAACACTTTCCTATTAGAAGTCAATACATTCAGAAGCACTCTGCAGAGTGCCAATGTGCTGTGAATGTGGTTAAGGGTGTTTGGAAAGAAAACACAAACTTCTTTTATTTCTTATTCCTCCACTCTGAGTGAAATATTCCTTAAAGGTGAACTGGTAGCACAAATGGAAATGCATTTTTATGGAAAATCCATAAAATAATATTTCAGACTAGGAACCCGGACTGTTGAGAGTGTGTTCCATGGTACATGAGTCATACATCAGTCTTTCATGTTCCAAACTGGAAAAAATAAGTTTTAGGTTGTCCATCGTAGTCCTAAAAATAAACAAAACCTGGCAGGAATAAAATGGCGGGAACAAACGCTTTTGGAAAAAGAAACATTATGCTTGGTCAGCAGTGAACTCCGGCGTGATTTCCACCAAGCAGCTGAAAAAGACCTCTCCTGATTTCTTTTTAATCACCCATCACTCCTGAAGTGATGTGCTCCAGATGCAAGCCCCCCTCTTTAGCACAAACACTGCCCTCTGCAGCCTAAGGGAAGAGCACAGACCCTGGCTGCAAAAACATCTACTGTCAAATTGGGCATCTAAGCGAAGATGCTTCTTTTTGACTTCCGAACCTTAGTGAGTCTAACAACGTTAGTAGGGTAATTAGGAGGTTGGTTGTCTGGAAATCATCCAGAAATAAGATGAAAACCTTCCTGAAGGCTGACCCTCCAGCTTCTCCTTTAATTCTGCTTAATACAATTTTCAGATCTATTATAATGATGATGCCATCTTGCCTGGTTTAAACTTGGCATAAAATGAAACAAATGCAAAGTAATGTTCACAAAGTGCTCAGGATCCTGGATCCTTGAATATGAAAACGACACAACAAATACATAACATTTCCCGCTGAAAGTAAATCTTATTCTGAAGGTTTCAATGCCTTCCCTGCAGGGGCGTAGGTACCAGCATCACAGCACAACTACTGCCCTGCTCAGTATGTCCTCCATGAGCCAGAACCCAGGGGAAGCGTGCAAGAGAATAATTATTTTTGCTCTAGAGATTTTAATTCCTAATTAGTGTGCTAGTAAACTCCAAGAAGGAATCTGTTTCTAATCAGACTTAAAATAATCACCATCTTGGATCGCACATCTAAAGGATCTGATCTCGGTGCCAAACATAATGGATATAGCCTCTGCTGCATGCTTTTCACTAACCATGCTGACACAGAGATGCAACACAAGCTGGAACAAACACATTTGACTTCCATCGCGGATGAAGAACAGCTTTAAACACTAAGTTTCACAAGAATGAAATAAGTTTCATAATACATTGAATGGCAGTATGACAGCAGATGGTACATGGAAAAAAAAACTAAATTTTTGTTCTAAAAAGATTTAACAACGTACAAAGCCATGAAAGCAGAGATAGTATACCATTTCTCTTTAAAATATGATGGTTCGAAGCATACAAAAGCAGTAAAAGCAGCATTTTCGGTTGGTTTCCCCTATAATGCAAAACATGCAGGGAACATGAAAGAGAGCAGTAATGGCATTCCAGCCTCCAGTGATGAAAAGTAAAGGTGGAATATGATAAGAAAAGTAAAGCATGATCCCTCCCACCTCCCCCTCTCCCCCCACCACTGAAAAAGAGTTGAAGCCAAAATGGTAGCGATTACCAACCTTTCTTACCACTGTGCCAAAAGTGGTCTCCCAAAAAGTCAGCCATGCGTAGTACACACTCAAACCTGGACCTTATGATGTCACCAAGCAGCCTCACCAGGTGCCTTTGATTATGGAAACTCAGCACGAATTCCCCTGACACCAACTAAACCACCCCCACCACCACCACCATCATCTGTATCCCATTGCCTGCCTGAGCTGGGGGGGCTGCAGAAACAAGGGTTCTTTTACTCTCCTGAAAGCACAAGAGCAGTGGCAACAAGACCATAAATCTCTTCCAGTCGTGCCAGAGGCCTCCCTTTCCACCACGCTATGGCATTGTTAGTGAACTCACACAGACAGATATACTGGCTGCCTTGTCTGGGGCCAGCTTTGCTCAAGAAAGACCCGTCACTGTGCATAAATATATCCCCATGGACTGGGGAAAGGGAAAATTTTCCTAGCCATTGAACTAAACTGCTATTGTGAAAGGTCTTTGTACAAATCCATGTTTCTTTCCTAAAGAGTCTGGGTCCAGAGTTGGGTGAGTGTGAAAAGGGGTATGGGTTATGGGGATAAGAGCACATTTACAAATTATGAGCATAATCATTACCTCTAGGCTCTATGTTTACTATAAAATGCTTCTATGAACATACAGTAGGAACATGGCCAAGGTCCCAGAGTAGAGCCTTTGTTTCTCAGGGTGTGGTTCAACAGTCAAGTGACTGACACTAATCAGAGGAATCACCAGCTTGATTTTTGCTGGTGTTTCATAAATTGTTCACTTATTAATAAACGTGTTAAGTAGAAAAAAATAGCCTTGTCACTACTTTGAGTAAGAGATTTTAAAAAACAGAACCCCATAAAGGAAAGGTAAAACTTTCACTACTGATCATAAAAGAATGACAAAAAATATTCAAGAGGTGAACTGATTTTTTAGAACAGCAGTGCACACCTACTTTAACACACAGGAAGAGCAGAGCTCACTGCGTGGGGGAGAGAAAATGATACTAAGACAGGAACTCAACTGTTCTCTCTGAGTCCTTCAGTTCATGAAATGTCAACTGATAGAACTGACTGTGTCTTTGGAATCTCTCCCATTGAGAAAGTGTATCAGCAGGCATGTTACATGAACACATGATAATGATCTGTGTGCACCTGAGGAATAGAGGGGTAGAATAAAAGCAGAATAAATTACATGTTTTATTTAACAGAGGCAATCTATACAAATATAATTATAAAACGAACACAGTACTTCTATGACGCGTTTAGTTATCAAGCACTCTGGTAACCAGGTGTTTTCTGAGTTCTCAAGAAAAGAGGAAACAGGAAGTCATCATGAACCATGGCAACAAGCTGTTTACACTGATTTAGTTACGCTTTGCTTTTATTTATCTCAGACAATTTCACACAAAAACCACTCCTTGATAAATACTATTGACATGAGCTCAGAAGCACTGATTCTGAACAAGTCAGGAAGTATCCAGATTTTTGCAAAGTATTATTGTAATTTTTATCTTATGTTTTCACAGACAGACCTTTACTCAGAGGAAAGTTATAATACCTGTAATGTGTAATATATTTGGATAATAATTCTGCACTCTAAAAATTGTCAGTAAATACATTTTGCCCCAGCAAGAACACAGTCAATATAAGAAATCTCAAATGTGCCAGCTAGTCATTCTTTCCATTCTGCTACTACAGAGTTTCTTTCAATACCTTCTGGATGAAAAAAGCTTTATTACTGCCGACTTCAGTAAGTGGAGTTGCCATCTGGCCCCAAAGCTTCAAGACACTTTCTCACAATTCATATTTGAACTAATGTCTTTAACAAAAGATCCAGTAAAAATGATCTTGGTTCTAAAAGGCATTCATTTTTTTCTTCATTTTTCTACTTTTCTACAAAATTCAATTCACTTGGCTTCTTGCTGCAATCCCTGTAATTGCACGGTGGAAAATGAGGATTGCTTTGGAGTCCAGATGATTGCTGTTTAGAACCTACCTAGGGCTGCCACACAACTCAGACTGATCCCATCCAGGTAGTATTCAGACAACATAGCGCAGAAGAGTACAGAAAATTCTGAATCAAAAACACTGACTTGTCTCTCAAGTGGCTCAGCCAGGGTGCCTGCTCTGTAATCCAGGTGGTGTATGAAAAATACACAGTGGATTGAATCAGGAATAACAAATTAATTGGCAATTCTATATTTATAAACTACAAAATTGTTTTGACTCACAACAGAAGTAAACTCCCCCTAGATCTAGTGTCTAGACACAAAAACACCACCCGAAGAAACAGGATCAACTTAAGCAAAACAGGTACTATACAGTAAATCCCATTTTTGTGCAAGCTTTAGTTTGCTTAGTTTCCAGTTCCAGTCACTAGTCTTGTTTTACAAAGGGAATGCAAAGTAGCTGTTGATTTAATCAACTGCCATTTTGTCTTTTTTGTTATCAAGCCCTTCAGCCATTTAGCTACAAACATGTCTACAGCAGAAGGTTGAAAGAAGAAGGAGAACAGTGGATGTTCGCCAAATGTAACTAATGAGTATTGATTGGTATTTCCTCCCAAGCCGTGACAAGCCTCCTGACAGCATATGCCTCCGAAATTTAGACATCAGCACAATTGCACTTCCAGGTCTTGCCCAACCTCATGCAAGATGTGACTTCTACAAAGGCCTGGTGGGAGAGAGGGGAAGCAGCACACTCCCTTCCTTCATTCCACCATCCTCTCTGCCTGTCTCGATAAAAGCCATTGAGACAATACCCTTACGCCATCGTGCATTTGTTGTAATATTGTTGTTACATGGTTTGTTATGGCACCCTGTAGTTTCTTATGGGCAAGACGAGGTGGGTATTCTGGTTTTAGAAGGATCCCTTTCTGGAACAAAAAAAGGTAAACACAAGCAAAGCTGATCTGTGTCTTCTCTTTCAGGAAAGGAGAATTTATGCTGAATATCTCCCCCATTTACTACTGGCATATAACTGAACTGACACACAGGGACAATGCTGTGTTCCTATTAAGATTAACTACACTCTGCATTGCCTTTTAAAGTTATTCTAAAGAAAACCACTTGCTGGCTTAAACCTTCTTGAAGTAGTTCTAAGACCGACTCCATAAACTAGTTTTGCCACCTTTTAGTTTACCTGTAGCCTCTAACTACAGTCTCTAAGGATTTCATTTGTTCTGATAATCAATGCAATTTCAAAAGCCATGTTGTCTATTGTGAATGAATATCTAGAAAATTAGGCAGGACATTGGACTGCTGTCAACATGAAGAGTAATGTGAGTTTGTTCATGCCAGAGGCACTTAAAAATGTTAGCAAATAAATCTAAATCATTTTAGAAGAAGTTGAGATTTTGCCAAAATAATTTGTCAGGTAGTTCTGTCACACTAAAGCAGATCTTAAGCTGAGAATGAATAACTGCCAGTGGCAGATGGCTGGCAATGAATGAGTGAATCTACACCTACTGTATATCCACACAGAGGCACACACATTTATTTATATATGTATAAATGACATCTCATTTAGTTGTCTTCCCTTTTCCTACAGCATCTCTTGGTAGGTTCAGTTGCTATATTTTCTGTATCTGTTAGTGGTCTGGAGTCCATAATGGAAAAGACTTTTCTTGCAATCTCTCTGTCAGGATGCTTTTCTGTGTGAAGTGTGGTTACAGATACACAGTCATACGATTCCAATTTCCTTTCTTCAAGACGTGGTAACTTGCTCATTGTACTCTCATCCTCTACTCTCTTTGTGTGTTTAAAAGAAATCTTGACAGTTTTGCACTGATGTGAAAACTCACTGTTGCTGCACAGAAACCCAGTAATAATGCTGCTCCCCTGACAAAGTGAACTAAAGGTATTTTAAAGGCACAGACAACTGATTGAGATTGGGTTTTTAAATGTCTTTCTTCCCAATAGCTTCAGCATTTTTGACTACCAGTAAATACAGTATGTTAAGCATAGTAGAAAATAGTGACTGAATTGAAATATCATTGCAACATGCAATAGCTAATGTGGTGCAGTTTTTTCGTACAGTGTACAATACATTTGGACAATGTATTGGCTTACATTGGGCTTTTTTAAGAAGAGTAGCTTGGAGATTAATTTCTTGCATAGAAGCACCCCAGTCAACTCTAAAGCTCACTAAAAAGATGCTTTCTCTCATCAAAGAATTCCAGTAGCACAGGTCAACCTGCCTTCCTGACAGAAACAATAAAGTGAAGTGGTATTTTATTTAATTGCTTTATGCAACCTTCTTTATCTGTATCACCATTCTGTACTTTTGAACCAAGGAATTACTCATACAGATTGCAGGTGTGCTATATCCAGTAGTAAATTCTACCACCTTAAATGAATATTCCTCCATCTGTGCTTGTTTTTAATTCTCATCATTTCTGAATTAAGACAATTCATTATAAAAGACAATTAAAACTTTATTTTAAAGCTTTAAATAGCTTAGACAAGTAATTGTGGAATCTGTCATTGAAAACTACGTGAGTTACAAATAAAACACGGTTCCAGACGACAAAACTGTGGGCCAGTCTATAGATGCATCTCGTTTAGTACTTTTCAGTTTTGTTTAATTCAGGAAACATAGGGTACAAAGAGTGAAAACGCAGAGAAGGGAACAAATGCAAGAACGACAAGAAAGTCAGTTGTATAATCAGTCAAGCGTTGTGTCAGGCGCTTCTCTCAAAGCCACAAAATGGATGACTAATCACTAAGCGGTCAAACCCAGGCTGGGTGTGGTCAGGGGAGACTTCGTGTTCGGTCCCTCGGTTGCCTAGGCAACATGACTCACTTCAGAAGCTGGTTCAGTAAATACAGCTCGTCCCGGGCTGTGGTCAGAAACACTGCTGTTGCCCTTAGCAACTGGGCCATACAATTTGCCAGCTGGGACCACAAAACTGTCTGCAAAAGGTATAGAAATTTCATTCATTTATTTAACCGTATCCAGTTTTAATAACAGTGCACCTCATACTAAAATAGAGCCAATCCAGGTTAAGCAGCTCTTAATGTTAAAAACACACGAGCAACGGTCACACTGGGAACAGTTGATTCTAGCAAGATATTCCATTTCCAATACGACTCATGCTGGGTCTTAAAGCATGTGGTAATAAATATTATTCATTCTTCCATAGTTAATCACGTACAGGACAATTCTTTTTAAGCCTGACACACATCCGCACTAGATCATGGTGTACTTGGTGTGCTGGATTATCCGGCACTCGGAGACAAGATTCCACACGCTGCTCGAAGGAAGGTCTGGAGAGAGTGTGGAGCCCTCTCTCTGCCACCTCTTGAGGATGTAATTATAGCTGGAGCACCGTGACTGCTATGCAAAGAATCCTATCCAGGAGAATTTTCAACACGCACACCTACATGTGAGCACTTGGCAGATTCACTGGTATTTTGCTGTTATTTTGTGATATTCCTGCAAAATGCAAACACTATAAACAATGGAATGATTCTTTAAATGTTCTACTGTATTAGCCTGCTCAAGAGGGCAGTAGTCATTCTTAACTTGTGACCAACATGTACTTTGTTCCTATTATTATTACTAAATTTGTGGCTCCAGGAAGCTGCAGCCTGTGGCATTTTTGTGCCTGCTTGGTTAGGGAGAGGCCAGAGAGGGGTGTGGGCTTTTGAAGAAAGGAGGGGCTGGGGGAAATTCACCACATTCAGAACTCATAAAAACTCTCCATCTGGAGACAATGAATCAGCTACATTCCTTCCCCTATACAAACATGTGAAAAAAATTGGGCATTGCAGTTTGGCACAGACCGGTATGATTTTTTTTTTCTGTTGAAAGAAAGAGCTTCTTTCTCTCGTGGGCAGGCTTTCACCACACAACTGGAGGACATTTTGCTCAATAATGATTCCTCTCATTGTACTGCACCATTCAAAATGGTGTACACATCTGCACCCATTTTGTGATGGCAATGCCTTCAATTTCCTCACCTTACCACAAGAGGACTCCTCTTCAAAGTGCTAAATCACCACCACTCAAGGAGGTTGAATATAAAACAGCATCCTGCTTCATAATAAAACACTTAGAAGATGTTAGAAAGAACTAGATACACACAAGGGAAGGTAAATTTAGCTGATTGGTGGCCTGGGACTGTCACAGAGGATGAATGTATTACACTCCAACCCTCCCAAAGCTACAGTACAGTCTCGAGAATATAGTTTTCTGGGGATGTGTGTTTACTAACATTACTGAAGAAACAAGTAAACATCTACAGTATAACACATTTTAAGCAAACTGTAACGCAAAGGCATCTTTTTTGTTTAAATTAAAAGTGAAAATAATTGTGAACCACTCCTTGAAAACAATGCACATAACATTTTTGAGTCACAGGTCTGGTTTCTCTAGTTAAACATTCTCTGTTGTTTTTTGGTTTTCATATCCTAACAAGGAAATTACTCTTTCTTCAGCAACCTCGAGTGTCCTTTACTGCTTGCGCTAGATGAGAAGAAATCCAGATTTTAAATCTAATACAAATTAAAAAGTTACCCAAATATGATTTAACTGTATATTTGTGATGAAAAATGTGTCAAGATTGTGCATTGGTTTGAAACAGTTTTACTCAAACTCATTTCTCTTGGCATTCCCTGAGTGAAGCCGGAGATTAAGTAGCAAAGGAGCACCTAAGTGTATAAGGGTTCACTGTATTATTGCACCTTCTGTAACTGCAATTATGTTTGAGCTGGGCATCTCTCCATAAAACACTGTCCTGTTACAAGGTTTTCCTAAAAAATAATATTTCAAATAGACAAACATTCCTGAGGTGTAACACGGTTTCTTTAAAGAATTGGCTTCTACAACCTAACCCTATACTGTGTACTAGCATGTATAGTGTATCCAAGTATATCAAGTCCCAGCGTAGACTTGATTTTTATTACCTTAGGCTTGATTCTTGGCTGCTTTACCTAACCTAGCAGTTGTTTTACATGTTTTGAGATATGAGCACACCCTTTTTTCAAGAAACCCCATGGATGAGATCCTTGGATCAATTAGTTACTAATTACCAAATGTGCTAGATGGGACTCATGGTCTCCTCTCGTTTGTGACCTTTTCTCATTTTCTTAGACATTGGTTTTAAATGTGGGCCACTGCATAACTTTGAGTCATTCAGTGGAAGTGAAGAAAGGCCTACTGGGCTATGAGCATTCCGGCTTGGGAAACACATTCATTTGGATACATCTCAGACACAGGAGGATTGTTCTGACATTCAGGGCTTAATACAGTGGACAATTTTGGACATCACTGCTGTGACAGCTTTTTGTAGTTCAAAACAGACAAGTCACAATTTTTTCCCGCTTGTGACACAACAGAAGACTTTAAACATTCTCTCAGTAATGTGTTTCGGTCAGCGTCGTTTGTGCATTTGTGGCTCAGCATTGATTATAGTCCAATTGCAAAAGATAAAGCATAAAAAGAGGATTGTACAGAGTTTGAGCATGAACTACTGTATAAGCAGCTGCAACAGCAACAACCAAGTTTCTGTATTAAAGTCATAACCTGACATAACTAAGTAACTTTAAAATGCACAAAATAAAATCCATAGAAAATCCATATAATGGTTGAAATACCTGGGGGAATATGTATTGTAGATTGCTAATAAGAGTGAGTAAAGGGAATGTTTCTGAGATCATTTTGTTCAACACTTCGCCTTTGCCTTATTTTTAGCAAATTTGAACCACAATGTACTGTATAAAAAGAGCTATAAGCAAAATCAAGAGAATCGTATGTATGTTAAGCCCATTACAGGGCTTGTGGAGGCCCAGGAGTTTTCAGCTGACATTGGTCATGGTTATTCTTTTTCTTGTTTGTGCTTAAGAACAATTTAAAGTTTTTTTTTCCACGTACTAAAAGAATTTCACTTTAAAGTTTTTCTCTCCTAGTGTTAATTAGAAACAAAATGACACAAAAGCATTTAAAAGCCAAATGCGCGACAGTGGCATTAATGAAGATGTCACACCGGGGAAATGAGGTGGAAAGACAGTCTCAGTGCAACAACAAATCAACTGAAGCCGATAAACAACTGGACTGCTCAGTGGTGCGTTTGGCTCTCCGCCCTTCAGTGGATGAAGTATCTGCATCAGTGTTTTCAGCTCAAAAGCAGTAAATATTAGAGTGCCATCCCATTAAAACCATGCTCTGACCCCGTGAGAAACCCATTACATTTCAATAGACCCTCTTTCATCCCTGCAGAGCCCCCACCCCACATAGGGAGAGAGAACATTTACAACTGGATCTGAAAAAGGTCGTGAAGCACTGGAAACCTGAGCAAACAGCCATTCCCAAACTTGCTGGACAGTGAAGACAAAATATAGCTCACTCTTATTTTCTTCTGTGTTGTCTTAGGGTCCCTTTTAAGATGCTTTAAATCAGCCCTTCTTCCTTTTAAAGTTCTCTCCTTCAGTATGTTTCAGTAAATTATTCCACATTATGTGCACAGTGGTGCCACCAACAGTGATTTTTCTATTGGGTCAAAAGCTGGCATCCGTGGTTAACAATCTGCAAGAAGCAGAAATCTGAAGCCAAAATGCCACATTCTAGGCAGCTAGCAACTCAATCTAGTGCTAAATTAAAAAAACATTTAAGTTGCCACATACAACTATGCTGCATTTTTGGGCCTCAGGATCCATTCCATCCCCCACTCATTTTATTGTAACAACCTCTGAGAGTGCACTGACCGTATGAGGGAGCCACCAGGAGAACTTTAAAAGCCAAGCTATGATGCTGTAATGGGTAACAGCACAGTTCACTTCCTTCATCTGCCTGAGAGCTGAAGCTGATCACATGTGTCTGCTTTTCACTACCTTGGAAGGTGTCGTGAAATCCACAACTCTTCCCAGGCTAAACCACACAACTCTCGTTTTATCTCGTTTGTATACTGAACTTTCATACAACCAGAAGAAGGATAAAAGGAAGCAGTAAAAGTATAAGGCTGGTTAATCTAACGAAAGTATACCAGTGATTTCCCTCCTAGGTTCAAGAAGCTGTACTGTAGATCTGTGTTTAATCTGATCCCTACTAAACACCAGATTTTGTATGCAGTATTCCTGCTCCAACATTCTAGTATTCTTCACTTAGCATTTATGTAATAACTGCAAGTAAGTAATAGAGCACTGTATTTTTTCTTTATTTTTTATTTTATTTTGGTGATGTCTGTGAACACATCACCAAATCTTTTAGGTGCAAACTGTAGCAGAAGGTTGTATAATAAATGCTGCTTGTAGATGTCTCCCTGTCGGTGGTTTTTTTGCACGTTGGTCAGTTTGCATTTATTCTTCTTTTGAACCTTGATTGGACATGAATGCTTGTCTAAAAAGGAGACATTTATTACAACTTAATCAATGTTTATTTACAATTCATCCAATCTTCATCTGTTGTACCTGTTGTAGGAGAACAGTGGGTGTCACTCAAGAGCGGAAATGATACCCCAAGTGTACTTATCGTTACAGTATTAACATCTGTTTTTTGGGCTTTGTGGAGAACATTAATGGTCTTTAATGGATTTATAGAAGCCTGTACCAAGACAAATAGCAGTGTTGGATGAGAAAGCTTCTTTTTATCAAGCATGAACATTACATTGTGCCCTGCTAGCAAAGAAGCACAATAAAACAGTGTTTCAAAGTCAGGAAATGGGCTGAGATTTTTTATAGCCTTTTTTTCTTGTGTTGAAAAACAACATGCCTTCTCACAAGTTAGTGTATACTGTACAAATACAAAAGGACTAACAGGTGAAGCAGTAAATTCATCCTTACTTAGGATTTGGTACCGAAGGCTTTCCAAAGTTCTGATTTTCAGAGTTGAAGCATTCGTTTTCTATATGCGTGTAGATTTCAACATATATTATTATTGTGCTGAAACCAATATCTTTAAAATATCTTCTAACATCTTTTAAAGGCTAAAAGCAGACACAAAATACCTGAGTGAAGAGCTCATTCTGTAAATCATACTGTAGTTTTACCACTATCAATAATAATGAATCCCATAACAAGCAGATACAAGACCACAAACACTTTTAATATGAAGACAATGGGTTATGCCAATTAATGGATACCTGCTGCACTGGACAAACCCACTGAAATCAATGTTTCCTACTGGATAAGGGAATGTAGGATTTTTTCTGCCTCCTTTAGTGTAATAAAATCATCTTGAATATCTTCCCAAATTATTTCTAGAGCCAAAGTAGGTTATATTAACATGTTTATTATCAACCTGTGGGTACCTGAATCCTTGGAACAACACTAGCAGGTCTGTTTTTCCTTATCAAAATTGGAGGCTGGGTTTTTCATTTTCCTGTTTTGTACAGCAACACCTCCCAAAGCAAATATTATCCATTTTGAACAAATGCCAGTCTAAATAAAGTTCTACAAAATGACATTCTTATACTGTCATAAACCCTCTGTCGAAACCCAAGATGCTCGTAAAGAACAATGCAACTGCGGATGCCTTCTCTAAGGAGATTCCGGAGAAGTCTTTGAGGCTTTATAAAATGCACAACACAAAGCTTTCTCAGGCTCGCTTTCCAAAAATTGCAGCCGTACGATATGATTTACTTGGCCTGCATCTGAAAATAAGAAAAGTATCCCTCTTCCATTATCTGTGTAAGCAAAGGAATATGCTGTGTAAGATTACAAACTTGTTCTTAAGATAAATATAAAGAAAACTACAGTCCAAAAACTGATAGCTGATCTATCAGGATTCATCCTTTCTCACATTTTAGGTTGTAACACCCAGAGACTAAGTGTGTTTTGAACTCCTTTTAATTTCTTTTTTAATTTCTGAGCATTTTAATCTGCATCTTTGGGAACACCCAGAAAGACTTCAGTGTTCACAGATATCGGAACCTAAATCCCAATCTATTCTTTCTTCAGACCTATGAAAATGTTCAAATCTAGAACATACTACCTTGACGCACACATTTATTTGACTGAAAAAGATGAAGTACCTTGCACAAGAATACAACAGCCACATCTCACCTGGGATTTAAACTCACAAACTTTTAATAACAAGTCCAGAACCCCCACCAATACACCCACTTCTCTGGAAGACTAAGAATACAGCTGAAGAGCTGAATTAACTGCTTTACTATTATGTCCTTGGACAATGAACACCACTGCTCTGCCAGATCATAAAAGAAATAAAACATATTTTACCACAAGTGTGCTCTTGTTTGACAAGCTTTAACAGAGCCTTAATCATGCCCGTTACTTCTTGAATATTTCAATCCATTAAACACGCCAAATTGAAAAACACCTCTGTCAATGGGTAGATAAAAAAGTAGCCTGAATGATTGTCAATGGGTCCTTTGATAGTCAGAATTGTCAGTATTAAAGTAAGGTATTTTCTAGGATGCATCAAGGTTTTCAAAAAGAAGTATGTCAGCAAGTAAAAAAATAACAGATAAGTCAAATTCCCCATTCTCCTTCTCCTCCACTATACTTGAAGGAAACTACAGTACATATACTGTATATTATGGCTGTAAGCAGTAAGAATGTGAATGAGAATGTTTTATAAAAACTAAATCAAAGAATACTTTTTTTAGTAGCCCCCTAATCTGTGGTTTATTTCATGCTACAGTAGTTAAAATGAAGCTATTGTGCACTAGCTTTGTAATAAAATAACCTTATTTCTTTTACACAGTTTGACTAAGGCTTTGCAACGATATCGTCTTATCATATACACCAAAAAGCGATGTACAATAGGGCAATTAGTTTATAAAGTTTTGCTTTTTTTTCCAGCATACACTTTTTTTTTCCAAAAGATTGTTTTCAGTTTTCAAAAACAATTGTATAAATGCAAAACGTCAGAGTCAATGTAGGTTTAGAATGAGCAATCAGAAGAAGGTCTTCACTTGCACTGGAGTGGTGAAGATTTCTGGGAAAAAAATCTACAGTGTTTTAAGCATCAATAAAAGCCATTGAAGTACTGTTTGAATATCTAAACAACAGATCTCTATGGGTGAAGGTATTTAATGAATTACAGCTTAAATCAGATTCTGTGACACTGGAAGGGAGAAATTACTGTGTATCTACAGTAACTACACTTTTATTGCTCCTTCCAGTCTGACTTCAGGGATCTTCTAGCAGCAACAGACAGCTCTCCCTGTGGTCCAGCTCATGGAGTTATCGGGATCTTTAAGTTATGTTCCATCTATGTTAAATTACATACAGATCACAGAGTGCATTCCACATGACCAGAGATTTATGACTTATGTGAAAGTAGTAATCTTTTCTGACAAAACATGCCCAGGTATTACACTTGTCAAATGAAACTGTATATGATGTTATGAGGGATGTTAAGCTAAAACTTAAAACACAAGGCACCTAATTGAATATATGGAGTACAGTTTTGTCAGCAGCTTACAAAAATGATATTGCCTGTATATTCAGAGGAATATCCTACACCTAGATGCTAATAGAACCAAATCCTTTTAGTTCTGAACTGAGATAAAAATGAGGGCACCTGATTGAATCAGCAAGTTCTTGAAAACACAAAAAGTGAAAAAGGAACCTGAGGATTCAAGCAGAAATGGAAAGTGCTTTTAAAACAGAGAACAGAAAACATGTCTTTGCAAAAAGGGATATACTGTAGGTGTCTGGGAAAAGCTACCCAACCATATCGTTGAATCAATTAGTACAATATGTCTTTCAAGAAATGGCAGGATGGGAAATTGGGATCATTTAACCATCACTAATGTACAAAACATGTTAGATGGGCCAAATGCCTCCTTTTATTTATAAGCTTTCTTAGTACAAACTAAAATCCACTGACAATACTGTATGTGAAGTTATTGATTCAGATAACATACTGTGTGAACCAGTGTCTGTGGAAAACAGTGTTCTGGCACAGATTACCCTTTATTTCAGATCTAAGCTTAAAAGAGCCATCTTATCTACCACAGAATGCACTGATCCACTGACAAGCTACATTCCAGCGACAAGTTCTGAGACAAGCTGTATGTAAACACTGAATAATATTGTTCAAAGGTATGCAACATGTTAATCTTTCTACTCATGTAGTATATGTGAAATCTTGATAGCACAAGAAGCCTTTTGCTTTGAAGGAGCAAAAATAAACATTTTAAGAATAAAACACCATAACTGTTTACAAAAACCATTCTGGCAGCTCTTCCCCAGCATAAGTAAATGGAGAAAAAGCAGCTCTTAGAAAGCACCATTATGTTTTTATTTGGATATTAATCAAGGACTTCCAAGGATTTACAATTCCCCAAAAAAACTTCAGCACTACCTATCTCTCCAGTCCTCTGCAGGGTTAACACCTGTTTATACAGGTTTGTTCAGACTCAGACTCAAGTGCCTGGGAGACCTCCATTGTCACAAACAGTGAAACAGATGGAATGGGACACCAACTTACCTACAAAACAAGAGAGAAGACAACAGTAAATTAAAAGTTAATTTTATTAACATACAGCAATTCAGCATCTGAAGTATATCAAATACAACAGAGAACAAACTGTATTCAACATGTATGATGTTAATTACAGCACAGAATAGAGATAATGTACTGTATTTCAAGCTATCCAGACCTGTTGTTGAAGCTGAAGCCCTGGCTTCTGGCAAGCAAATGGGCTCTGAAGGACTTAATGGCCTCTCATCTGTATTCCTTTATCTACAGCTAAAGCTACAGCCCTGGAGGATGTTATACAGAACCAAAAACCTTCAGACAGAAAGAGTGTCAGTTCATATTTAAGTCAATAACTGATTCAGAGATGTTATTTGGTGCTCAGGAGGAATAGAAAACACAGTGTGTCTGTGCCTCTCTGGGTACTCTTTTAGTGCAAATGTTTACATAAGGTTTAATTTTTATTCCAAGAGTTTTATGGAATACCCAAACCTTGGCAAAAGTTTTTAAAAATGAAATGGTAACTGTAAAATTGTAATGTTGTTTTTTTACATTTTTTTGCTGGCTTCCATTACTGCAATAAAGGCCATATTTAACTCCATAGCCTCTGAATGAAGTCTGTTTGCATCTATTCATTAATTATGTCAATTTTAGAAGAGTGGTTTAGAAATTGGTTGCATGTTTGTTAGCAACACTGCACACTGGCATGAAAATTCATGTATTAACATTAAATACACACTAAACATTTAATTAACAACCACTAATTAACATTTAATTAAGAACCACTAGAGAAGATTTGTTTGCCAAGTGAGCAGACAGTGGGAAGTGTAACACAGGCAAGAGCATAGTCAGCTATCAATACTGAATTAGGATCTGTGAGAATCAGATAAGGATTCAGGGATCCGAAATAACCGTTGTAACAGCACCACCTACTGGGGTTCCTATGCATAACACGTCAAATGTCATTTTTCTCAATTTCTTCTGTTGCGGCTAAAATACCGAAGACATTTAATAAATACCAAAGCTAGCAGAAAACCGCAAAATCAAATTCTGCACATTCCATTGGGAAAGATTTGGGTTATCAAGATTTACAGATTCATAATGTCAAGCAAAGTTTGAAAATATCCTGGTGCAGTGTCCTACACAGTACAACTAGGCGGTACATTCCACATCTCAGTCATTTTCTGTAAAGAAGGGTTTCTGGTATTCATTTCCAAGAAACAGTATTTTGAGAGCAAGATCTGCTTTTGACAAGTTTCCACTGATGTTCATATTCTGTTTCCTGAATGTATTCTGAAACAGGTGGGACTGAAATGATTTATTCCTTTATGAAGACACATCTACACTTTGGCATTCCTGAAAAGTTCCATAGCCTTTCCTCATAACTTATATCTCTGGACACTAGAATGAATCTTGTTGCTCTTCTTTAAACTTTCTCACAAAAAAAACCCTAGATGAGTGTCTCCCCATCCTTCTTTTTATCAAGCCAGAGTCAACTGGTGTTTGTTCCAAGTGAGTATTCAATTAAAAAAGAATCATCTAATCATGTGGAACTTTCATGAATCATTTTTACTTCTTCTAGGGATATGGAACATACCTAGAAAATTGTGTATTTCAGGATGGGTATGAGGACTGCAGGACAGGTGGTGCAGTGGAGCTTGGTTGCCTTGCTGCAGTGGAGCCCTGGGTTCAATTCCAGACCTGGGGTACAATCTGTGTGGAGTTTGTATGTTCTTCCCATGACTGCATGGGTTTCTTCTGGTTGCTCTACTTTCCTCAAACAGTCAAAAACATACTGGTCGGATAGTTGACTTCTGGGAAAACTGGCTTTAGCTTGTGAGAGTTTGCATGTCTGTGTCTGTCCATGTGCCTGCCCTGCGGTGGACTGGCATCGTGTCCAGGGCGTATCCTGCTTTGTGCCTGTTGCTTTCTGTGATGCTTGCTTCCAGCCCCACGCTGGAAAAACTGGAAGAAGTGGCTAGAAATTGGATGGATGGAATTTAGGTATGAAAGTATATAGAGGAAATTTAGAATCACATTTTCTGAGCTATAAATAAAATTAGCATATAAAGGTGTAATTATCATATCTGATCTTTAAGGTGTTTAAATCAGTCACCCAGAGCTCATCTGGAATGAAACAACCAGGGTCAAACACAAGGACCATAATGGCCCTGCTCTTCAGTCGTAGATGATGATATGTAAACCACAACTGCAAGAAGTGATCCATATGTGGTTTTACTAGAGCATCAGTTGCTGTCAATGTTACCTCTTGTTTTCCATGGTCTTTGCTGTTTAGAAAGTATCCTGTTCACTCAAGTTATGAGTGCTGCTCATTACTCCTGCTCATAGTTATGCACTTTTATGTATGAGCTAGGTGGGTATTTGCATACTGTAGCTGCAATTTTCTCTCTCAAGATAGACGTCCAAGTCTGATTCGAGACCAGGTGGCTGGACCACTGGCTGAAAATTTCCAGAAGATGACCAACAGACAGTGAGGAACAGAAAAAAGTATTTACAAGAGCGAATTACAGGTTACAATCCATCTTTATGGGATTCCTTCATGATGAACCCTCTCCTATAAGGTATTTGACACTGAAGAGATGTTGGTAAACTTTAGCATGAATAGGCTGTATTAATGGTGAAACTATTTAAATCAGCTGTTTAAATCCACTTGGTGCAGTTAGTCTCTGATTGATTTGGATGTATCTGAGTTAGGGACCAAAGGCTGTCTCCATTGTAGCATAAGTTTAGAAGACAAGCTCATCTATGCAGCATTAGTTTATGAAAGGAGCTCTTCCCCTTATGACTATGATCACATTTGAGTACATTAGGGTGGTCAGCGTTAGGGAGAAGACTAGATACACAGTATAGTGCTGTAAATATTGTTCATTTCTGTGATATACCTTTGTTATCAGGTGGTATGCCTCTCTTTCATCACCACCTAATTGTACACTAAAGATTAAATAAACCACATGACTTCACTTGGTATTCCCTATGTTATTATTTAACTTTTATAAATTGCTTCCATGTAAACTATTACCTAACACCCCTATCATCTACACATTTAATAAGTTACTTAAATATACCTTTGTATTCAAAGGACCAGGAATGGGCTACCCTGGTCCACATAAAGTGCCTTTGCATCTGTAATAAGTCACAAGCTATCTAATTTCTAAGGCCTCTTTGTCTGTCTTCCACTGTAACCAATGTTTAATGACTAGCCCCCTCCAGTCTTTCTCCCTGTATGCTCATACACAGCACTTCAACTGTAATACTGGTAACTTAAATTACTAGGATAAAAGAAGAGTCTTAGTTTTTTGCCAATGAGTGATGTCAAACTGGCTTCTTTGGAATGCTCCCAATTAATGCTGCTGAGCATTATTAATTCAGTCTCGAAACATGCTCAGTCTGGGAGCAGGGTCTGGATGATTGATCCTTCAGTGTCTAAACAGTCAGGGCAGAGAGTGATTAAGTCAGAAACAATAATCCTTCATTACTCAGAATAAATGCAAGTGAAACAGACTATTTTCTAGCAGAAAAGCTAGAGACTTTACTGCAGAACTGGCATTATACTCAAGAAACATGAAACATTTCCACACACTTTAAACATTTGGAAATGGGGTAATTTTGTCCTTAACATCAATGTCAATTTCCTTAAATTAAAAGAAATGTTTATTATTGGCATTTCTACTTAGTGAGTGACTCACTAAGAACTTCCCAAACGTGAATTGTGAAAAAAAAATATTTTGTGCTGAGCTCTGCTTTATTCATATTTTAAAGACGATTAAGGCTGAAAGGCATCAGCAGCTGACACACATTTGCAGTGCTGGGAGCACCTCCAAGCGTTTGTCACATACCAATTTATTCATCCCCCTGATGAAACAAGCACAAAACTTACACATCTTTAAGAACTGAATAACCTGTCCATCTGAAAAAGTTCAAAGAATGTTATACCGTGATCTAAATAGCATTGCTCAAAGCAACATCTTATCTGTCATATGTGGCAAAGTCATAAAATATTGAATTTCAGAAATCACAAGTGTTACTTGTTCCTTTATAAAGGGTTAAGAGGCCTCCAAAGGGTTGTGTTTACCTGGGATATAAAAAAGAGGTAATACACAATAAGGCATTCAGTAGAAGCATCATCATGATGAAGGTTAAAGGGCTCTCCAAAGACCCTAATGACTGTTGAAGATGGGGGAAGGCTATAAAAGAATCCACAAACAGTAAAATCTACCACTTTCCACTCTATCGTCTATTCTGTTATATCTTGTTTTTTTTTACTATTTCAATATGAGTGTGAGGGGCTATGAACAGAAAGATATAGCAGCAACCAGGACTGTACACCTGCCTGGTTGATAAATACACTGAGGTACTTTACAGCCAGCAGAACACTAGTCCGGCAAGACACTGTGCCCATATTTATTAAGCACTTTCTGCCGTGTTGAGCTGAGTACACTTTTCTGGAAAAGGTACAATGAACAATGAATAATAAAATCAAAATATTTGAACTCCCCATAGAGATTCTTCAAAAGGCATCCTGAATGATTCATGTGTCTCTTCACAATTTTATTGTGTTTCTGTTTTTCACAGTAGGAAAAAAGAACAGGCGTAAACTTTCCTTCCTCTGCACATACAGTACAGTACAAATCAGTAAAGTTGTCATTAAAAACAATGAAAGACAACGAGCCCATTTATTTCTGGGCTTAAAGGAGGAATTTTGCTTGGACAGGGAATACCTGAAAAATGATGAAGACCCTTTCCTTTGCTCACTATGCAGATGATTAAAAAGCACAAGCTGTCTTATTCCCTCTGTCATGACAGACAGACTTGTTTTCTTGACCCGACTGATTTTCCACCTAACTAGCTGGTTAGTGTTAATGAATTATGTTACTTTGTTTTAAACATTTTGAATTAAACATATAATTACACATTCCAACCCATGCTCTTTCAGTTTTTCTTCTCTTTTCTTCATACTCCAGTCTTTTTAGGAACAAGAACACGTTTTAACACAGGACCAATCTGCCCAGAGAGTATCACAGCACTGCCCATTTGCTGATTCAGAGCAAAGGCTAAGCACACACCCAGGTTTTTAATGACACCCAGTGTTTATATAAAATATCCCCCTATCAGCTGGTGTTCATGTGAGAGTCAGCTGTAATTCAGGGCATTATGGAATAGCTTTATAAATATAAGCTTAAATACTGAACAATTACTTGACATGAAAAGTCCAACAATATGATGTTTAAAACTGCTGCAAATACTGTGATGCTTCTATATTATTATTTTTACTTCAGATAGATAGAGAGAAGGTGTGAATGTTTCCTATTCTTTCTTTCACACGTTTTCTTATATGTATGGAATACGGGTCTATGAGGTTTAGGGTATTACCATAATTCACTACTGTAATGGAAAGGAAAAGCCTATAGCTGTAAGGCTTCCAAATGTTCTGGATGTTTTTCTCTTCACATTCGTTTCTTACTGTAACTAATTAACATGCAATTTGATACTTTCCTTCTGCTTCTTTCCTGAGACGTATTTTAGTGCTACCAGATGGAACTAGTCAACCTAAACCAATAAAGGGGAACACAAATTCAACTGCGAAAAAAGAAGCAATTAATTAGGGCTCTAACTGAAGCCGTTTAATACAGTACATAAACAGCCTTCCAAGAAGCAACAGACCACCACCTTTGCGCAGGGGCATTGTGAAACTGCAGCTGACATAATGCTTGAAGATGAAGGTGAGATATTGTACACCTGATCTAACCCTCTGATCTAAGTGCTGGTTTTCACTCATCTACAAAGCGTCAGCAGTAGGGTTATGCCTTAGCTAAGGTAAATGTGACATGGAAAAGTGGAGTATTTTATTAACAAAAGCTTTTCCTCGGGCTTAGCAAGGGATTTGGCTGTTTTAGCTTTCTAACTAGTTCATGGTCAAAGTGATGTGATACAGTATATAAGAATAAAGGATGACCAACACCTGTCCCTCCCAACCCTATTGCTAATGATGGCCTCCTTTAAAAGGGGAAGCACTACAACAAGGACTTAGAAATCATCAAAAGTTTTGTTAAAAGTGTCACATAAATCTTTTGGAAAAGGTCATTTAAGAAGCGTTATTGTCCACATTCCTTTCATGTTTTGTAAATTAAGGTATTCAATATGAATGTCATATAAACCTGAGCCATAGTGCAAAGAACATTCATTATTAATCTTTAAACAGATACATTAGAGAGAATATTCTCGAACAATTAACAATTGCTGTTGGTTTCATCTTACCATTTTGAAACCTGATGCTAGGTGCTCCAGTTGTTAAAGTTTTGTCATCAGGAGATTCCTGGTTAGATCATTATTTTAGTTATGAAGACCTAATAAGGTGCTGTGAGTAAGTTATCCTCCTTGTTCCCTTTCCTTCAAACATGAAATATAAAATCATTGTCTAAGATCTATTATAAAATTCTCCATTCCCTATCCATAGCTTATTTGGTTACAAAAATGTCTGTTCCACAACCAGGTTAACATTTAATTTCTTTTTCGACCTCTTCTTCTTGATCAGAGCCTCATCAATTTTCTGGCAAGACCAATTTTCTGTAGCCCACAGTTTTTCTTGCTCCTTCAGTAATACCATTGGATTTTACACCTCAAGGAATAACCCTTCATCACCTAAACACTTTAAAGTGATGCAGGCCAAGCGCTACAATAAAAGGTCACAGGTGTCAAGGGGCTTGAATTCAATGCAACAACAGAGTCCTGGAATCTCAGGGATGTTCCTGTGTAACCTTATACACTGGCTCGGATTGCTTATGGAACACTGATCTTTTGAAGCTTTTGACATGGAAAATAAAACATGTAAAGACTATGCAGCTGTGAACCATCTGCGGCCTGAGCTCTGCCCTTTAAAATCAATTCGAAACCATAACACAATGGCCAGATCCTCGCCTTTCTAAGGTTCACTAAGGAGTATTCGGTTTATTTGTATTTTTGTAATCCAGGACCCAATTCCTTTAATAATTGCAGGTTTCGGCCATCAAAAGCTGCATTACAACACTGTGATCATAATCCGACTCAGTACTCCATCCCGATAACATTTCCTCACATAATGGAACTGTACATAGTTATTAAAACAAAGGCCAGTTCATAGTGTCATAGTGTAGACAAGTATAGTTGACATGTGCTGTATATATTTCATTCTAAAAATAAAAACTTTCACTGTGAGATAGAAGCATTTCTAATAGCTCCATGAGCAGTTACAATACATTTAAGATAACTCAGCTGGCATCACTGGCAGGATTGTTTGCATGATAATTTATGGCCATTGTGTTTACTGCTGTCTAAGGTTCAGTTCAAAGTCATAAACTTGGGCGTTTTCAGTATATGAGCCAACATGAAGCATGTTATATAATAGTGCATTATTACATCATTCAACCCATCTTGATTAGATGTATCTCCTACCTAAATGACCAAGACGTCTTCACTACAATCCATGCACCTGACTAGGTAGCCTTACATATCCAATACTCTCCAGCTTTCAGACCAGAAACACTCTCACAGAAGAAGTAAATGCCCAGGCAATCTACAATAACTGTGGTTTGCATCACCTTCAACAATTGCTGTGGCTGCTGCAGAGATGGTAATTATCTTAACTCAGTGTTGTGAGAAGAATGGGACGGAACAATGTGGTGCCACAGAATACTGCCAGAAAGTGCTGGACTCAGTCAGTTTACATACTACTTTTTTGTGCTCCAGCGTGCATGTCTGTGGAGCCATTGTATGCTCCAAACTCACTCAGTCCTTCCAACAATAACCCCAAGGCAGAAATATGCCCTTGCATCTCAAAACAATGACTGCCTTACAAGCACAAGGCTCAACAAACATTCTCCTTGTGCAATTAAGTCTCGACTTGAAACACACTCAGTCTGGGAGCACAGTTAATAGGGAGTTTTTAGATTCCATGGCATTCTGAAGGTCAATTGTTTGTGAATGACTCAATGTCACGCATACAGCAGGGAACTAGCTTTGAGTACTCTTGCCCCGTGCTTCCAGTAATTTTACTTGCACATTGCTTCTTTATTCTATTACTGTAAGATCATGGCAACGCATTTTGAAAGAACAACTAAAGAACACAAGAATGTGTTGAGAATGTTTAAAATGACTAAAATAGTTGCTTGATTTCCTTGTACTGAGTTGCTTTGTGCGCTGGTTTCGTGTGTGCAGCAATGCACTTTACCACATTGTGACTACAGCTGTCACACTGAAGCACAGCACCACCTACTGGTTGAAGGCCAGTGTACTACTGTATGTGCATACACCTGTATGAATAATAATAATAATTATTAATAATAATATTTGCTTACACTTATATAGCGCTTTTCTGGATACTCCACTCAAAGCGTTTTACAGGTAATGGGATCTCCTCCACCACCACCGATGTGCAGCCCCACCTGGATGATGCGAAGGCAGCCATAGTGCACCAGAAAACTCACCACACATCAGCTATCAGTGGGGAGGAGAGCAGAATAATGAAGCCAATTCATAGATGGGGATTATTAGGAGGCCACGATTGGTAGGGGCCAATGGGATATTTGGCCAGAACGTCAGGGTTACACCCCTACTTTTTTTGAGAAACGCCCTGGGATTTTTAATGACCATAGAGAGTCAGTACCTCGGTTTTACATCTCATCCGAAGGACAGCACCTGTTTACAGTATAGTGTCCCCTTCACTATACTGGAGCATTAGGACCCACATGGACTGCAGGGTGAGTGCCCCCTGCTGGCCCCACTAACACCTCTTCCAGCAGTAACCTTAGTTTTTCCCAGGAGGTCTTCGATCCAGGTACTGACCAGGCTCACACCTGCTGAGCTTCAGTGAGTTGCCATTGTGAGTTGCAGAGTGTTAGCCATATAGTCACTTTCTTCATCTACTGAACAACTATGCGGCAGGAGTCTCAGTCTGCAGTGTGATAAAGGGGCACAGGGATAAAGCCTCCCAACAAACATATGGTTCTTTTACAAAATGACCACAATAACAGCTTGGGAAACATATCTAACGCACAGGAAAACTATAGTCAGAGGACAAAGAGGAATAATTGAGGAAATGAATGATGAGAATCATTATTGCTTATCTTCCTTGGGTATGTAAATGGCATGCTAACACTCTCTTTCAATTTTCTCTACCTCAGCTGGGGATGGAGTGGGGGGAATTCCTTAAATAATCTGAAAATGAAAATGAACCTTAGCCAAGTATAACAGACTCCCTTAAGACCAAAAACAAAATAAGTAGCGCCTTTTGAAGTGTTCCATTTTGTTGGCAGAGTGTACAGGATGAAGAATTTGAGATATTGTGAACTTGTAATAAGGGCAATACTTTCTCTTTCGAAAGACTTCACCTCCCTGAGGGGGATGTGGGGGTGTAAACAGAAAGCATGAAACCTTACAGGGTATCCACCATGTGAGGTATTGAACTTTAGCTGTACAGGCTACAGGCAATCCAAAGCCTCCTCTTTTTTCCATTGTGCAGAAAATGTAACCATAGCTTTCAGTGTATTACTGCCGATGTTCAAGCGACAGGTTGTCCACACTGGCCCCACGTGAGCCAAAATATCAATCCATGACTGATACCCATGTAGATTCACACATCATGGCCATTCCAGCCTCATGTTATTGGCCCACTGGGACCAGACAGCACTGTGCCTATGACCTGAGGCCTGAACAACCAAGATGACAAATCTGCATCTGTATTGGGCTCAAACTAGCTACCTGCAATGGGGACGATGATGTTTTTTATAAACTGATGTTACATCTGCAGTTTCTCAAACTTGTGTGTCTTTACCCCATTCTTAATGAGAATTGAAATATCCAGGCTAGGGCTCTATCAATAACTTACATTATATCCTTGAGTATACCTGGGAAAATATCATTAGGCCCTGGTGATTTATTGGTTTTTAGACACCCTAGCTCCTGTAGTGCCTCAGTCTCCACTATGTTAAAATTACCCAGTCCTGATGGAGCTCCTTGTAAAACATGGGGCTCGTTATTGACATCTATTAAAAAAGGTTAAAGCCTATGTGAAATATCTACTTACTATATATGTATAATTTTTTTCCCATTAAATCCCCATTACTGGATACACTGAACCACTTCAGCCAGCATACTCAAGAATTATAGGCTACTCTGGATGATCGTAAAAGAATAATTCTATGATTGTAATGAAAATAAAACATAATACATACAACTGTTTCAAAGAATATATCTACCTAAAGGTGTGATTTTTCAATAGTATGCTTGGACAAAGTACACGCTGCTCTAACAAATGGGCATCTCAGATGAAAAGCTCACCATATTAAAAAATAAAGACAAGGCTATCTCACTTTTCAGAAAGCTATTGCCTCACTTTTAATGAAAGCTGTATGAATTTCTATGGATGCAGCGGACTTGAAGACGAACAGTATACTGTTTGTGATTAAGTACAAAAAAATTGTTAACTTTCCATATCAGGTACTACACATATAGAATTTATAAAATTTTAATATAAGGTCTGGGTTTCATAGATCCTGTATATTAAAAATAGCCAGTTTAAAATGTCCATAAATTCACAATTTCATAGTCAATAAACACAGTAAATACACAGCCAAAAAACCACCACAACAGTAATGCATTGTATCTTCAAGGGTTACAGGTTATGTGGCCCTCAGTTCCAGAACAAATGTTGTATAGAATTAAAATACACAAAATATTTAGTCAAAACCGTTTTAAAAAAATAGCATATTTACATCATATGTTAACATCATGTTAATTAAAGCAATTTATATTTACTGCAGCATACCTTTTATCTGTAGGTTAAAAAACCCATGATTACAGCATCATGCTTTAATCTGTCTTTGAAAAATCCATACTGAAGTTTGCTTTGGAAATGTGTTAAAAAAATATACGTACATTAGAGTGTGTCAGCTTTCTGGCTGCCGAGAAACCAGCAGAGGTTAATTCCATACTGGAAAGTCAAAAAGCTCCCGAAGAAGGTTGTACAGCCAAAATTTTCTTTTTCCTTTTTTGCTTTATAGCATGAAATTATCATCAGAAATGAATGCCAAGCAAGTGGAACATGTGGTTTCTTTGTTTCTCAGGCATAGTGAGATGGCAGAACAAGAAAGAGACACAATCTTAAGAGACCAAAACCTACAGTATTTACAAAACTTACTTATAGGCCAACAAATAAATGACCAATTACAAATTATTTATAAAGATAGTATGTCCAGGTCTTCTACTTTCCAAAGTGACTTTCAACCATCCCCTCAAATACGCACCAACTTTACTGCAAACTGTAGCATCTGAGACAGGTAATGCTGGTTTACAGTATATACAAGAAAAGATCCTCCCTAGTATAGTCTGCTCATGTGACCGTCGCGGTTTCGCGCGGACTCGTGCCCTCCGCCATTCCACTCCGCCTGTTTCATCCAGCAACACCTGGGCCGTGAACCCAGGTCTCCGGCGTAATGCAACAGGGAGCCAGCCACATGAGCTAAAGGAGACCTCCCCCAGCCTAGGCAGCTGAGGTCCCTGCTACCTGCAGGGAGGGCGATGACGTCACCATGTCCAAATTAGCTCCGCTGCACCCAGAAGACCTTCTCTAAGCTCCCTGTGGTGGATACTAAAAGGAAATAAATCTTCCTTGCCCCCAGGTTTAGTTCCTATCTTTTCTGTGATCAGAAAGACCAGTTATGTTGCAGTTTCCACAGTTCAGGACAGACTGCTTGTGCTCTGGGTCCGTACGCAAGTGGAACTCTTAGAAGAATAAGGATGAATTAACTCAAAATTACTTCTTACACACACTTCTTACCCACACACCTGGTGGTTTTCATTCCATCCCACCTCAATTAGATACAATGCATGCTAAAATACAATGGTTAAAGCTCCAACATTTTTAAGAGTTGGGAACAAGCAGTTCAAATTAATCTTATTATTATTAAGTTAATGAAGAGTTTGATTGTGTAACTGAGGGCTCAGCTGGAACAAAAACCAACAGGCGTGTGGGTCACCTGGACCAAGATTGGAAATCACTGCTCTGAGCTGTAGAATGTCAGTCAGACCCTGCAACTGCAAAGCTCACCAGTCATAGCAGATCCTCAGAACAGAGGGCTTACTGTATCATGCCCTCTGTTAATTGTATCTTATCATGTCATTTCTGAACTTGCTGGCTGGTTTCTTTCCTACAGTATTAACCTTTATACTGTTGAATGCAAGTGAAAACGTGAAGGTTTGTTGTTAAATTAAAAAACAGTTTCAGATGTGCAATTTTGTGCTTGACATTCAACATTAGAAAAAAAAACATATCTGAGGACTGCTCTCTTTACAACACCAGGTAAAACAATCCTCTGCACTCTCTACTCCCAGCAATCTCAATGCATCTTAATTACTTTATTCTGAACAGCCTAGTAGGGCACTAAGAAACTAACTTAGCTAGAAAACGTAAACTACTTGACTAGTTTGGTATAAATCTATACAACTAGCATCTTCCCCAAACCCCAAGGTAAAACAATATGTCAGAAAATAGCACAGTGTATTTATTTTAGGAAAGTAAACACAAAAATTCAAGGCCTCTGAATCTTTATGGATCAATGTTATAACATATATTTAAGTGAATATTTAAAATGTATGTAATGTTTGGAGTATGCTGCTCCAGATATTAATTACAATGCGGTCCTTTATAATGACATCAGGAACATTTATGGAAAGGAAGAAGTGAAAATGATGGGGGATTTTAACTTTCCTCACATTGATTGGTAAAAATCCTCAGTCCTCAGCTGTAACTATATTTATACACATGGCTAACAACTGTTTCTTTACACAATTTGTCAGAGCCCCTACAAGAGGAAACTTGATATAATGTTTTCAAAACAATCAAGATAGGAGAGGAAAACAGAAGAGAGAATCATTAAGGAAATGTAGTGTGCTGTGAAGTATATTTTGCTAAAGTATCCAGCTCCAAAAAAGCTGAAGAAAAGCACAATATGAAAGAATAGGACAGAGTTTAAGTCAAGAAGATTCAGATAGGATAAATATGGAAGCAGCAATGAATGGATAGCAACTTTTTAAAAGTATTCTGCTTAAAGTTTAGAACAGAAGAGAGGAGGAATAATCCACTTTGTGAAATAATTAAAATGTATTAAATTATTTGGATACATCGTTTAACATTAAAGAGTTCATCGTCACATTATCAGGGTGGACACTGCACATTGGTGGTGGTGGTGGAGGGGAGTCCCCATTACCTGTAAAATGCTTTGAGTGAAGTTTCCAGAAAAGGATATACAAGTGTAAGGATATTATTATTATATGACTTTAGCAAAAGATCCTTTTGTTCTTTTAGACCAGGAATCTCTAACCCTGGTGCTGGAAAGCCTCAGTCCAGCTAGTCAGATGAAGTTATCTTGAAGCACTCATGTTTTCTTCAACTAAGAAAATTCTGGTGCTTAAGAGCTGAAGCTAGGCTGGATGTTTTCAGATTTATGCTCCAAATTATCTCTAATTTACTTAATGTAAAAAATCACTTGTCTAACTGATCACAATGAAATAGGTTAAGGTCTCTGGAAACTGAGGTAACTATCAAATCAGCTAGACCGGGGCTCTCAGAGAGCAGGGCTGGAAAGTGTGACCCCAGCACTTGAGAAATCCTGGCCACAGTCAGTGAGATGAGCATCTCAGCACATCTGGGAGTTCTGACCTGGGAGTGAAGGCACTGAGGGAGAAGGCACTTAGGGCTTTCTACGCAATAAGAAGGAGGCTCTTTAACATCAATCCACCAACAAGAATCTGGCTCCAAATATTTTAAAGTGTAATTCAACCCATTGCCATTGGATACGGCAGTGAAGTGTGGGGTCCCCTCACAGACCAGGATTACACTCAATGGGACAAACACCCCACAGAAAAAAACAGAGACAAACACTCGCCGAATTAGGCCAGTACCCACTATTGATAAACAGAAACACAGAAAAGAGTATTTAAGTATTGGCTACACCTAAAAAACACCAACCAAAACTCCTACCACCACAAAGCCCTGCTGAGCCAAGAGCTGAGCCCAAAACAGAGCCCCCTTAGCCAGCTGGTCCTGAGGCTCACTGGCCTGAGCCACACCGACATAAGCCAACTTCAGGACAGCACTGCCATAAACTGGTATGCTACAGAACCCTAAACAGACAATACACACTAGCCGAATATTTGACCAAGATAAGAAACAGCAAAAAGAAACAGACCCTGTCAAAGTATAGGCTCAGTGACCACAGCCTGGCCATAGAAACTGGGTGACACAGGCAGACCTGGCTGCCCAGAGAGGACAGGCTGTGCTCCCACTGCCAGCGGGGAGAAATAGAGACAGAGGTGCACTTCTTACTGCACTGTGACAGATACTCTGGGATTAGAGAAACATTCTTCCCTAAATTCAGAAATCTAATCCCAGAGTTCCCACACCTGCCAGAATCACAATGGGTCCCAATCCTGCTGGGAGAGAGAGGAGGGACTCAGTTGAACTGGCAGCCCAGTATGTGATCTCCTGTCACAGCCTGAGGAAGAGTGAGTCTGTCTCCCAATAATGCTCAGTATGTTTACAGTATAGAGTATGTTAATATTTTATGATATGTCTTTGTTGTTAATGTCTGTAGATTTTTATTTTTTGTTTTGTTTCATATTAATTTTATTTTATTTGGCAACACTGATTGTACCCATCGGTCATGCTAATAAAGCACCTTGAATTGAATTGAGTGACACCACCCAGGCTTGAATCATGGAGCTCAACCCTTAGATAACTCCGCCCCACCTCCCAATATTATAACTATATTATACAAAGTAACACCAGAAACCTAATGAATAACAACAGCAGAGTACCTTCATTAATGTTTGCCAGTTACAAATCTTTTCATTAAACAAGATTTGTAACTGAATGGACTAATTGAAATAATAACTTGATTATCAAAAGAGGATAGGTTTAAGCCTGTAATTACATTTGTCTGTCTTTACAAAAGAAAAAAAAGTGATATCTGAACTGCTGAAAACTCCATTGTGTGAAACACGAACAGACACTGTTTTTTATTTATTATACTGCAAGTCCAGTGAGACATGGTGGCCTTACACACAGTAAATAAATCCCACCCTTTTAGTAAGCTCATGTGACTTCGCATTGCGACCTGCACAGTTCTTAGAATTACAGTAGCTGACAAATCAGAACTTCCAGTGGCAGGCAGACCAGCCAGCACATTCACTCTCATTGCTTTTGTTTTCAGCTCACAGCTAAAGGGAGCAGCAGGCCAGACTGGCACCTGCTTTGCGTTTAGGTCCAGGCTGCAGCAAAGCATAATCCAAGACAGACAGGGAAAGGTAAGATCCTATCCAAGAAGAGTGCAAGACTCGCAAACTTTCTGTTCTCTTCAAAAGAAGGAATTGAAGGCTTTCCTTTCTCTTTTTCTCTAAGGTTTTGCATTCTTACCTTTGTACGAGTGGTAAGAGGCCATGATCAGGAGGAACGCTGTGAAAAGACTTTTGGAACGCTGCAGGAAACTTGCCTGGGCTCTCTCTTTCTCCCCAACTCACTCTCTCTCTCCCTTTCTCCCTGCCTCTGAACTCAAACACGTCACGCCTTATAATTCCACAGAATGGGAAACTTCCCCTCCTTCTGAAGTTTAAACTGCCCTTAACACAATGCAGTTTTAAACAATGCAGTGTGCTAGGGAGACCTGAGACTGGTGTGTCCTTAGATCCTCACCGGCTGCCTCGGTTAACATTTGAATGCAAAAACAATTAAATGAGCAATGACTTAATCAGCAATATGAATATGTTTTAATGCATTATACACAAAAGATTGTTTCAAATAAACTAACATCTTTTTCATGAAGTTATGAGACTGAAGAACTAGAGCAAAAATAATCATGTCATTGTTCAGCAAGTCCAGGTTCCAGCTCATCTTGTAATCTTATGACTATATTGTAAACACGTTGTTCCAATTTGGCATTAAAGCTTCTGTGGAAATGTCACCAAACCATACAGAGGGCAATGCTTGATGAAATGCACTCCAGTCCACAGAGACATTTGTGAAGTGGTCATTGAGACAGGGTGCTTCACAAGCACAGATGCTGATTTATAAGACTCAAGGTAAGGTATGACTAATATCTGTAGGTCCGAGTGTGCAGACCTCTTTGAGTTCCAGAAACAACAGAGGCATATTAATTGATAACTAATTCATCACAGAATAGGTTACAACTTCTTGGCAATTTTTACCAGGTGATTGCAAATAAAGGCAAGAGAGAATCTACATGATGAAAAGACTGACAGATTGGCACAGATCAGATTTAGTCCTGGATAGAAAGAGGTACAAAAAGGAGAAAAAGTAGAAGAAAAACGATGATGATCAAAATGAATGCTTGAAGTAAGTTTCTGACACCCACCATTTGATATAAATACATCTTGATGTCAAGTAAAATAACTTTAAAAAGTGTTAAAATGACCTTCTTTATTCACTAGTACCTGCAGTTATTGCAACTATTTTTTTACACCATCTGTGAACTATGTGACTTCAGACTTGAGTTCTGAACATTTAAAATGTTCTGAAAATATTAGCATGGGTGTTTTCCTTAAATCATTTCATCTAAGGCTTTCCTATCACACACAACTGTTTAAAGGTTGACAGAAAAAAAATCTCTTGCGTCACAAGAAAACACAATGCTGTATAGTTTTTGAATGTTAAATAAACAGAAATTGGTGAACAGATGAGACTTGGATTAGGTTTCTAGGCCAGGAGGGGGAACAACAATAGCTGGAAGTGTTTTTTAGGGCTCAGGGGATCTATGGGTTAACTGTCTTGGCTGACTGACAGAATAACACTGTTTTAAAGGTAATATGAAAGGCTAGCCATCTGTTCAGCCATGAAGAACATTAAAAGTTAACCCATCACTTCACTCTTAAAGCACATTCTATTGCACTGTGTGAGGGGTTTTACTTCTCTGGCAGCTGTTTCTAACGATCTGGTCTTGGAAATGCAACGACATTTATCAGGGGATCTGAAAGACTTAGGACCCTGTGAAAGGAGTGGTGGGATTCTAACCGTATATGACTTAAGGCTGTGAGAATCTTGCATATCATTTCCATTTAGAAGTGGCAAATAACAGAGAGTAAGTAAATGATTAATGAAATGGTTTACACTCTGACAACCTTATCAGCTTCTCAACTGCCGGAGTGCTACATACTGTAACAATTTTACACTGCGTTTTCACCCTGCACTAATACCAGTATGTGATTAAAATTTAAGAAACTGTCAGATAAAGCTCTCAATTGCAATTGTTTAAGCAAAATTTAAGCACCAGTAAATTTGGGATTTTATGAATATCTATATTCTTTTCTAGCACAGGCGAACACCATATGAATATCCAATGGTGACAGGATTGGTCTTTTGGAAATACATACAGTAGAGGTTAATGTGAAGACGTTATATCACAGACGGCACAGAAACACAGTGGTTGGCATTGCTGCCTCACAGCACCGGGCATGGGGGGACCTGGCCTCAATTCTGGACCTGGGGTGATATCTGTGTGGAGTTTGCACGTTCTCCCCATGTTCACATGGGTTTCCTTCCACAGTCCAAATCATGGTGGTATGTTACTTGGCTTGTGGGAAATTATCCCTGGTGTGCGTGCGTGCGTGCATGTACAGTGTGTGTTTGTGTGTGCCCTGCGATGGACTGGAGTCTCATTCAGGGTGTGCCCTGCCTTTGATTGCCGGAAAAGACTCCTGCACTCCTGCAACCCTGAATTGGAAGAAGCAGTTAAAAAACTAAAGGATGGAAGGAAATTAAATGAGACTGGAAAAACTTCTGAATGCAATTAACATATGCTCTATTCCACCTGAGAAACCTTACACTTTCCACAATATTTACCACTGCTCACAAAGTGCATAAAAGGAGTTTTGTAAGATTAGGATTTGATACTTATTTTGTATTTTATACCCCAAAAGGAATTCCAAAACTTTTGGACATGGCAAGCCAACACACCCTCCTGTCTCAGCTCTTTGTCATTTACTGTGAGCTCTGCTGTGCCTTGCAAAGAGTTAGCACCAATGGGCGGAGTGACACATCTATCATGTCCATTATTACAAGCTTGCAGGAGTTGCTGGTAGCCCGATAGCAAAGAGAATCCTGGCCAATAAAAGCCCAGGAAACCCAGGAGACACATGGTAAACGACACTGCCATTTGGGGAATTTCAGTGGCAATGGGACAGCGGTATAGCCTGGTCTCACATTGGCAACATCTGGGGCCTACAGCTCAGCCTGAGTGGTGAGTCTGTACTTTAACAGTTTGAGCCAATTAACATATTTTTGTCTACATTATCAGCATATTGAGGAGTGAAATACAGTAATGGGATATTTTTCCAATTTTGCCTCCAGTGCAAAATTTCCCCACATTTTTTGATTCCGAGATCCATTTCAGAGACAAATGTCCAAAGTATGTTGAATTAAAAAGTGAATTTGGTTTCCAACACCTAACATGGGTCTGTTCCTAAACTTTGATTTTTAACATTTCATTCCAGAGAACCAACAGCATGCTCGTCTCTGGAGCAGAGATTGCCCTCAGTGCTTATTCTCTTATTCTTAATGATTTCTTCTCAGTCGCTGTGCGTTTGGGAGGTGAATATGGAATTGTGAAGTGAGGGAGTTTTTTTTTAGAACACTGCAGCAGAGAAAGTGTCTCGTTTCGGTTGTTACATACAGCTTCCTTTCACTACACCACCACACAAGTTCCAGGAATGCACAGTACTCACAGCCTCCCTTATCGAAAGGTGTTGCTCTTCTACAGCACGCTTGAGAAAGAAGTGCCTGTTTCAGCCCTGTGCAGGCAATGGCAAACCAGCAATTTAGGAGACTTACCTGCAAAACACAGGAGAAAAGGCAATTAAATGTTGATTAAGGTCATCATTACGTTTTAGTGTAACCTTTTAGGTGCACACAAAATCGTGTCATAACATCAGGAAAATAACATAATTTCAAGAGAAAAGAAACTGACTGAGGAGAACGTGTAATTTAAAAGCAACTTGGTAAGATAAAAGTTTTATCAACCAGTTTTTATTGCATTGTACAGCTCTGCAGAAAAATCCAAATGATGATGAGGACAATAGGCTATAAATTACTGTGATCATGTGTTTATACAGTATGAATTATTTCAGAACTGAATATGACTATTCATATTATTGCAATCATATTACTCCTGTATGTTCATTAGCTTGTCAGGCCAAAATATTCTACACATTTATCTCTCTCCCATTTCTTATCAAATTAATAATAAGCTTGTCTTAATGGAAACCCTACCTTTTGTGATTTTACAAATGATTAATATTTTCAAGCGAATATCACTGAAACACTAACATACACTTGCACAGTTCAAAATAACAGGGTAGTGAAGTATTGCAAAGTAATATGCACACAATCTGCTAAGAAAGGGGAGTATATATTAGAACATTCTCTTATAACACCTTATCGTGAGTACTTTGGCAGTACAGCAGACAATCTATGAGAATCAAGGACTCTTCCCCATCCTTCTCCCTTCAAAAGCGATAGCTGATAGCCTTTTAAAACAGCAGAGCCTTCTGAACAGCCATCTGCCACCTCACTATTTGAACAGGGGCTTGATCATCCAGTTCCAATACATTAAATAAAGATGCGCCCTTCATCTACATAAAACAGAGGATATCATTGTTCTTTCTGCCTTCTACATTCTAGCAGAGACATTATATAAATATATGACTGTGAATATGTGAAATATGTGAACTGTGAATGATAATTTAACTTTAGAAAACAAAACTAATTACACCTTAACAATTAAACATAGAAAATCACCCATCAGAGCATTTTAGTAATTTACTTTTTGTCTTTCACAAATCTAGGCAGGTTTACTGAAAACAAACAAGCCTCCCACCAGTATGATTATAGCATGAAAATCCCACATTTTGACAGGGTATGGCTCTGCACTATAATAGTCATCTTGTTGTATTAGCTGCAGGGTATAATTTTTTTGCATTTCATCTCAATGATTAAAAAAAGTTGGATCTAGCTCAATTTTTAGGGACGGAAGCCAAGGGCAAACAAACACAAGGTTTTAAAACTTCTGCCATGGAGAAAAGGTTTTGTGATAAATATTTTCCACAGTTACAAAAGGAACAGCACACTGTTCCTTTCCCCTTTGTTCCATCAACATAATTAAATGAGGCTTTAATTCCCCCCCAAATTCCAGTCTTAGCTTCTGTGCTTGGCTTCACACTTAGAATTCTCTTAGAATAATCCAGTGAAGTGAAGAGTTTCCTGTCCTGTTTTCCCAGTGCAGTTTAAAAATGTGGTAAATTATAAGATATTATACGTTATCAAATGGTGGTGTTAGCTCAAAGACATTTAACAAAGAAGTAATGAATTTTCATAAATGAACTGCAAGAGTCAATGATAAGAGGACCGTGAGGAAAAAAAAAACATGGTGGACATAAGATCAGATCCCTTTCATGTGGCTGAAAGCTCCATGTTACATGCCGGATGTCATGGGCATACCTCTCTAGACAAACCTGAGTTACTGAGGAATATCAGTCCAGGTCTAGAAAAGCAACTTAAAGTTGACCTCAGGTGTTTCTGTGACTACTGAAGAGCGCATCTCCCAAGACAGTTCTAAGCACCCACAATGGCTAATGCAAAGACAAAACAGCTTTTATTTCTATGACGGTGATGCAGTCCCCGGTTCCCAGCTGTATTTTGCTAACTGATTACTATCTGCTTCCTGATTGAAACACTAAAGAATAGTAAGCATACAGTCTCTCTGCTCACATGCTGGTTTCTCTGTCTGTGGACAGGCGCTGTCACTCCTTTACGGCAATGTGAAACACCATTCGCTCCATTGTAGAGTTAAAAACTGATGATGTATTCCACAATAGCACTCCTACGCTATGAGGAGAACCACTGGCTCGGATATTTGGTGAAGAGTACTTGACTGAGGAACCTATGGTGCAAAGATGCCATCTGTGGGATTATTATAACTGAATGCCTCTCTAATATGTTATCAGTAGGAAAAGTCTGTTTAACCTGTAGTCTGGTGTATGTGCTACGCTGTATATACAGTACATTAATATGCAGTTATGTTGACAAATGTCCTGCTGTTCTATTTTGGAAGGCAGGCAAAATTCCTGTAATAAAACCATTAGGTTTAGTGCGCTTTGTCTTAATGCTGCTGAATAAAATCCCCTCAATTAGAATGGGAAAGCACCTAAGCTTGTCCCACAGTCAGGGCAGGAATTTTAATCCTGCAGGGCACAATGGGCTGTGGCCTATTAGAGTTATTTACAGTAACAAGAGACGAGCAGACAGCGTTCTCTGTCCCGCTGAGGAAGCTAATTTCATATCAGGTGCTTCCATCACACAGTGACCACTCTGCTGGCTGCTTTCAATTGACACCGGGCCAGGAAAACGGCAGGATTTCCAGGTGCTGAAGCTGGAAGAGGGAATTGTGATGACTATTTCTTACTCTGATTGTGCTAATAGACTACAATAGGGATGACTAGCTATGTCAGAATGCCAAAGCTTTCCAGAGGTGCAAACAGATGGCACTACTGCACAACAAGTTAAATACCCCCTCACAATTGAGCTACCTCCACCCCAAAACACTGGTTATCTGCGAGGGTTGTCCAGGTTGCAGGGCACACACCCTGTTCTCTAAGAGGAGAAAATGACCACCTCCACCACTCAGCTACCCCAAGAATGGCACTGGTTGAATGACTTTGAGACAGTTCTGGAGCTGCCCACACAGGGATACTGTATAATGTGGTCTGTAACAGGCTGTGTATTAATTAACAGAAAGTTGTTGTCATTGAAGTTTGTCAATGACATAAATTTGGCAGCTGAAAACACTTCTGCCTTTTCTGTTTCTGAAACTAAAAGCGGCTGTTAATTTTTATTAATATTTATTGTTTTTATTAATGCAAACATTATTGCTCATGTGCATTCACTGCACAACCACCTCAGCCAACATGGAATTTTAATTGACATTGTCTGTACAGGAAATGTAATGAACCACTACTATTCACTGGTATTAATGACAACATGCAGACCAGTCCAAAATATAGTGTTTTAACACCACTAAGGGATTAAGTATTTGGGAATGGCTAACAGATCTGACTCACTTTCAGTAACAGTTTGTTGCTTTTATTGAACACAACCTCCATGATTCAACAAGAGAAAATAAAAGGGGATTTTCCAGTTAATCTGTACAGAAGGAATTGATTATTAACGTTTCTTCAAACAAATTGTAATGCAACACACTGAAACCTCAGAGGAAAAAAAAACATACTGTATCGCCACATACTGTATTACTCTCCAAAGCTTTACGGTATTAGGAATTCCTCATATCCTCACTAAAGTCATTCGATAGTCTCCTGCCAGCTTCACTCTTTATGTGGCTAGAAGAGGAATATTATATCTGTCAGTGTAGTTTCTCTGACAGTGAGCATAAACAATGCTTTAAGCTTTCTGGCTGCTGTCCAGATTTCTGTTTTATTGGAATGGTACCCAGCGAAATCGTATCCTTAATATGGGACGTCTCCTAGAGGAGACATGAGATTACTGCACTGAAACTGACTTCTGCCAGTCATTTCTTCTTCACTAAAGAGAAGACAGATTCACACGAAGCCAGTTAAAGGGCTGAAATGCAAGGCTTTAAAAATGCACGACATTAACTCTTCAAGCACAGAGTGTTTGGTCATTCCACCTTAAATAACATGTGACAGCTTTAACCATACTGAATTTTACAATGGCGGAAGTGTAATAAGTAAAAAGCACTAACTGAAACCATCTGGACATGAACAGTCAGAAAACAGCATTCCATGAATTCCAGTACTTTCCATGGAAGTCCTCACAAGTGAAGTTTTTACGCAGATGGGGGCTCTTGTTATGTGTTCAAAAGTTTCCATGAAGCAGTTTTCCTTTCTCAATGAACAAGGCAGAATGCAGAGGAAGTTAAAAGTTTCCTTGTAAGCAAATAGAATAATTGGATCCTTCAATCTGTTTTATTAATCCACCAGCCAGTCTGCTATCTGACCAGCATCACTGCCCCATTGTGCTCTGAGAAAACTCTTCCTTGGTGCAGTACAATCCAGTTTGAAAGCTTCATACAAATCCTTCTGATAATGTTCTTTGAAAAACTGTTAACCAGAAAAATCTGACTTAAATCAAGTAAAATTTCAAAACGAACCTCTTGTGATGGTATTGCAGCTGCAGTATATATACAGTATATATTCTTAAAAAAGAATGCAGCTGCAGTATATATACTGCAGATGAAGTACTGTATCTATTTATAGATAACCCCATAAAACAGAAATGTATTAATTTGGTTGGAAATTGGAAGATTAATATACTTTTAATTTTTGAAGTCACAACATTAAGACAGCTTTCCAAAGCCTGTTTTCTGATCTTGCAATGACCAGCAGACTGTCTGACACAAGGCTGAGGGGGAAATTAAGACAAGACAAAATGTTGAAATGTTGCTATTCAAGGATTGAACTGAAAATAAATAACAATAATCTACTGTTATGATATGCAGCAGACAGGCAGCAAATAGTTCACCTCTTTGTTTGGACCGTGGTCACATTCAATAAAACATTTGTCACCTGAATTTCGGTTGCATTTTTCTCCTTTTCTTAACAATGTAAACTTAGTTTAAGCATTTGTAAATACAGATTACATGTGTCACATAGGATGTTTGCATCTTCCAAATATTTTATACTTTAGAGCTTAAGAAAATGAATTAATTCTATTTTTTAATATGTGAAACGTAAAATGAAATTGCCAGTGATACAGAAATCAACTTTTCTATAGCTATTTTCTATATTTCTAATTTTCTAAGCTTCGGGGACCTATTTAATTGTTTTGTAATACACACCAGTGCGAATAACTCTTGTTAAGGAAAGAGACTCCTCTACATTATCCTTGACAGAAGCCATGAAAGAGGCAGGATAAGCAAAAGCCCAGTACCCTACTCGCATGTTCTGGGAATTTCAGACTCATTCAGGAGGGAGTCTGGGGTCTCTCCCATGTCACGCACAGGCCTGTGACTCACTGCAACATCCAGGGTGCATGGGAATTAAGAACACATACAGTACATGTATTTCTGTTTTTCTAAACCACAGAATCCCTTTAAAGGACTTTTAATTCTGTTATCTCATTTTTAATCATATGATACAGTCTCTCGGGGTCTGTAAAAAAAATAGTGTGTGTAGTACTGTGTGCAAACTCATCCCCATTTAAAATAAGATAAAACAGCACTGTCTTGATTATGTTCTCCTTCCTCCCGTGTAACTATTGCAGGGTGAGGAAAGGCCCTTCTGTTCTGAGGAGTGGCAGGAGCTGACAGCACAGATGTAGGTGAACTGTAAGAACGTGGCTGCAGTGCACTCAGGAGTCTCTTTCAGGGTGAAACTGGCCTGCTGCCGCTACACTTGAGGCTTAGGTGTTTGTTCAAGTACAAGGCTAAGGAGCAGAAAACCAATGATAGATATCTCATTCCTATGTACTTTCTATGGAATAAACCTTTGTACGTTTTATATTTGTAGACGAGTCAACATTAAATACCCAGGTATCATTTTGTTTTGGGAAATGTATTCAGCCAACAGATGCGAGTTATGGAGAGGCAGCCATGTCGACGGTCATCAGGTACAACAAGAATATGATGTGGCAGGAAATTTCTAAAAACAACCCATTCTGTCTCTTTACATACAAAAATAAAAGATGCACAGCGGCTCTTACAAATAAAACAGAATAAAACAAAGACCCTAATCCAACAGCTGCACAAAACAAACTCATGTCCCAGGATGGCCAGAAGACTTCACAGATGGTGAGTCATGCTGAGCTCAGACTGAACGGAGGGCAGGCTGCAGACTCAGCGTTATATATCTGCCTGTGTCTGATCCAGGTGGTTGATTACACTCAGGCCATAGGAGCAGAGTACTGGGCTCCATTTTAATACTGGTTATCAGGCAGTAAATACAAAATATCAGAGAGCTAGGTAGTTGTCACTAAGTTCATGGCCTCCCCTGCCAACAGCTTTCAATGTGAGTGTTCTAACACTCATGCAATGCATGAAGAACGGAGCAGATCCTTCGTTACCGTCTCTCTGCAGGCACACCCGCCTGCACATCAGCTTTCAAAAGGGCAGTGGAATGGATTTCTGTTTGTATACTTCCCAAGTGAATCCACACATTTTGTTTTGTGCTCATTTATTTAGACAAGGGCGTGTTAAGAAATGATCGCTAGAGGAAGGAAACCGTATTCTGTGTAAACTCTGAGAACTTTATTAACGGACAGTGGTGTTTAATGATGGTTTGGATGACTTTTCAAAATGTCTAATGCAAAGATTGAGGCTGTTTTGTGGTCACCTGTTGAGCTAAAATATTAAAACAATTAAACAATATAAATTACAGTTTTAATGGACAGTGAGTTTGTGAGCAGTGATCATTGATAAACGCCTTATGAGAAATTACTTCAGACTCCCGCTGTTCTTCAAAACACTTGTGTTTTAAATAAAAACATGATTTTTTTTACCGAATTGTTACCCTGATGTTATCAACAAATGGACCATCAACAACGGACATGAGTCCTTCACTTACATGTATTTCCATTTTTAATTTTGAAAACTAAAAAGACCTGAGAACGTCAACATTCTTGAACAAAACAACTGTAAAAAAACAGAATTGAGCTTCTGTTTCTCAACATCCGGTTTCATATGTTTATTACCTATGACTTAGTGTAGGATTTGCTAAAAAATCATTTGAATTAATTTGTAACATGACCACACTTTATGCGTTTTTCTGACAGGGGTTGAACTTGCTGTGCGTGAACAGTTCAGTTCCCTTGTTCATTCCCCTGATTTACAGCACAAGCTGGATGCATGGACACACCGAGAACGAGGGGATAATAGTGAGAAGAGTTTCGTTCTGGGGTTTTAAAGATGCTGTTTCCAAGCATTTATAGCCTCTGATAAGGCACTGGAATTCCACTGATGGGAGGCAGAAGGAAAGGGCGGCTACGGAGAATATCAGCACTAGGGCGTCTCTCTGGCTACTCCCTGAATCTGCACATCGCCTAGTCTCCTTCATGTTTACACAGACCCAACCTTTAGACCACAAGCAACTACAAGAGCTTAAAATAAAAAAAAACTCAGATTAGATTCTTCACAACAAATGCAAATTTGCTGCAGAACAGTTTTAGCGTCATTATAAAAAAATTTATACCCACCAATCACATCGTAAAAAAAAAACATGCAGTCTGACAGGGACAAAAAGTCAGAAGACAGAGACTGTGTGTCCTGCAGGACCAACACTGCAGAGACAAAGATGCATGATACGAACGTGAAAAGGGTACTTTAACATAGAGAAATTGCAGCTTTTCACATATTTTGTGAACAAGAGAATCTTTAGGCTTCTGATCCCTCAAAGTCTGAAAAACTCTACTGGCAATGAGTACTGAGGATCTCTCAGATCCCAGGCCAAATTCTTCTGACAAAGGTGATTTAAAGTCCGAATTACACTCCCCTAACCTCACACTACCCTGTTTAATATCAAGTGTGGTTTAGCAAAATTTCTCCCCGCTAAGATCTGTAGGACCAGCCAGTCATATATCTTCTCTGCAGCTTAAATCTTTCCGAGACAAAAAGCAAACAAGATGGGAAAACAGGCACTCTGCTTAGCCTGGGAGCTTTAGTGTGAGAGAAGGGGAAGATGCAGGTCAGGAAGATCTCTCACATTGCCCTGTTGTAATAGGCGGAGACATGGTCTGGTACAAGTTAAAATTATACTAATATTCTTTGGATTTTATTACAGTAAACAGCAGGTCTTATTGCACAGTAAGTGTACAAGTTGGACCATCAACTTCACATTGTGATGTAGATCTTCCACAAAGCTGCAGTCGAACTCCAGAGGCACCTACTTCAGATTTTCTGCCCTGCATGCCTCACCCACTGATGGTGCATTGCAGCACTGTACTTTAAAGCCGCATGCAGGGATTTAAATCAAAGACAGTCTGCCCTCATGCTGTCACAGATACAGGCAGTGTTACTGGCATCTGAACAATTACTACTCTGACATCTTCCTTATGAACTGAGCCAAGTTTTTACTGTGCACGCCTGCCACACCCTGGTGTTATCAAAGCACATGATAACAAAATAATTAAAACTACCATTTTGCCAGAAGGGTTTTAATTACTTCACAAATCAATCTAATTACCAGTGTATTTTTAAGTCTTTTGAGCTAAGCATGAAGCGGTTTCAGTTCAGAGTACAAACCTTCTTCTTTCCCTGTGAGTTACTATACTGATCGGTATTATGAAATCTTTAAGTAACCTTTTCAGCAAGACTACAATCAATAAATACAGCAGCAATGAATGAACATAAATTATTTTGTATTATCCTTTGCTCAGTGAAGATCGGATCAGTGAGTGTTAATGATCTGATTGACTAAAAACTTTACATCCTGACTAGAATTTTCATGTTCATAAAATGCAATATCCCCCTATATTGCAGTTCTCTGAGTTCACACTAGGTACAGGGGACATCACTTGTTTATCTGTCTGCACTGCATCATCTAAATATCTCAGTGTTGTTGTGTCAGAGACAATATGTGAGAGGATTCTGCAGCAGAGAAATTCTGAGGCACACTTATTCCAAAAGAAAAAACATACTGTAGGAACCATAGGAAATGGATGGGAGCACTGCTGCCTCACAGCTCTTGAATCCTGGGTTCATTCCAGAGTGGGACACCTCCTGTGTGAAGTTTGCTTTTTCTCTCTGTTTTCATGTAGGAATTCTCCAGGTACCTCATTTTCCTCCCACCTTACAAAGACACACTGGCTAGTTTAGTTGGTGTCTCTATCTTGTCCCTGTTTGCTTGAGCATGTGTGCCCTACAAGGGACTGGAATGGTGCCGTCCTGACTTGTGCCCTGTGTTTCAAGGAGCCAGGGGACTCTTAATGTACTCTTTCTGATGATGAATGGATGGAAGCAAGGTATCAGGGGCAGAAAACTGTGACATTCATGAGGCACGTCAGATGCCACTCATGCAAATATGAGGAGCTGCAATACTTGTGATCAACAACTCAGACTTTCTGAAAGAATTTCATCAATATGCATCCCTCTGCAATTTGCATGATGCAATTTGTTTACTGTAACTATGTATTTTGCAAATAACACACTTGAACGGTAGCCTTTTCTTTCTTTTTTTGTGACCTTTGAACATGGGAGAGTCAATCTTGGAGCAGTGAAGAACTCTTAGTAATAGTAGTAAAACTGTCACTGAGGAGCAAAGGTCAGAATCTCTTTAAGGGTGAACTGCAAGAAACATATGCACTCTATACCCAAACTCTACACAGAGCCCCACTGTGGTAAAACGAACATCCACAAACACTCAAGACCACAGTGGAATCGTCCACTTTCCACACAGCACCTTCGTGTCCCATAGTACAAACATCCGCCTTCTGCAAAGAGATCCTGCTCCAGGACCAGCATCTGCATGAGGTACTGCTAAGTGTCTATACGCTTTGTGCTTGGTGTTGTGTCAGCTGAATTATCTTTGCAATCAGTGCAGAGCCCAGCAGGCACCCTGTTCTTGCTGTGTTGGCTGGATTTCTGCAGTAAATCTATACCCAGAGTCATTTTCACACTCACGAGACCAGTGGAGCATGAGGCCTCTTACACATACTGAAGAAATCTAATCCCAACCCTTCCCAGAAAGCCAATAGCTATTGATTATCACCATGAGACAGGACAGGGCCTGCTGAACCACAGTAATGTAGGCGTGAGTTATCCTGTCTGTAGCTATATTCACTGGACTTTTACTCCATAGTTCTGTGAGTTGCAGTAAGCTACTGAGACACATTGTTTAGAAGATAGACACACTGATTTTCAGACACAACATACACTTTTAAAAACAAGTTTAGTCAAATGTAACTGCGAGTCACGTCTGCAATACCTTAATTTGAGTTAAAACACTGCTAACTGATATTAAGCAAACAAATATTTTCAATGTTTTCTCAGACATGGAAAATACTGCAATAATAAAATTTGTATCATAAACAAATGGTTTGGACGAAACAAAGATTTTAAGGTAAAATTATCTTGCACCGAATAAATTAATATGATACTTGCATTCTGTTCTAAAAGTTCTAGCATTCTACACTTTACATCAAACCATTTTCAATCGGTTTGTGCTGGTGAGGGTAGTGGCATAAATGCCTTCCTTCATTTCTGGGCATCATTTCACATGTACAGAACTAAGTGCTGAAGGGTATCTGAAAGACCACCACTCACGAAAAAAATAAGATTTTGCAAGATTTGAAAGTACAATAACACAAAATAAAAAAAAGAGATCCAGTTTGGTACGTTTTTTACTTGAAATCACACTGAACAGAATACCCAGCCAGAACACTTTCAGCTTTAAGAGCATAAACAAATGCATAGAACCTGCTGAAAATACCTCTCCAAACATTCTACAAGTGTTTGGATTACAGTTCCCTTCGCTTTGGACTTCCTATTCCACACAAGCAAAGGACATGGTCTCAGAGCTCCAGCTGAGAAGTTGAATTTGCCTGCGAGGTTTGCATGGGAAATATCCAGACAGGTGCGAGAGCAGGCAGAGCTCTGCTGCAGTGCTTGTAGCACTAGAGAATTCTGGGCTGGGTCATTGAAGACGGTTTACTCCACCTCCACAAGGTACTGGAGATGCTGACAACCTCTTGCCTGCATTTAAACCACATGGTCTGAGGCATAGTGTTGGTTCATGGGTAGCAACTCCACATTTGCTTGCAGGATGCTGGCCTGGAGCGGCCTGAGCACAGTGGAAGGGGTGTAGTTGTAATTCCTGTCAGGGTGGGCCAGTGCAGAGAAATACAGTACTGCTGTAATGCAGCACACTGCAGGCTGAGTGCAGATACACACTGCAGAGCCCAGCAGCATTGATCTCTCTGGCTCTTAAAGCAGAAACAGGCAGCACCCAGCAGCCTGTAACAAATAGCTCCGTAAGACAAACTAAAGGAAACAAATGATTTGGTTTCCTCCAGGACTTAAGAACAATAAGGCGGACTGATACCTAGCCCTCCTGCTGTGACAAAATACAAAGACTTTCCTTTTTCTCAGGGGACTGAACTAGAGCAAAGGCTCAGAGAGAACAGGCTTACTTTGTAAACTGCAATCCCTGGTTTCCAGTCCATAAACTACTGTGTAAATTTGCCACTGGATTGAGTGGCAAAAAAGCCAACAGAACAAGAATAGCAGGGGCTTAAAGCAAGAACTCAAAAGATAAATAAGAAAATACCTTTAAGAGAAGTGATCTCATGCTGTATTGATCTGGAGCTGTCCATGCCCTCTTTTTCTTGTCGCTCTTTCACTGAAGTTTTCACTCCTGGTTCAGTGCGGGGTAATTCTTTTTCAAAGCAGTACTTGCTCACACTCTGTGTGTGTGTTTTTTTTTTCCTACTCTGGTGGATGCCGGGTCTGTTTTGGCCTCACACGCTTTCTCTCCGCTCTCTCTCTCCCTCCCGCTCCCTGTCTGCACAGGAATTCAACTGTGAGAGAAAAGGCCCTCCCTCATCCACCCTTCCCAGCCTATTCACTCAGAGCAGCTCCAGCCAATAGAAAAGATGTTGCCGTCACTTTCATTGATGGGAGTCTGGCTCAGAGCAGGGAATGCGGCTGCAGTAAGGCAGTAAGGGACTCTGTTAGAGGATGTTTCTGATGCACCATAAGCCAGCAGCCTGATCACAAACCTTTTTGTAACTAAGAGGTTCAGGCCTGTGCCAGAAAACAGATTCCTATTTATTCAGTTAATCCTTTCAAGGCAACCATATAAGAAACGTTAAGAGCTGCATTTTACTTAAGAGAACTCTTCCCAAGAGCCACCAATGAGTACAAATTTGGTACCTCGTGTTATTCTTTTTAGTGTCATGGTTAAATGTTAAAGTTGTTAGAACATATTTAAGAACAACAAATTGAGAACAAAGAAGCCTGGCTACCTTAGTCAGAGGAAAGACAGATTTCACCTTTTAAAAGGAACATAGACTGTTCTTTAGAACATCGAAAGATACATGTTCGTTTGTATCTTCCAAACTGTGATTCTGCAGTTACAGTAAAAAGAGACTCTCTTGCTCACAGGAATCCTACCCAGAAGTAAATATGGAGAAAATCTTGACAGCCAGTAGATTCTGGTGGAGCACACATTACCCCTGTGTTGAATTTCATGCTTACTTGCAGAGACTGAGCTCAGCTCTGGAAGAATTCTGCCTTCTTGTTCATTTAGAAATATTATATGAATGAACACACTCCCTCTAATGACTCTCACACGGTTTGCACCAATTACTCAGAACCAACAGCCAAAATGGAAACTTCATGGAAGAGTTGAGATCTGGAGGGTTGTGGGAGTATGGAACAGCTACCCAGCCACGTTGTTCAGATCTGATCCTTGAAGAATCGTGGCTGCTTTCAAGAAACAGCTGGATGAGATCCTCAGACCAGTTACTAGCAATCAAACAAGCATGATTGGCTGAATGACCTCCTCTCATTCGTACCCTCTTTTTTTCTTATATTCTTAACAAGCATTAATTCTGAGGCTGATCAAATAAATCAATACTCGAATCTGCACAATTCCCACTTGAATCAGTCTCCTACCATTTTGGAAATAACAGACAACACATGGGTGTTCCGACAAGGTGACCTCAAAGTGCAGTACACAGGAGTATCCTGGAGTGCCACGATGTGCAGAATTACTGAATGGCCTGTGAGTTCTCCCTGGAAAGTATGGTCACTGACAGATTTGTTTTTCACCCTGACTGTACAGTATGTAGACAATGTTGCCTGGCTACACACTTTTTAGTGACAGTCAACATCTGGTAACTGCCCTGTGTGCTTTGCACACAATTGTAAGTGTAAAAGTTAACATACTATATAACATCAACAGAAATTGTTTCCTGAGAATAAGGAGTGCACAACCTGCGCAGAAAATCAAAATGAGCTGTGAGAGGTGTGGCAGCCAAATCCTTATCAGCGTTGAGGCCTAACTGCCATTACCTTCAACTCCTACTGCTTTGCATAGCTTAGAATGAATGCCACATTATGGGATTATATTGCAGTTCCTTGGCATATGTCTTCCAAATATGAAATTGAGATGGTGTACAGGGGTGTTTTGAAATGTTGAGAGCCCCACGCAGAATGAAAACTCAGAGAATCACAGGAATATAACTCCATTAATACCATTGCACACTGGCATTATCTACTCTACTCCTTCGCTTAACTCCTTTTGAAATCTAGACATTTTGAGGAACAAAATATGTCCATTAAATCTCTTTAAATCACTTGGAGGTTTAAAAACAAAACAAAAAATCATTCAATGGTTTTCCAGATCCAGGTGGAACTTTTGGAGTTCTAGTGCTCCAGTAAGGATCATCACTGATTCTGCCCAGGGAAAAATGAGGCACTTGATGGGAAAATCTGCACCAGAAGCACACCCTGTCTTCTGCATGAGACCAGGGGAAAGCAGCATGAAAACAGCAGATTCATGAAGTCTTTCTTTCAACAAAAGTAAAGGTTAATGTGGTGACTAAAGAGTTAGCACCTTAATCAAGTTAATGACTTGAAAAGAAAAAATACATTCTAAGAAATGTACAGCCTTGATATATAATAATACAGCCAGCTCTTGAGAAAAGCATAAAGCATTAATATCTCCAAACAAGCCAGTTTACACTTTTGGAGTTTGCTATGTTCATGTGAATAATTGTTCATGTGAATAATTGAGGTGACTGGCCTGGTCTAGAGGAGTACGCAGTGACAGTTGCCACACCTCTCTTCCTACCACCCCTTCATTGATGAAGAGGCAGGCAGAAGAATGCTGAGAATGCGGAGGAAGTCCGACGCCCTGTATTTTTGTACTGAGGCCCTGTATGTCGCTGAGAGACTGGGGTGGTGTTTGTTTTCTCCTAAACCTCCATTGTGAGCTCCAACTGTTCCCAGAACATTACTCACCTGCTGTTAAGTTATATATTCAACCTTAAAACCTTATTTATAAATGCACATCTGTTACACTCATTTCCACCATTAAAATTAAAATACCGGATAATCAAGTAGAACACATCCCGTTGGCCAACAAAGCAGCAGAGCCTCTTGGCCTTGCAAATGGAGTGAGATGTGCCCAGTTCGGACTGTGGAGCACCGAGAACAGACTCTGTGTCACTAGCCTCTCTTCTAGCCTTTATACAGACTGACATTCATTTTGAGGATCTTGGCATCACTCTTCGACTGTCACCAGCTCTATAGCCTCTCTTCCTTTGTTGCCAGAGCTTTTTGGATCTCTCTGATTGACCATATGGTGACACCCTGCACACTCAACTCCGTTCCAAGCTCCACCTGGCTATTTCCCACTATGAGAGTTTTCCCAGAATCCTAGGCTCTCTTCCAGCATCACTTGATGTCTGTTTCCTTAATTCCATTACTTCCCATTGTCCCTGTTTCCCCTGTCCCTCACAGTGCAGGATTGCCCGTACATTTGGTCAGAGATATAGAGATTGACCAAATGAAGATCACAGTGACTGGTGTTTTGTAAATTAATGGGAGAGCAGCCTCTTAAAAATTGACAGTCAAAGCATATACAGTACTTGCTTTAATGTTCAGATTTTCCGAAGTTATTCTTATTATATATACAGTGTGTTTACACAAGAAAACTAAATTGACCACAGGACAACACCATCCTAAATTTAAGCTCATTATATTAAATTGCCTGTTATCTTTTCTTACTTTTCACAACAGACCAAACATTAACTTCCTTCCTTAGTTCTGTAGAGAGTACCAATACCAAAAAAATCTTATAAATACACTGTCAGAACAAGACACGTTTCCTAAAAATTATGAACAAAGAGCTGCGATGCTTTCTCAACACAAAGAGCCTGAACTTCTAAGAAAGCCACAGCCTCTGTGAGAAGATGCAAGCATGCACAGCTAACATCAGACCAATGTAAACACAAGAATTGACCTTCGATATTAATAACAAAAATGACAATTCTAACACTATGACTTTAAAACAATGGTCTACTGCCTAAAAACACAAGGCTTTGTAAAGTAAATAAAGTACTGTATATGCAATCCAGGAACTGGAAAGTGGACCTCTAAAAGCTTATTAAAATCTTTACCATCTCTCTTTAATCAATAGAATATACTGAAAAAATATTTTACTGTATGTTAAGGTTATAAGGGACATTCCCTAAAATGATGCACAGTACTTGTGTAAAAACTTTACCCAGTACAATTTGGCAGAGTTTTTTACCTTGCTTAATATGATTTCTTCTGCTACAGTGCAAGTCTGTGAAAATATCCTGCTAATTTCAAACATCAGTAAAATGGATTTACTCACTTACCACCATTACACCCTGTCTGGTTTCACTGTCCCCCTCTATGATAATGACCATGATTCACCGCCAGCAATACCTACATTTTGACATACAAACCGTATAGTTTTGTTGCACAAATCACAGCCTAGAAACAAAAAACAATTGATTGACTACTATTTGATTTGGCTATAGGCTTGAGTGTTGGACTCTGAATGAATCTGCTGTCCTTCTTTAAATGAAAGGGTCTCTCACTCTATGGGTTGTTTAAAAAGTAGCTCTCCATGGTACTTATTTCAGCCTCTAAGGGTGCACTGAAGATACTGCTTTAAATTACCCAGCATGTATTTTATGCACATATCACAGTTTTGTGATTTGCTGTAAAATATGCCTTACAGTACATTTCAGGTACTGCCACAGGTGATACATACCCGTGTGTCAATGATGAAGTATAGATAAGGAATCCATCCATCCATCTTCTAACAGCTTCATCCAATTCAGGATTGTGGGGGAACTGAAGTCCATACCAGCAAGCAACAGGTGCAAGGCAGGATACACCCTATATTCACACTAGGGCCAATTTTCCCAGATGTCAATCAACCTACGAGTATGTCTTTAGACTGTGGAAGGAAACCGGAGCACCCAGAGGAAACCCAAACGAACACAGGGAGAACATACAAACTCCACATGGCAGATTGGCAATCATTTACTGCAATTTCAATCCTTTGACAAGCCAGTGTTGCTCAATGGGCCACAAAGTTCAAGAACACACCCCAATATACCTGCCCTGCCAGGCAAGTTCACACTGAACTGACCATTTTCTGAGTGATCATTGTTAAATCAATGTAACATTTAGCAACTTGTCTCTGGTAATTTGAGTGCTAAACAAGTGGATCCTCAGTACTAATGGAGACTCAAAGACCCTCTAGGCCCAACTTTATTAACTAACAACAAAGTGGTTCCTAAGTCTGCAGGGCAAAGGGACATTAATTCTAACACCAAGCAATTAATTTCAAAATCCAGAGTACTAAAAGAAACCATTTTCAATTAATGTTTTGACATCCTTCCTCCCAGATGAAGAGAGATTTTGGAATTACAATAGTAAGATTACATTGGCTTTCATTTTTTTTAAATCCAATATTTTGCTTTCAGTCTTGCGAAAAAAGACTTTGAAAGTCTAGACATTTAATCAGAGCCAATATATTTTATTCTTGCATTAAAAATAATCTGATGTTGGCTGCCTACCCAGAATTTTAACAACATCAGTTAATTAAGAGTAAAAGTCTTTTGCTGACTCAGCACTATCTGATGTATTCCAGATGCTCTGAGTAGCACAGGAAGGAGTTAGCATACAACATCTGACATTAATCTTTACTGGTAACCACCACTGTAGAAGATCTGCCATGATAATTTTATATACACAGTATTGTTGCAGACTTCGCCTGGCTTTATGTCATGCATTTTCTTTGCTGTGTCACAGTTTCCCATGGTATGTACTGTATCATACTTTACACATCACTATGCTTATATTACAATTTCAGTGCACGCCATTGAAATATGCTGAACGTTTCTTACAGTTAATCGCAACAAAAAATTTACAAGTGCAAGATCTCCATCTCTCCCTGGATTGCTGAAATGTATGTAAAAGAATCCACTGTTGACCGAGTCATTGTTTATATATGTTTTTTTTTCACTCCAAATGCAATTTTTGTTTTAGCATCTTTCTTCTAATTACTTCTCATAACCGATGCCTATAGTTTCATGACTGCATGAGATAGTTTTTAACCCTAGAGCATTAGACATAATAAAGACAAGAATGCTACCATCTTTCAACATCTACCCATGTTACACACTTCTCATCCCCAGTATATCATTCATTTCACTCATGTTAGAACTATTACAAGGTGTCCTTAGTTCATCTATGTAATGTTGCTCATTTATAACCTACCCTGTCTCAGTCAGATGCTGAGAAACAGGTCCATACCTTTATCTTCTATTCTGTATATGGGATGACTGCAACTCACTGCTTGCTGGTTCTCCTAAGCAAACTACCCACAGACATTAGTGTAGAAGAGTGCTAGACTCTTAACCAGATCCCTTCCCTACTTGAATATTACTGCTATTCTAGCCTCCTTGCTTTGCTACAGAAAAGAACCTAAACTGAAGGCTCTACCCGAGCCTGTGTGAGCCTCCCCATCTTTATAGGCTTTCAAAGGCCATTTAAAAAAAAAGTTTCTTCAAGCTATCATTTCCTCACTTTTAATACAAGGCCACTGATTTTTCTGCCTCCCAACACGTTCCTTCTCCCTGGGTACTGTTGTTTTGTTACCACCACTGCAAAGCACTTTGAGGCTTCTGCTTCTCCTACCCAGCTTTTTAAAATGACCTGTAATGGGTTAAACACTTCTGAAATGAACTTACATGCTCCCAGTAAAGATATAACCAACAATGAGGTCTTTTTTGTGTTTTGAACTCTGTTTTTTGGCGGTGTTGCAAGTCCTGTAAAACTAGCAAAGGGCTGGAATAAACTTCAGGAATCCCTTTTTCTCCCTTACAAAACCTTGTTGAATTCAGCAGCTTGTCTCTGGTTATTTGTTTTCACAAGCAGATTCTTCATCCTGTCGGCCACTCCTGATTGGCGCCCCGCATTATTCTTGGGTGTGTGTGAGGGGGTTATTGAAAAGCCTAGCCATTTAAAAACTTCATACAACACTTCGGCTTCTGTTTCGGCTTCTTTCTTCTTTCTGGCAGGAAGAAGAAAGCTGGAGGATCAAAGCCAAAGCCCAGCAGGAAGCCCTAATTAGTCATTGACTCCTCAAAAGGGTGGACAATGAAAAGAAGGGGACGAAACCAGTTGGGAACCCCTCAAACGCACACAATGAGATTCATCCCACTGCTCTTTGTCACCGGGGCCCCAGTTCCAAACGGGAACCCTGCCTGCCATTTACTGTCTTTTTATAAACTTCTGCAGAAAACTCAAAGCCACTGCTGTTTCCATAGCAAAGCCCGTGCTTCACATAACCGTGCTGGGAATATTTCAGCCCGAGACATCTTTTTATGACAGAGAAGTTGAAGTTTGAAGTTAACAGACCTATTTCTTAACACAGAATTACAAGACTACACTGACAGCCCATACTGTAGTTAAAAATGTCATGTTAAAAGGAGAAGTGTATGCTTCTGAAAGACTTTCTGAAATGTAATAGCCTGTACAGTTTGGAGACGAATGTCAGAGAGAGACAGAAGAGTCCAATTACGTGATAATTTGCTGAATGTGTTAATATGTAAGTAACACCAGAAAATGGCATTTCCATCACATTACATTTCAAGACCAAACTAATACCAGCATTTTTGAGAATGTATCACTAATAAGAAAGAAAGACTGCAACACCTTACAGTACCTAAATTAAAAATTTAGAAAATAAATAAAAGGTTGATTTATCTGCCCCACAAAGGACTGCCAACCCATTCAGATTGTACCCTCCCTTGCACCCTTTGCTTGCTGGGATAGGCTCTGGCTCTCCCACGACCCTGAATTGGAAGAAACAGTTAAAAAACGTGATGAATGGATATAAACTTAAATGACATGTACTAAGCTTTCTGAAGGGTACTGACCATGTTTCTAACCAACTACTTCAGGATCATTGACTGAAGGTGGTCCAGAGGACCATCAGGGGATGAGATTACGAGAAAGAGCACTTAAAACTGAAAACGGAAACACTTCTTTAAACAAAGGGGTGTGAGAATATGGATTTAGTGACCTAGTTATGTTTTAGAAGAATATTCCTTCTGCTCCTTCAAGAAACAGTAATATGAAGTCCATTCGTTGGAAAAAATAAGCATCATGTAAACCAGGTATCTCTAACCCTGGTCCTGGAAAGCCCCAGTCCAGTTCTTATACGCCACCTAAAAGCCTCCAGTTATAATGACTGGGAACACCTGTATCTTGCCAATTAACTAAACAACAGCAAACACAGCTGTCTCCTGGGTTGGCCACCCCTGCTCTTGGAGAGCAACAGTCCATTAGATCTTACAGGTCATCCTCAAACCATAACCTTCTAAACATTTTCTAAGCACCTCTTGTTTTACCAGCTGAAGCAGTCAGTTTGTTCCACTAAGTAGTTGAGAAATTGTTCAAAATGAAAGAGTGAACACCCTGCGACTCACAAAAAGGATCTCAAGAACTCAAGCAAATCAACTCACTTTTTTGAGCTGAACTCATATGAGCTCCAAGACTTGCCCAACTGAAGATTTAATTTAATGGTGACCCATTAGACCTGCTGAATCGTGGCTCTCTGGTTCACCATCCCAGATCTGGAGATAATTCCCATGGCAGTGGGCAGTGTTTCCCTGCCAGCAGGCACTCTGGACAGGGAGATTTGCCTGTTGAAGGAAAACTGCCTTGTCAGCCCACAGAGACACAAGCTCTTTGGCCAGAACTCATCTATGACTCATTTCCCAAAGTAAAAGCACAACACCCCCGATTAAGGAGGAATTAAAAAAAATGCTTGGAATTAGTGCCTCTGAATTAGTGTCACACATATAAAAGCGCCTCTATTAAACTATAAACTCAGTGATGCTACAATCTGCATTGCAATTATCAATGTTCCAGCGAAAACAAGAAGTTTGCAATGCAAAGCAGTCATTATAACAAAAAGGATGGGTCACAAACAGCCACGAGATGGCTGAATTAGGATACAAAATCATTATATTATTGTACAGAAAATGTTTAAATGTTTAGCCTCCTGTATATTTTCCAGTCCAGTATCATTACGGCCCTGACCTACACAAGTTGCAGTCAGGAGTCATAAACTCAGTGAAGAGGTATCGCTTGACTTGATGTGATGTTAAAATAATATATTTTAAAGAAGTGAAAAATTCATGAGAAAAACTGCATTCAAGAGTTTGAAAATCACAGATGATTTGAACAGCACTTTTGTTGTTGCTGTACCTTGTTTTCAATGTGGGCTTTAATCCCATTGGACAGAAATCTTTCTGACCCACCCTACTGCAGGGCATCCATCCCTGTGCCAGAGTGCATCACAAAGCACTGCGGCTGTCAATATCTGTGATTACAGCTTTTAGAAAATCATATCATGGGTTTGTAAGCGACTTGTACAGAGCCAGCTGTCTATTTTAGCTAATGATTTTAAAAAAGTATTAGCGCTGCAGCTCCTCAGAGTTTATACATTTTAATATTTCTGCAAATGGCATTTTTATTTTATTGTGAACATCAGTATTGGACAGTCTGATGTACTGTACATATAGTTTAAATTCTTTCCTAAATAACCATAATCTCTCATTAACTCTCTGAGCAGATTATACCACTGTTTTTTATTTTGTGACTGTGACTATATTTGAATGAACAAGTAAAGGTTTATTCCATGCGGAAAAGAAAAGAAACACAATGTTTCGGCTGTGGAGCCTTCTTCAGGTATATTTGAATGATGTTTTAAAAAGGTCCCTAGAAGAAATATGAATGTTACTTATTTCCTGCTGAAGTTTTTTTGAAGTCCTGGACATGACTTTAGTTTTAATTCAAAATTATTTATCTTCTTCAACTGGCACTCTGAGCATTTGAAGACAAAACTTTCTTATGCTGAAAGAATGTTGAACGTTCATGTACCATGTCTTCAAGGAACATCTAAGCAGACTCAGGAAAAACTAGAAAACACAAACAGCCAGATGCCTCAAGCTACCATAAAAGCTTCAGTAGTCTCTTTGGGATATTCATACAGTACATACTGTACAAGGCCTAACCCAGATGTCTTGTATATTAATAGCAATAAAGGTTTCTATCTTCACAACCAGGGAACAAACAATGCAAGATGTGAAATAATGTCACTACATTTCTTAATTTCTGGGTGTTGCTCCGTGATTAATACTTACTTAACAAATACAACCAAAACTGGAAAGAATCTTCACATTTGTAGGAAGGCTATGCTAAAATATCAATTGAGCACACCTGCCCTGCATGTGAACTGGTGTTAAACTACCTCAGCCCCCACATTGACTGACCTTTCACCTTCTGCCCTCCCCCTGCCCTGCACACTGCAGATTCCCAGGACCTCACTGCAGGAAGGCGTGTTGGAGCTGCATCCTGTTCCTTGAACATGAACAGATACTGAGGAGATGGTGTAGCACACAGAGAACCAGGAACCGAAGCTTAAAGGTAAAGTATTGCAGAAGGCTTAAAAGTGCTAATTATTACAAACTTGTAAAGTTGCCAATGTTACAATATGATTTCCTAAACATTCCCATAATGCAGAATCCACAAAGCTCCAACCTGTATCAAGAGCTTTAGTCTCATTTTACAGAGCTAAAAAGATGACAAGTATTGTGCTGTTATCAATCTGGGCTCTCACAAGCAACATTACTGTATTCTACTGGTCATTCATAGTCATGATCTCATCGCATAATAATCCCATAAAATCAAAATTCAAACTGGTTCACTGTGAAAGCAAAAATAACAGTTCTGACTTTTCTGACTTGACTTTCCATACAGTTTTGATGATCACTGTACTTGACGTGTACACAGGATGTTGACATTGAATATGATGGTAAGGCACAGCTGTTCCACCCCATCCCAAAGGGCAAAGTGCTTCAAATGCACTATGATTCTCCAGATATGCAAGAGTGGGGAGCCCATTGGGACGTGCCTGGAGTTCTGTCCTGCCCAGCCCACACACTCTGATTAGCCCAGGAGTGTGAAGGCTGGAGCCACACCTAGCCCACACGCACAGATTCTGGATTCACATCATCTTAGTTTAACATTACCTTCACTATGAAAATCACTTCTTTCATTTGCAGATAATATCTGTGCAGAATGATACGAGTACTAGTTTTATTACTTGTCACACTGACAATAAACTTTTTATCCTTCTAGGGTGTAGGTTTCCTGATTTCCAAGTTACTACAGCCAAACACTGAAATGAATCTTTGGAAGTCTTCGTGAAATTAATAAGAGCTCATTTGATAAGACAAGAATGTTGAAAGAATTAGACTGTAAGATACCGGTAGAAAGAAGTGTATATACAAAAATAAAAACATCTGGAAAGCCTGAATATATGTGAGGAGATTGGAGCAGCCAGGAGGCCAAGGAGACTAAGAAAATAGTTCTTCCATCTTTCCATTTTCTAACCACTTCATCCAATTCAGGGTCACAGGGGAACCGGAGCCTATCCCAGCAAGCAACAGGCACAAGGCAGGGTACTGGATATAATGCCAGCCCATCACAGGGCACAGACACACTCACACCAGGGCCAATTTTCCCAGAGGCGTCTTAACCTACCAGTATGTCTTTGGACTATGGGGGGAAACTGGAGCACCCAAAGGAAGCCCACACGAATGGGGAGAACATACAAACTCTATGCTGACAGCACCCAAACCACTGGAATTGAATCCAGGGCCCCAGTACAGTAAGGCAGCAACGTTAACCATTGCAGAGAAAACCATAAGCACCATGCCATGAAACAGATAAGACTGTCAAATAATTCTTTCTTTGCAGTTGACATAAATCTCTGCCCTGACACAGGGTCTTCTGTGCTGTGTTTTTATTGAGCCTCTGTATGACCCTTTCTCTACTCACGGTTGCTCGTCAGTTCCTCCACATTTTACCAGCTACCCGACAGGCACTATGAGATCCACACAATCTCCATTTCCACCCAGAAGCATTAAAAACAATGTAACAAGTAACAGCTTTATTCCATGCTGAAAAGAGAAGAACACAATGTTTCACACACCCGAAGAGGGCTCCACAGACGAAACAATGTGACTTCACAATATGATGATCCAAAACAGGCTCACTTAAACAAACAGGAGATAAAAGACAGTCCATGTTTGCTGCTAAAATTTTGCTTGAATAAACAATGGAAAAAAGAATATATCCAATAAAGAGTGAGTGACGTGCACTTTTTGTGAACTGTTCTCGGTATCATTCTGTTGTTTGGCACCTCACCAGCTTAGGGCTGGTTTGCTTTCTGTTTACCATGGTAAGAACAATCTCCAATAAAAATTATCTCCCATGGACGTGCTCTTCACTCTACACCGAGACACAGAGACTGTGATCATGTGATGATTCACAATAAGTAACAGACTATGTGATAGTACCGTTGTCAACATTTACTAGTTTAGGCTTGTAGGTTAGGTGGCCTGTGGTTGTTAAAGCACAGAGAAAGCCTGGAAACACGAGACACATGACAGTGAACATGAGATAGATGCAGAGGAAAGCCAAGTGGGAAATCACCATGCATTACACCAGGGTAAGCTTTCAAGAATGTTATCAACAAGGCATTTCTAACAGATACTGTACTAAAGACAGTCTTTAGCATACTTTTCTACATTTGAATAGATATAGATGGAAAAGACTGTAACACAACTGAGTTTCAAAGATTTATATGGTATTTGCTCTAAAGAGCACTGTTGTGCTCTGATGGATCCGAAGTTCTGATTTCTCACAGACCTTTACTTTACTTGTGTTAGGAGCCAACTGTGAGAGATGATAAAGCCACTTCATCTGATGAAAAGCCATCTAAAACTTGAAATAAGCTTTAGGTGTAGGTTCTTTTCCAAGACAAATGCATTCTGCTTTGCTTTTTGTGATGCAGACAATAATCCACTAGAGGCTGTGCTTAGTCCAACAAACAGTTTCTCCTATTGCTTGCCAGATAGCAACATAGTACCTGATCTACAGCAATAATAAGGGAGTATTAACAGGTAGCTCCTGCCACAGAAGAACAGTGCAGTTTAATATAACATATACTTTTAAAAGGATAATTAGATTAATCTTTTATCTAATGTGATGGGTAGAAAGGATAGCTCACACAAGCACTGCAGGCAACCACACCAGCACGGAAAACAGATCATGCTGTAGAAAAAATGGGCTTTTTCTTTTTTTAGAAAAATGTGAGCTGCATTGCAAAAACACTACTCCTCTTCAATCAGTGCAAGTGATATGTGCACTGTACATATAACCATATTTCTCCAGACCAATACATTCATATTAAGAGAACATACATTTTAAAAGCTACAATTCTAACTGGTTCTACAGTATATTGCATTCACTTAAAATAGACCCTTTTATCCCCATACACTTGCAGAAAGCAAAGTGAAATGCTTCCATATCCTAAAGACACAGACAGAACCACTGGCTCTTTCTGCTAGTTCATTCTCCTGGAATAACTGTTGTTAATAGCATTTTTAAGTCAGTGAATCAATATGGTTGCATAAATAATACATTTTGAACACAATGAACCAGTGACAAATTTTTTTTCCTATGACTTTGTAGGAACTGCAGAAGACACCTTTGTTTCAATACAGGGTCCTCCTTCAGACTATCCAGCCCATGAGACCCCATCCTTCCACCCAGGGACCCTCTGGCTGTAGGGGGTCTGTGGGGATGGCACTGCCTCTCCCTGCCCCCAGGGGCTCTGTGGGGATGGCACTGCCTCTCCCTGGCCCCAGGGGCTCTGTGGGGATGGCACTGCCTCTCCCTGCCCCCAGGGGCTCTGTGGGGATGGCACTGCCTCTCCCTGGCCCCAGGGGCTCTGTGGGGATGGCACTGCCTCTCCCTGGCCCCAGGGGCTCTGTGGGGATGGCACTGCCTCTCCCTGGCCCCAGGGGCTCAGTGGAGACGGCACTGCCTCTCCCTGCCCCCAGGGGCTCTGTGGGGACGGCACTGCCTCTCCCTGCCCCCAGGGGCTCCATGGGATGCCACTGCCTCTACCTGCCCCCAGGTGTGGGTGTGTGGACAGCACTGCCTCTCCCTGCCCCCAGGGGCTCTGTGGGGACGGCACTACCTCTCCCTGCCCCCAGGGGCTCTGTGGGGACGGCACTGCCTCTCCCTGCCCCCAGGGGCTCTGTGGGGATGGCACTGCCTCTACCTGCCCCCAGGTGTGGGTGTGTGGACAGCACTGCCTCTCCCTGCCCCCAGGGGCTCTGTGGGGATGGCACTGCCTCTACCTGCCCCCAGGGGCTCTGTGGGGATGCCACTGCCTCTCCCTGCCCCTAGGGGCTCTGTGGGGATGGCACTGCCTCTCCCTGCCCCCAGGGGCTCTGTGTGGACGGCACTGCCTCTACCTGCCCCCAGGGGCTCTGTGGGGATGCCACTGCCTCTCCCTGCCCCTAGGGGCTCTGTGGGGATGGCACTGCCTCTACCTGCCCCCAGGGGCTCTGTGGGGATGCCACTGCCTCTCCCTGCCCCTAGGGGCTCTGTGGGGATGGCACTGCCTCTACCTGCCCCCAGGGGTTCTGTGTGGACGGCACTGCCTCTACCTGCTCCCAGGGGCTCTGTGGGGATGCCACTGCCTCTACCTGCCCCCAGGGGCTCTGTAGGGATGGCACTGCCTCTACCTGCCCCCAGGGGCTCTGTAGGGATGGCACTGCCTCTCCCTGCCCCTAGGGGCTCTGTGGGGATGGCACTGCCTCTACCTGCTCCCAGGGGCTCTGTGTGGATGGCACTGCCTCTGCCCACAGTTGCAGGCCTGGCAGATTTTATTGCCATGAATCAGCAGAGTATAATGGAACAGCCAGACTTTTCGCTGGCTGCTGTCCCTGCCTCCTTAATAAAAATAGGTCACGCTGACATCGCCAACACTTCCCAGCATAAACAAAAAACTAAAAATGACCAACCTCATCTCACTTATTTCTTCTATCAATGACAGCATTTCATTTAACTAACACCCATTTCAGGTTCCAACCCCTGAACCGGTTTAGAAATTTCCTGCAGCATGTGGCCCTGCTTAGGATGACCTTCATAAGAAAATATACTGACGCCTGCCCTAGTTACAACACAGGGAACAGAATGAAGACACTTCTAAAAACAAAAACCAATAAAAGGTGCAGTGCTCTCAAGACTGTCTTGCTTCATATTAGGATTGGACTGAACACTATTTTATCATTGAATCTAACATCATCAGATCAGTTAGCAATAGGCTGCAACAACAACAAAAAAATGATGCAAATTAGTGATGCCAGAACTCTGGAGATACAGGGAGATGTTCCTCTACACAGATCCAAATTATGAGAAAAAAACATTGCATACAAAATTAAATAGGAAAATTGAGAAATAGGTTATGCAATGGGTTTTAACATACTCTTAAAAGGATGTCCTCTGACTTTTATTATGTTTTTTGTAGAAGAAACTCATGGCTTCTGCTCATGTTATTTAATAGAAGGCAGCAAGTCAAGGCAGTGTGTTCTGATTGTCAGCCAAGTTTGACATTATTATTATTTTTTTAGCAGATCCCCTTATCCAGGGCAATGTACCAAATGTAAAATTAAAATTAAGCATAGCTCTGCCTTGCAGTAGTGTAGAGTTGTCTAGTCTGGTGTTGGAGGGCCACTGTGTCTGCACAGCTGAGGTCCTAACATAATAGATCAGCTGGATGCGGACTTAAATTGACCGGCTTGTCCCATTTCGGATGATGCTGCTCCTTTTAAATAAACCAAAAAAACCTGCAGACACACTATCCCTCCAGGACTAGGCATCCGTGCATTGGAGCAATACCGAGTACGAGGTGCTGAAGGATTGGATGAGAGCTCAGAGAAGACAGGAGCTGTCTAAACAGATGAGTCTTGATCAGACACTGAAAGGTAGTCAGGGATTGAGGAGTTCCATGGAGAAAAAAGTACCAGCTGTCAAGAGTTACACAGCTGTATAATTCCTATATTTTTCAATGAAATAATGACAAAGTAAACAGTGAGAGTTCAGGCTATATACAGTAGGTTTGTATGAATTAGTTTAGGGGCTTCCAACTGACCACATGTGGTTCCAGGAACAGAAAGGATCTCTACACACATTCATCCCAGGTTTTGTAACACTGTTACTATTGCAAGACACTTTGTCACGCACTGAACAATTTTATGCACTACTCTGCTACTAACTTCAAGAAGAGTCTAGGGTTCGATTGTATGTATGTTGTATGAATGGCCTGCATGACCACTAGGGTGTCCAATCAGGCACATCTAATGCCTGCCATATCTGAGAGAGGCCAGGCAAGTATGGACTGGCAGTACAATATGGTGTCTCATTGACTGCTCATAGCTCCAGAGTTAGAAATGTGACAAACACACCTATGTAAGTGCATGAAATGCAGCAGGTGGGTCAGTAGAGGGCTGATGCTACTGTACATGAAGAGAATATGCCCACACACTGGTAATTCCAAGAATGAAGAGGGTTTTTTTTTCTTTGACTAGAAACCTTTAAGAATAAACTGATTAGTTTATGAAATATGACTTTGCACTTCCACATTCGCTGTGGTATGTGAGAAACAGAAATGGAATACGAGACCTGGTGAATTATTTTATTTTCTCTTTTTCTTTCCTTGAAACTGAATTGGGAATTTGACCTTGAAGACCTGAGAGAGCATTGTTTTCCTTCCCAGAACACAAGACAAGAACATGAGATCAGAAAAATGTCTGATCTCACCCAGCTGTTTCTTAAAAGAAGCCAGGGTATCGATTTCAACAATATGACTGGGCAGTTTGCTTGATACCTTAATATCTGAACCAGCACTCTGTGTTCAAGACTAAAAAAGTTCAATGTTCTTACCCCGTCAGAATAGGACATTCCTTAGATATCAGGAATTAATCTGGGACACTTCTATCTGGAACATACTGTGTTTAATAATAATAATATATCAGAATAAAGTTAAAAAGATCCCACTAAATATGATTGATATATGTAGGTGAGCACAAGAATAAACATTTTAAGATGACAAAATAGAAGGAATCAAGATTTTAAAATGCAAATAACATAGTATGTTCACGACACAAAGCACTAAGTTGTCTTGGACAGTGTCCTTCTAACATTAGTCTTTAGCTCTATCACATTGTTGAGATAAAACAGAATCTAAATAAACGTGCTTTTCTGCATTATTCCAAGGTTCAGGACAGGCCAGTAAATCCCATTTTAACTGCATGGCCTTTGTCTGATGCTCATAATCCAGCTGTTTCAATGAAGACAATCCTTCACAAACAGGAAGGAATTGCAGCCACCAGAAAACAAGCCAAGGATGAACACAGCAGCAATATCTGCTCTGCCTTCTTTTTATGAAGCACTATCGCTTTAACAAGAATTGCTCCAAGCAAATTTTCATACTGCATAACAGCTTGTATGTTTTAAATGCCACAGCTAATAAGCATTTATATTGTGAGACCTTGACTAATGCTCACACTGAGTGTACTATTGTTCTGGAGGTTTGACTTTTTCATAAAATATTAAAGTGGGTGAAGATGAAGGGTCTTTATACAAGCTTCTGTAAAAAATGTAGAACAACAGTCTCTTAGTTAGGTGAACAAATGCACACTCTGCACACATATGAAGGATCATCAAGTCAGAAGATTTGTACTGAATACTGTGTGCAGACATTTCAGAACACATTTCTAGATGCAACCTTGTGTGGCTTTTACAAAATAGAATTCCCACATGAGAAAGACTGGAAGGTGAAAGGAACTATTGATCTCTCACTTCCTTAATGGTCTTATCGCTACCCTCACCCTCTAAGAAAATGTCCTTACCTACAGCTCGTTTTCTTCATTGTGAAGGCAATACGATCATGCAGATTGTGCCAGAACCAAAGAGAGAGAAAAGAGACTCTAAATCTCTTGCTATATGTAACTCTCTCTCCCACTATATGTATATGTACTGTATAGGCAAGCACGCAGTCATTAAATATTCAGCATTACCCAAAGAAAACAGTATTTTGCATAAAAGAATTTAAGACATGAGACTTCAGTAGGACTCTGGATTGGAGGGACATACCTGGCACATCTGGAAAATGCAGAATGAACAGAGAGAGCAGAGAAGAAAGCAGGTGGGCAACCTGATTTAATGACAGAAGCTGAAGCTTCTGGAAAGAGAGGAACTCAGGAATAAAAGCTGCATATTAACATATTGGAAGCGATGATGCAACACATGCCTGCAACCTCTTCAGATTCCGACAGGGAAGAGGACTCCTTTAATCACTTTTGCCTCACTTCAGGCGAAAAAAAATATTTCCTCCACCAGCAACTGAACAAACTATTAATTTGTCTTCTGGAACTCACATATTCTGCCACAGACAAGCCACAGACCATCCCCTGGGTATGCCTATTAAAATTTGAGGCAGCAAACGGGTCAGTGGATATTTCCTGTTTGTTAACTGGCTCTCGCTCCGTGTGATGGAAGTACCATGGATTTCTTGCCCATTCCTTCATCATAAGAATTACCCCTTCATGAAGGATTTCAAAGAAATTTCTTATGGCATATGTTTCAGTGTAACACTTGTCCTCAGTGCTTTATCTTAACTAGGCTGTATGAGGTTAGTTAAACAAGACTTTCCCTTTCTTAATCCAAGATGGCTGTTTCTTTTCTAAGTATTCTACTTGTAGAGCACTAAAGTTTCTTTACTAGTAAACAGAAGTAAGGCAGGTTGGTCTGTAGTTTTCTGGTTCAATTCTGTTCCCTTATTAAGAATTAGCGTTCCAAATGTAATTCTCCAGTATATAGTAACTGTCCTTAGTTTGAGTTGCTAGATCCTAACTAGAGGTCTATGAATAACATTGTTCAAGTATGATTAAAGTATGACTGGGAAAACACCATCAAGCCCCTATTTTAAGACCACCCTGCCTGTAGAACCTCAGTGTCATTTATATTAAATTTGGCCAACAATGGTGGCAATGCTTGTATAACACGGGATAGGTCAAGTTCTGTGTAAAATATTAATTTAGCATGTTCATTATTTACTTTTGCTTTTACAGTTCTCTTACAATTTTAAAAACCAGACCCTGGGGTGAGGGCAGGTCCTCCTGTCACATTTACAGTAACCATAGGTTAGCACAGTGCTGAAGAGAACCCCTACTCCTTAATCACCATTTCATACTTTTGACTTTAAAGGTTCTTCACAAAGAGACATTGCTTTAGATAAATCATCTTTCTTTCCAGTGTGTCCTAGGAGATCTAACAAACACAAGGACTGCTCTCCAGCCAAAATCAGTCTACACCAATGACATATTTATCCAGGTTTCAAATAACTCATCAACAAACTTTGAAGTGCCTCAGGCAGCTTCCACAGGACAGTTTGCTATTGGGTAAGAAATACGAGCTGGAGAGCTCTATAGGCACACAGTTTGATTCATCTTCATTGGCCTTTTAAAACTTCTCTAGGTATGATATCTTCCTGTTCTTATTCATGCTGTATGTGTTGAGGGATTTATAGGAAAACTCTTATATAAATCCAGTTGCACTTCCAGTAGCACTTTACTGCATTGAGGCTAAAAACGTTGACATAACTATTTCATAAACACTGCATAGTAAAACAATTCCGGAAAAAAATATCGCAGAATAAAATTTCCATAAGTATACCGGAATCACAGTTAACTGAGCTGCATCTGCAGAAGTCCTTCATGGTGTCGCTCATCATTTTCCTCCCTGCCTGGAGTTCTGCCTTTAGTTTTCAGCTGTAAATATGTCTCGGTATGAACCATTAAACAACTGGCATCCTTAATTCCATTAATGTAAACTAATTGTCAATGTTCCTCTTTTAACCTCAGTATTCACAAGATGCATTAAATGAATTTCTGTGCAATTTTCTTTCTATGTCGAAAACATTCTTCTTTACTTGACTACTAACTACTAAATTACTAATTTCACAGAAACCCAGATTATTAAAAATCAGACACACCTTTGGATATTTACAGTATAATCACTGATATGTGTAAAAAGGATACCTAAACAGAAACAGTAAACACAGTATGTGTTTTCTGTGTATTGTTAATTAGCACACAAGGGGTTGAACAAAGATGAAAAAATCCTTCAATGAGGGTATTTAAAAAAATGGGTTGAGAAGTTAGTGTCATGCTCGAGAAAATAAATACCACAGTGCCACAAGTGAAGTCATATAGAGAAACTAGCAAAGTAAACCAAACCAGATACAAACTAAAGGGGTTATATCTTCAATTTGTGACTGACAATTTACCCAACCAGGGGAGTTCTTGAGCTCTGTGAGAGCCATAATAGTGTCTGTCACTGAGCAAGTCAAATCCCTCCTAACTCTGTGGAATTCAGTGTAAGATCCCTATTGCCCTATCAGATAGGAGGTTAATTTCCCCCTGAGAGCACTAGGGTTGAGAGCTGCCAGATATGGCAGAGGTCCAGTTCCTGCCTGCTTCGATAACCCTGCAACAGCTTGGACCAACCCCATGTGAAATTTGCAGCATCTGGCCAACTCAAACATGCCATCTTACGGTCCCCGCATTATTGTTCTGCATGTTTCTGGGCTGCTGTAACAGGACTGAGAAACACACCAGACTGGGACTTCTTTATGTTTTGACATGTTACCATGAGCACTGATCTGAGACAAAGTGATCATCTTAATTGGACAAGGTCAAGAGCCTGCTGCACCGCTAGAGAATACTCATCAGCCTCAAATAAAAGAAGGATACAGAGCCTGTGACGTTAGAATGAGCACCTCCAAGCCTAATCAATCACTTCTGCACTCCATCCAACTGCACGGTCATGTCCGTCAGGCCCTGCGGGGTGCTCGCTTCACGGCCGCAGAAATCTGATGTTCTTGTGCTCAGTGCTGTGGCACCTGCGTGCTGTCTCTGGGTACAGGCAGCTTCTTTTATTGGGCAGTAGTCACAGCGCCTCATGAAACCATTTCCTTTCATGTTTTTCAGAAACCATGTATGAATGTTTGCCAAGATTTTACAGCTCTCTTTGAAGTTCAGTTTAACTGCACTTTGTAGTAAGAAAGGCTCTGAGACATTTTTTACAGAAGTGAAAGAAGATTTCAGGTGGACAGTAGTAGTAGTAGTAGTCGAAACTTATGTGCTGAGAAAGACGTTTTTAACTCTCGCCATATCTTCATCTTCACACATGAGCTACACACTCATTTCTATACCTGTGTTATTGTGGGGCGTGCTTCCCTTTCTCACATTTGCTTTCTCCCTTCTTGAGATTTGGCAACAATACGAGCTTTGTGCTTTTCCACAGGTGCACACATATGGAAATATCACAAGCTAGAGACAAATTTCTCACTGTGCTGCCATGCGTGCTCGGATTATGAAATCACTTTTGCAGATAGCTTTTAGACACATCAGTCTTACGCACAGTTTGTCCAGCTTTGAGCAAACGGTCATTTGTGCCAACCTATTACTCACCTAAACCTAAAGAACCTTCCAGTAAACAAGAAGGATATACACACAGTTTCTTTCACTCAAATAAGTTTACTCATCAATACAAATACAGATCAACAACACTGGAAAAAAGGCATATATCCTTCCAGGAGCAGCCATTGAGCAATCACTGCTACAAACCATATATTCTCAAGATTAACCAAATGACTTACAAGAAGGACTGCTTCTTCCTTACTTTAAAGACATTCCTCTGCAAGAAGAAATCAAAAACAGCTTTTCTACACCCCACCAGGTCTTCATACAGAAATTCCTGCGGTTACAAGCAAATTTGTACAACACTCATTAAGCCAATTAGAAAGAGGCTCTGACTGTATTATTTGTCCTCTTATTCCGATAGATGTACTGTATATACCGAATTGAAGACAACACCCCTACTACACAGAGACTCGTCATACTTTCAAAAACTTCAGCTAAAACCTTTAGGTCTTTCAAAACATTTAGGTCTGACTCCTACAGAAGATTGATTGAGCAATATAAGAGAAGTACTGTCATTGGTAAAAGTACAGGAAAACACAGTATAAACTTGTGAAAAGGCCACTTTTTCTGTGAAGGAGATAGCTGTGTGCCAAGAGTTGAGGGTACGAACTGAAGTGGCCCAGTGAAAGTGGGCAGACGATGAAAATGTAATTAAAAAAAAACAGCAGTTTTTCCACATACAAAGTCTCCATCTATTTCAGAGACAAAGGAGGGGTATCCACATTGCAACACTTTCTCATTCCATGCATTTTTGTTCCAGGTGGTAAATAAGACACATGAAGAAAAACCGGCTTTGCTCAATGTTTGTAGTTTCCGCCAGCGTGCCGCGATAGCCCTTGTCCATACCACTGAACACTGCCTAAAGCTATAAAAACCCATCGCAAAGGTCTAGAATTAACACACAAATCTGTTATGCTATGAGCCCTTCCCTACTATAACCTGCTTCTCTGTGCTCCTCAGTCTTTCAGCCATTGAATTTCCCTGAGATTGATGCTAAAGATGCATGAGATTTATGCTAAAGTCACCCTTATTGGATGGAAAACTAGGAAGTTAAGCTTTGGGAAAGTTAAGCTTTCTCATTGTTCGTATTGTTTTATGAGTCTATTCTTTATCTTTATTCTTCAGGGAAATGCACAGTTAGTCATTTTTAAAGTTAAAATAATCTGGAAGTTGATTCACTTGAGTGATTAAGCAAAGGGCTTTGGTGAGGACCAGTGATTACTGCAAACAAGCTAAAAGAAACTCTTATGTGTAACTTTTCTATATACTGTACCCTTTACAAAATCAAGTTGGACTTCTTGTCATGTTCAAGAGAATATTATTATACACATGCTTATGGTAATATTCACTTGTTCAATGGTAAAGACCCTGCAAACTGTTTGGTGTTTGGTAATTCATAAATGTAATCACTGTCTTTTTAAGAGGACATTTGATCAGAAATAGTTCTAACAAGAGAGAAGTAAAATTTATTCAATCAGCATCAATGCTCTACACAAACTCAGAAATAAAGTTTTATAAATAATGACCAAACCTGTTTATAAGTGTTAGCTAAGGTCTCTGCCACTCAACCAACTTTTTAGTGCTGTCCAGTTATTAGTCCAGTTATTATTAGAAATGGACAGAAGACAAAGAGATTTTAGATTATTTTCCTTCAATAAGACAATTAACTCCAGTAAGAAATAACATTGCCATAGTTTTGCAACTCCAACATTTCCCAACATAGAGGGATACTATGCCTCAAAATCAATCCCCTGCAGAGTAGTAATACTGTACAATATACAGCTTTCACCCCAATGGACGTTTGGGCAGCAATAATTAAATTACTTTAATTACATTAAGAATGAGTTTTTTTTCTTCCTGTTATCATTTTAAAAACTTTTGGAAAGGAAAATGATTTATCTATTAAATTAAAGGGATTTTCACAGGGAGCCCAGAGCTTGAAAAATAAATTGCAGTAGTTCAGAACTTCAGAACTGCATTCGTTTGAGAGTTACAGTACACGCAGTGTACACCAATGGTAACATTTATCTATCTTACAACAATGATATCATTATTATTAGAAAACTCACAGACATGAGAGTGAAACACTTCAGCTGTTTTTTTCTCTTCATCACACTTCTTCAACTGAGCCCCTCAGATGAAGTACTAGGAATTGTTCTCATTTTGGCCTAGTGTGGCTAGAGCAGCCATCTTTGAAATCAATTACACATCAAAACTAAGATGAAACCCATTAAAACAGTTTTAATGAAATATATGAATACAGAAACATTCTATTAAATTAATATAACGCTAAAAAATAGATATTAGTTATACAACATTTAATTTTATGCAATTAAAACAATATAATGCAAGATTTCAGTTCATATTAAAAAACTCTTAGACTGTGCTATTGCATCTAAAGCAGTGCTTTTGTGCCAAATATTAAACACACACACACACATTGAGAACCGGCAGGACACTGCAATGATTAAACAGCATGTTCACCACCAGCCACAGCTTACTGACAAAACACATTCTTTTTCCAGAAAATATGAGGTGGATTAGAAGTGTCAAGTGTCTGACAAGCTTGCTAAAAAATATTTTGAACACCAGGATCTTTTGCCAGGCTGTTGTGAAATTGTAGATGCATAAAGAAGCACATTAAATCTTCCATCTTGCAGCATGAAGAATTCTGTATATTTGCCTTTTGTGCTTTTCTTTTGGCAGCTTAATGGTGTGAGCACTGTGGTCATGACTACAAGATGAACCCTTTCAGATTTTGCGTCCTTATTTTGCCAGTTTCCCAGTGCAACTAATTCAAATTCCTTTGCAGTGTTGTACAAGTTCATTTCACGTTGCCCTGCTACTTTCATGATTTTGATCTATTTAACCCCATTTTAGTGTTGATAAACTCAGGATTTGTGTCCCAGCAGATTGATGTTGATTCTGAAATAACACCATCATTTTTTGATAGGTTTGATGTTCCTTACAAGTATTTTTGCTCAGTGGCATTATGAATGCTGCACTAAGAGGTCGTATACTACAATACCTGAAACATCAGCTCACTTCCTTGTCCACAAAAACAGAACAGGCTACTCAGCCGTGTTGTTGAAGATGATCCCCAGTCATTTTCCGGGAAAAAGCTGGATGAGATCAATTAGTTGCTTTTCACCACATATTTAAACCTCCGGCTGGCACCATGACATGGTGGTTAGTATTGCTGTCTGGTCACTTTTTAGATCTAGTGTGCTATTTGTGCGGAGTTTATATGTTTTCCCTATGTTTGCATGGGTTTCCTCCGGGTGCTCTGATTTCCTCCAACAATCTAAAAACATACTGGTAGGTTACCTAGCATCAGGGACAATTGGCCCCAGTGTGTGTGCATGCCTGTGTCTCTGCCCTGTGATGGACAGGTGTCCCATCCAGGGTGTACCCTGCCTTGTGCCCATTGTTTGCTGGGATACACACTGGCTCCCCAGCAAGCCTGAATTGCAAGAAGCAGTAAGAAAATGGACAGATTTAAACCTCTGCAACATGAACAGTGCCTGTACGTATGTGTGTTTCGTGACTCAGTGTGGCACTTTCTTTAATGACAACCCATGGTACTATGTACACTAGTATGTCAATGTAATACTGCATGAGAAAACAACTTTAGTTTAATGTTAAGGCTTTACATTTATAATTACAATGTTAGATTAAAGACTTGTACCTTTGCCTCTGTTTTTACTTTCATCACTGTCAGAAATAAAATGTTCTGCGTCATAATACACTGTGAAGACAGAAATGCTGGAGAGACAGAACAACACAGTAGCCTGGATCATACCAGACTTCTGGAAAGGGAAATGGAGTAAACATAGAGTAAAGGATATAAGTAATGATGTAGTTAGAATTATGTGATGAAAGACAATCTGCAGTAATAGAATCACTTCATTCTCAACAATGACCATTTACTGTAGGTATGAAACATTATTTTTTTTCTTCAAAACAGACCCTTCAACAAACGTTTTCTCTCTGAAGACTCACTGGTAATGTACCAATTATAAAAAAGGACACCTCACTCTTAACTGCTGTAACAGGTAATAATTTAATCCTTTCATTTCTTTCTTGGAGCACTTCATTTCTTTCCTGGAGTTCATACAGACAATGGAACCCGTGATACCAAATTTAGATAAATCCGAACACTTCTAAGGGCCACCCACGAGCAGCCTCTGGTGAGATCAGTCGCAAGTGGCTCCTAGGTGCCCGTCCTTGCTTTTGAAAAGCCACCTTCACTCCCCTGCCTCTTGCCAACCCCTCCCACATCAAGTTGTCACCCACCACCTCCCTCCAGTGTCTCAGCAAACACTGTGGATGGTGACATCTTAAAGGCGCCTGGGGCTATTTAAATTAGCAGTCAAATAATCAATACCTGAAAGAACACAGACACTGAACTGTATTAATGGCAGCCTTGCTCTGTGTTTACTCATTACCCAAAACAAATACCTATAAAAAGTGCACTCTGCATGTTTTACTTGGCTACCAAGTAAAACGTGCAGAGCTCTGTGTTCTTCTGTATTACCCATTGTAGATTGTCGTGCATGATGGTCAACTGTCACCATCATTACAGTATTTATTATTTGCTGTTGTTCTTTTTGCATGCACTGTGCACATTGTGGTGGTGTTGTCTATGGTGCTCTGCAAATTCTGAGCAAACAGCGTGAATATGAATCCCAATGTAGATGTACCGTACATATGGCAAATCAACTCCTCTCTCTATAAAACACTAAATAAGTACGACTTAACATGTATCTGTCAGTGGATCTCTACAGCTGTGCCCCTTACCCTGATAGGGCTTCTTACCAATTCATTTAACATTAAATGTCTACCCTGTCTTACCCCGTCTTACCCTGATATGGCTTTTTAGAAGCTGCACACATGCTGCTCCCAAACTTGGGTAAAAACACCGATGGTGTATCTCAGTCCTGCAGTTTTGTGTTTGTACACTAGCAACGTATTGAAACCTAACAACAACAAGTGACTTGTTTCTTGTCCAGATAATTATTCTAATTAAGTAATTAAAGTAAGAGTTGCAATGAGAAACACAATTCAAGGTCCTCAAGGGCTGGAGCTGACCACCACTGTTCCTTACAACATCCTTCCAGGCTGCACAGTGGTGCTTTTTTTCTGGTTCCATGTACATTAGGGGTATTCAGATGAAGTACTTGAGGGGTATTTAAATGTACTTGTGCTCAAGCTACGTACCAGACATTGAATCATACTTCTTTAATCCAGGTATCACTCAGACTATGTTGTGATTACAAATATGTGAAGGTCTGTGTGTGGTTTGAGTGGGGTCTAATAAATCTTCTTTTCCGACATACCACACATAGCATGCAGAGAAGGGGTGGACCAAACCGCATAAGGGTAAACACTACTGATAAAGCAAATAAATCACAGTTAATGGTGTTGACTAATAATTCACCAGCATTTGCTATCTAGTTGAGAAATGTGCTTTGCAACTTTTCTATTATTCTGCCTTTGAGACCAGTGAAATATTGGCATGCACTGGGGACAGCTCATCCAGATTTTACTCACATCAACAGTTCTGCATTTGTACACATACTGTGCATAACAATACTACAGGGCAAACCATGAGACAGACCTGGCTGCCACTGACAGTTCACTGGAAGGGGAAAGCTTGAACTCTCCCTACTCATACCCCCATAACAAAAGCAAACCTATTTGTTCCATGCTGGAAGATTATCCATTTCTCCAACGTCAAATTATAGTCCATTACTTAAACTTTCCCTCAGTTTTTTTCTCTGGTTTTCTGCCAGCACCTGTTTAAAAGCCAGACACAGGTCCCTAAAATGTTGTATATCCCCGTTAGGTTTATAGTTTCCATTACTTACTAGGTCTTTACAACGCTGCCCAAGAGGACAACTAACTGTTCCCTCACCAGAGGAGGACCAGCAGTTTCAAGGCAAAATGCACAACCTGCAGCAGTGCTACATGTGCACCAGAACTGTGAGGAGGGCTGTGGCCTCATTGCTTCAATGAATAATTCTGGAGGCTAATCCAACAGTGAAGCACAATCATAAACTACTTCATACTGTCTTGTTTTTGGAAAAATTGCAGTGCGCAAGAACACAAAAGGCCTAAACTTGCAAAGTCACTAAAGCTTTCAGTGATTCATAAAATTCTTTACAAAATACATGAAGGGACTTAATATTGTAAAGCCCACCAGAATGTTCAATGAAAGAAATAATCACTGGAAAATATGAACATACATGAAATCTTTCTTAAAATCTAACAAAGCATTATTAAAACTATTCAGAATCACTCTTTCTGATTGGTCGATCTGGTATCTGGTGGGTAAATACTAATGATTTGACTATTTGTGTTCTTATCTTAGGCCTTCGGAATTCACCCCCCCCCCCCCAGCTCAATCTTCACTGAGAGAAAGACTGAAGCAGACGTTGCTGGTTCTGAGCAGATGAGACCCAAGGAAGTTTATCTTCACAGATCTTTCACTGCAGGTTCTAAACTTAAAAGGCAAAGAAGGCAGAGTCTCCAACAGACCCCTTGGCTTGCAGCCACCTCCCCACCGACACCTCATCAAAATCACTGGGTCCCCTCAGCAGACTCCTGCCCTTCAGAAACCGTCGCTCTCTCACCATACCTGCTGTTCAGTAACATGGCCAGATTGATTACCGCAGCAAAACAGACCATCAGAGAAGGGGACTTACCTGAAAATCAAAAGAGAAAAAAACAGCTTAGTTATGTTTGAAGATTGCATTGGAAGGCTTGTTTTCAACGAATGATTCTTGATCAGAATGTTTCCATATGTTGAAATCAAAACAAGCATTAACGTACTGTCCTTCATAGTTTAGTATGTGATACACATACTGTATATGGATGGTGCAGTGTGTAATATATATAATGAAGCTGCCAAAATATACAGCAAGTCACTGCTTTATTCATTCTTCCATATAAGCAACATGTTGATATTTATCTGTGCCAGCAAAAACTTTGTACTGTACATAATATATATTTTATATAATGTCATAATCACAATCTGGCTATATGAGTGTACTTTTCCAAAATACATTACCATTGTCCATCTGCAAGGTTCAAACTGCTGTGTAATGACGATTTGGGTGTGTGATACTATTTATTATAATAATGGCTAGTCTAATAGGTGTTAACATTTAAAATCTTTGGTTTTTAAAATGAAATACATAATTAATGAATGTATTATAAAGTGCTGCAATGTATAAACACTACTGTATGTAGGGAAAAGCACCAAGCCTTTTGCCACTCTGTGCCAAGAGTATTATGCTTAGACATGACGTATTGATTTAGCAGAGTTGAGATGTTGAAGACATCCCCAGAAGTGAAGCACTGCTCACAGGGGTAACACAAACTTGCCCAGTTTCTGCTCCTCTCAAAAAGATTCCAAACCCATGCCTGTTTACATTAACACAGGACACAGACTCGCATTTCAACAACGACACCTTGATTAAAAATAGGGGTGGCACAGCGGGGCAGCAGTGTCATTGCCTCACAGCTCTGGGGTCCTATTCTCGATTCTGGAACCCACACCAACCTGTGTGGAGTCTGCATGTTCCCCCTGTGCTCACTTAAGTATTCGCTTGTTCATCCCACTTTTACGAAGACATGCTGACTAAGTAAACTGATGTCGCTAAACTGCCCATGTGCTTCTGTGCCCTGCAATAGGCTGGAACAAAACCTGGAGTTCCATCATGACTGAAATTTATCTGCAATCAAATTCAGCTGAATGAGAATCGATAACAATCTATGTAGCCTTCACCAGCTACGATTCCTCTTATTCTTTTCACCATGAAGTGAGAATGAGATACAGTACAAAGCAGTGTGACCACAATGTGCACGGAAAATCCACATTATAGTGCAAAAGCTTTAGACACTGACACCAATATTCCAGACACGTCTTACTGACTACTTAGAATCTTTAATTCTAAGGCTCTCGTCCTTTCTACTAACACCAGCACCCTCATGTTGACGTTTGCTTCTAGCGTATTTTCGTTTCCCATGATGAACAGCTGAGCTGCTGTTCACAGTGACATCTTCAGAAGCCTGCATGTCTTGAAATGACACTATTTTAAAGTGACAGGTCATGTTGCATGAAATCAGATGCCAGGAGTAGATGGAAGCATGGGTGTGCTTTCCTGAAGCCTGAGGAACTACCCACAGTGCAGTGGTTCATGGCAGAAGCAGATCCAATACAGTAACCTTTCACATAGCCCACTTCTGTTGTCCCATCTCCATTGCTATTAAAGAACAAATTGTCCCCTGAGCTGATGTCAGAGAGTGTTGCTGCTGGGGTACACACTGTTAAGGAAGTAAGACTCGTGAGATGCTTTGTGTCCAAAGCAGGCTATAAAAACACAGTGTGATCAAAGATATAAAGGCATCAGTAAAAGTATGGTGGATAAAATAAACCTCATGCAAGGACAGAGTTCTGCATTGCAATAGCTGTCACCCCAGCTTTCAGTCACACACCCTCCTTTACAAGGTGAACTGTGACTGCAGGAATTTCCCAACTCTGCACAGAACATGTGAGTTTGTTACTGGGCAACCCACATTCCCCTCAAGACAGAAGTCCTTCTCAGCATCCTCAAGAGAGAAAAGCACATGGTAGCAATTATATTTTTAGACATGTTGCTTATATACTGTGGCTGTGGGTTATTGTACGTTTTTAAACAATACTGGGAGTCCTGTGTGTTACATTCTGTGCACAACACTGGACAAAGCTCAGGATGCACAGGACTTTTTGCAAGACAGCTCTATGGTTGGTATTTTTTTCCATTTGTGATTTTTTTTAATTCCCTAATGTGGGTTTCACTTTCCAAACCAATTGTCCAAACCTTCCACAGGCAACAAACACACCAAGCATTATTAAGGGTGCTAAATTTTAAGAGATTTCCCAGTAGGAGTAAGTTGAATATAAGTGGTTTCTCATTTTATAATGTGACATCAACCTGAATCGAACTGCGATGTACTGTATAAGTAAACTGCACTAAATGGATGTCTGAGGGTTTTCCTTGAAAGTTTCTAATGTCTCTCTGCAGTTCTGTCTTTACACCATAATCCTCAGACATGCATACATGCGTAAATTCTATTTACCCATAGAATTTGGTTAAATATCAGCGGACAGTAATGACTTTGTCCGAGTAGTCTTGATGGTGACAAGCTCTCCATTCATCTCAGAGAATTTATCTAGTTTACCCTCCAACTGCTTTTGCATAGGTTTGATAAAAGACAGTATCTAAATGGTTAAATAACTGTGAAGGTTAATAAACACACACTTCAGTTTTCCATATGGTCTGTTTTCAGCAAAAAGTAACCTGGCATTTTCTTAAATATCTCTTATACATTGAAACCTATCCACAGCAGACTGCACACTCTAAATGGCTGGCTGAGTAAGGCACAGCTATATTCGTTGCAGATATTTTTACTTTGTGTATGAAAGAGCCGTGTGGGTTATTACTATGAGAACAAGTGTAGGTGCCTAAAAGGCTGCTGGGCACCAGCCATCACCAGTTACTAATGTCCACACTGCCTGCAAAGTCAAATTTTTCACTTCGCAGAAGAAAAGGAAAAGACAAGCAGCTTCAAAGTGCAAGAAAAGCACATTCAGTTCTAAGGAAAGGCAGCACAAGTTTAAAAACCACAGACAAAAAGAGAAAAAAGAGTGCTGCCTGCAACTGAAATGGTGAGACCTTTAAAAAAAGCTCCACACCTGTTCTGTGATAAAGCCAAAGACGGGAAACTGCCAGAGAACAGGACGCTGTCAAAGGCATGGAAGAAGGATCACAGAGAGAGCTGTGCCACACCTTCTAGAATGTGAGCCTGATGTTATCTCAGGTCGTACATTCAGGGACAACCGTACAACTCCTCACAATGATTAGCACACGGGAATAGACCCACTCTTTACAGCTTTTCTCTTTATTGCATTGTAAGACTTATTATTTCTTTTGAAGGAGGTTCTAAAACAGCATCTGGAAATCACTATAACAATGTTGATATCTTAGCATTGTTAGTACTAAGTAGATGAATTCCATGCTTTTATCAAAGCTCAAAAGAATTTCACATAAAAACAAAAATGAAAAAATAAGCTAATACAGTACAAAGCGAAGGAACAAAATCAGAGCTTGATCTTAACAGAATTCTTAGATATTTTTATAAGAAAGTGATAAGTACTTCAACTCTTCGCCTGATCTGTAGTGGGAATGCAATTCCACATGAGGGAAAAGGAATAATCTGAAGAAGAAGCTTCAGGATCTATGAACCATGGGCTACTAAAATAAAGCAAAGGATCATTAAAGAGGAGTGATCCTGAATGTGACAAGGTGACATTCGTGAGTGGAGTTACAGAGCTAGAAACACGATATTCACTAGTCAGACAGTTTCTGTGACAATCCAGGAAAAGGGCAATGCTGTGACCAAGTGACCTCTGCTCAGACCAATGAGATCACTAGGAACAAGCCCAGCTCTCTACCTGCTCTATAAGGAAGCACGTGGCTCAGACACGAACCCTGTGTTTTGCACCATTGTGCCAGGCTCCTGAAATAGAATTGTCAAACACAGAAGCAGAGAAAAAAACTGCTTCTTCACTACACCACTGACTCTTGCTGTGACTTTATAAGGACTAAAGCCCTGGTTAAAAGCATGACGTGCCGAATAAAGCAAGAAACTAACATCTAATATAAACTTCAGCTGATTTTACTTTATAGCAACAACACTGGCAATAAATCAGATCAGTGGAATAAGCCGCTTCTCCCAGAGAGAGAAAACAAACTGGGCCGTTATTTTTAGAAGTCCTACTTGCTTCTTGACTTTTGTACAATCTGTGGTTAGAGGTTCAGTGGAAACAAATAACAAGTAAGGAGAAGCTTAGCACACACCTTACACCAAACAGTCCTGGATTTGTACTTTAACTCCACAGGCAATTGTTCAGTTTCAGAGCAGTGTGGGAGTCTCAGCTTGAGGCTTCTAACATCTTTGACATGGTTTGTATGCTCACCCTTTTAAATATGAATGAATCCAAATTTTACAGGAAACTTTCAAAGCAAGAACAGCTTGTTTTCGGAACAGTGATGTCCGATCTATTGGTAGGCTTTTGGAGCAGCATACTTTGACAGATATTAAAGGCTATAACCTGACGTACCACAGACTATCTAACACATCTATGGTCTGGGTACCCACACAGTACGTACATTTTTCTAATAGCATGCATAAAGGTGAAAATTGTTATAAAAATAATGCAAAATTAGAGTGGGAATAAAAGCATGTAACTGCAGTACAATGAGATGTCTTTAAATTAGGACAATGAATGAAAAAATGCCACGAAATGCAAAAACTGCATTACTTTGACTTATACAGCCCGTGCTCCATAAACTGCAACTATAACTTCCACTGTTTCCCACTGTAAACAGTGACAGTGAATAATGACATTTAGACTATATAGATAAAAGTAGTAAGTTCCGAAGTTAAACATATCTACAGTGTTCCTCCCTGTCATCGTGCTGGTAATACTGTCACAATCTGCTATTGCACAAACGCTGAGCATGTGCACAGATCCATGTATAAATCATTAAAAGTAGTTAGCACATGAGGCTCAAGCTTGCATGTGTTGCTTCATACACACGATTCCCTGTCATGATCAGCAATTTCCTCTCAAGCCAAAGAACTTCAATGCTTTGCAGGCGTTTACCTTTATATTTCTCCCTGACGTTTTCATAAGCCTCGATAAAGTCCTTCTCTTCAGCATTGGGTGGCAGGCTGGCAGGATTATACAGAGCCATGCTGGCTTTCACTTAAGGTGTTTTTTTTTCCTCTCACACTACAACTCTTTCTCTCTTCGGTCAGTTTTAAAAGTAGAAATTCTTCTCCCTTCCCTCACACTGTCTGTGAACATTCACTTACTCACTCAGTCCCTGGATTTCATTCCAGCCCTTTGGCTGGGAAATACCGACACAGGCTAACCCCGCCTCTTAAAGTTACACAGGCTGAGCTGCGGCGAGCACACACACCACACACCCACATGCTCTCCCAAACACAGCCGCCCACTTCCCTGCACTCAGGACTGGGCCCATCACACACAGACTGACAATGGATAACCAGCAACATTTATCAGTCCTTCAGGCTTCCAACACGTGTCGAAAAAACACAGGAAAATGTCTCAATGAGAGCTCGAAGACCTTTGCTTTCTAATTACTTGAAAACTTGGCATTTTGAAAGAAATAGGTCATTACAAAAAAAAAACTACGCTGAGAATTAGATAGTGCCAGAGTGAAATAAGCAGTTTTGTGTTAACGTACAGTACATGTGAGTCAACATTTGGGTGGCTTATTATCCTTGTACATCAAGCATGGCCTGATGCAGCTGCTCACACAGAGGGCGGACACAAAGCAAGGGTACATAAGTGTCGGGAGAAAACTGGACAAATCCACCGAGTTCATTTCAATGTGGGCGGATGATGTAAACCACCAGAACTCAGCCAGATGACACAGCAAAAGACTCTGCAAGGAGGCTTAGCCTTAGCACGCATCAATTCACAGAATTCAAAAGGACTGTTTATCAACTTGTGTCATTATTGGGTGAAAAAGGACATGTGGGAACTGTGGCATGATGGTTAGCCTTTGGCAAATGGGAAGTAATGGTTAGGACTCTGGACCGCATACCAGAGGACTGGGGGTTGAAATCCCAGTAAAAATGTGTTACTCCACACCGCCCACCTGAACGGTAAGGGCAGGCAAGGAGGCACTAAGGAGCTAAGAGCAAGACTGTCACAGTCCAGTGGCCAGCTCCACTTCTTCTCCAGTATGGCCTCTGTGTCACTGGAAGGAATGCAGGGAGGAGACTTGGGGACAGGACTGAGCTGAGCAGTCTGCTCCAGAGACCAGGCTGAGCTTAGCTTGCGCTGTCAGGGCAGACCGCTGAGGACGTGTCAGGAACCCGGCCGGACAGGGCATGCACTGTCGGGGCAGTCTACGGAGTGCGTGCCAAAAACCGGGCAGCACTCGGTGCACATTAGCAGGATGAGCTAAGCTAAGACTGCGCTGTCAGAGCAAACTGCAGAGGGAGCGGCTGGGACCAGGCTGAACTATAAGACCAGAATCAGTGCTCATGGGCAGGTCAGGAGAAAAACAGGCAAGAAGGGCTGACAGGCTGAGGCAGAGTCTGAGTCCACAGGCCAGTGTCCAGGTGGTGAGCAGGTTGGTAGGTAACAGGGCTGGAGTACAGAAGTGCTGAGGTGAGGGAGTGAAGAACCACCCGGGCAAGGAGCTGTGTTGTAATCCAGGGTGCAGGGCGGAAGGGCTGAGCCACCAGGCCTCTGGCCAACAACAGCACCACACCAGGACTGCGAATGTGATGCAACAGCAGATCTCACTGCCAGCACACATACCAAGGGAACAGAAGTGCCACACCCATTGCAGGGAAAATCCTGTGTGACACGAGTGCCAGAGAAACAGAAGTGTGCGTGCTGACAGCAGGCAGCCACTGCAACAAACCCACAGAGACCCGGCCGTACGGACACACTCAGCAGGAAGGATAGGAAGGCAGACTGGGCCCCCAAATGGAGTCCGGTTGGGTCAAGAAGCAGGCAAGTGACAGGGAAAATCCAGTAGAGCAGGGGAAAAGGATCAGTTGGGCTATAGGAGGGATTCAGGAATGGGAAGAAAGCAGGGAGGACTCTGCTGGGAAACACTGACTGGTGGTTCATAAGTGACATGATGCTGCATTGCAAAGGACTTGAATAACCCGGACCACCTCCTGACTTCTTATTGTATGCAGGTGCTCCTAGTATCCTGCTGTCTCTTTGGAAAGTGGTACAGAGCAGGCAGGAGGGTGGAAGCTCTCCCTCATGGACAAGGATTATTGTCTTCCACAAACCTGAAGGTCACTGATGAGACCAATGTGAAACCTGCACTCTCCCTGGCAGGTGGAGCAGGTGTCTCGGGAAATATCAGGTCGTGTACTCCACAACTAGGTCACAGCGATTTATCTTTGTCACTCATTTTGTGTGTTTATTCCAACTCTACATGATATTCACTGATATTCTTCCTCTATCTGGTTAATAGCCATGACTTTCCAGAACTTGATACTGATGAGGACTTTCTTCATGTTTGCTTTGACCCTATTTTAGAAACACTTCTTCTGGTGTCCTCTAGTGTCAACGTCCAAGCTAAGCAGTGAGAAAAGGACCTCTTCCATGTACCAGGAGACTGACAACCGGATGATCTGATCAACCCAAAGAAGGTGACAATGGAAATGATGACCATAAGTCAAAAAAGTATTCCCCTTCGTCATTTCTAGGCGCTGATATCTATTCTTGTAATTGTAGTTCACATCTGAACGGAGGGTTTACTTTACCTTCACACGTGCCAGATGAGTAGCCTCAGTGCACCAGAGTGAAATCCTAGATGCAAGCTTAGTGGTGTTCATACATGCCATTAAGGATCTGAAGAATGAAAGACTCAACTGAAGTCTGTTGCCTGTAGGTGTGTTTGTTAGCCAATTTCTGTTACCCTCCTGTTTCTATATTATTAAGCAGAACATTCTATAACTCGCAAAAGTCAAAATTGAGAAAAATGGAGAAAAGCAGTGGTTAACGCCATCCTCCACTGAAAAAACGGTCATGAAACATTATCTTTCTCTCCATGCTTCATTTCTACAATAGAGGCCAAAGGTCATTCACCACTGCATCATTACTGAGGTCTTGTGTAGGAAGGAAGCTCTGCTCACCAAGCTCTGCTCCACTTTCTTCCCATTCCCTGGGAAATGGAAATATTTTCTTATGAGAGGAAGCTAGGGAACACAAATCCACATTTTCTCAAAATGCAGGTCATTGTAAACACGGTGCTGTGCGAGTGCCTTTATTCCTCATGTAAGAGGGGAAGTCACAGAGAAATATCTCTTTACCAAAGGCAGATGAGCACAAAATGATATACTTAATATCTAAATAATTTGTCTACCTCCTTTCTCAGTGTTTCAAAAATGCCCTTAAACATTCCTTCCTTCAGTGCTGAATGGTCTTCTTTCTAAATTAGATTAGATGTTATATGCAAATCCAGAAACTTATCATGTTTATTGTACGCATAAGGCATCATACTTTGATTAATCCATCTTGGCAAGTCAGCTTCAAGGTGAAGAGGTACGAAGACACTGAGATCAACCCCAGGCCAGAGTAATACCTTGATATCTCAGCAGACACCTCGGTCCCAGAGGTGTCAAAAGACAGATGTGACCACCTCATATATCAATGTCAGCTGGTTATACTGTATTTGGCCCCCAGAAAAAAAAGAATCCTTCCTCAGCATGGGAGAAGCAATAACAACTCTCACTGTACCCCACAGCACTTTAGAATGTTTCTTTTACTGAATGTGATCTACTGTACCACTGAAATTCTTGCAAAACCCAGAAAAGATAAAGACAACAAATGTAATGCATTGCCAGTCAGACTGTTTTTTTTTCCAGACTGCATACCTGGAGAGCAAAAACTCACTTAATGCTCTAATGTGCCTTACAAGGGTCACTGGTGTGCAGTATGCTATTAAGACTGCCTCCACCTCATGCAGTCCCTGCAGAGCTCCACCAGGGCAGTCCAGCCCTGGAAACTCTGGGTGCCCCCAGTGTGCAGAACCCACCATGCACTGAAGAGCTCACCTGTTCCAACATACTCTGTACTGCCCGAGTCTCTGGACATCCGCAGTGTTTCCAGTGGAATTCTGAAATCGCTTTCAGGGAGCACAGAGCAGTAGTTTACCACTCAGTCTCAGTCAGAGAAATACAAATCACCATGTGTGCAATATGCATTCTATTAAAACTGCTTCGGAATATTTAGTTACAGAACTGGCTAGCATCTGGAAATCCTTTCTTCCACGCTGGCGGTCCGTTCTTTTTCACTGTCAGCCTCCAACCTGACACAAATAAAGGCCACTTTGTGATGCATGGATAAATAGAGTAACACTCCTTCTGTTTAAAAGCTGTCTGGACAGTTGGAAGTGTACATCTGAGAAAAATACTCCAAGACAGTGTAAAAAACAACAGCTAAAAATAAATACAGATTCCATACTGTATTTGAAGTCATCCCTGAAGCCTGTTAAGCAGTTAAGCTGAGGCTTTCACACTTCATTCTGATGGTGATTTAAATGAAGTAAACAGCCTTTAAATTCAGAGTATTAATAATACAGTGTACTTATGAACAAGGTCTTTACAATCACTTGCATCTGTTTGACTGATTTTAACACTTTCAGTTTTCACTAAGGCACTAATTACATCCCATCAAGTTGCTGATGAGCTGTGAATAACTGGGACCCAGGACAATAGAAAAAGTGCCACTGTGGATCTCTTAAGTCTGTTACAAACATGTTCTCATTGTAAACTACATGGAATGTTTATTGACGTTAAAAACAGCAATATATAATAGAAGTTTGCATCGCTTTTGTTTTGCATTCAATTAAAAGCTCTCCCTGAATTTTCTCCATGGACTTGCCTGCTAACTGGGACTATAACAAGGGTTCTGAGCACAGCTGTCAGCTCCTCTTCGGGGAACAACAATGTGCTTGAAATGAAATTCACTAAGAAACATGACCACAGTGCACTGGGGCTGCAGAAGAAAATCACAGGAGAAATCGCAGAAAAAATTACAACACGTCAAACCACGTAAGGCCGGCTTGGAGTTCATCTTTGCTGGTGTGTCATGGAAGAAGGAACACAAGGACACGAGGCGTGTACTCGGGTTCGAGGCTCTTTGTCTCTCCATGCTTAAACAGGTCCTGGCATAAGCAGGTGTTATGTTTCACATGTCAAGCCGGGCAGACTGCTGGGTTCACTTGAACGTGAGCACAGATTTACAGGACTGGCACTTCCTGACCTGTTGGGTATCAGGTCCTGTTCGATAGTCTATGCTTGCACTGTTGTGAATCACAATCATGGTAGCACAGTCCAGTGTGGTCTGAGACCTATGCAAACTGCCTCAGTGGCTTACTATAGAACAGTGCATATAAATACACAGTTACGTAACACGATCTGCTTCCAGATAGCAGGCTTTACTCGGTAACTGGACCCGTTTTGCACGGAACAACGCGGAAACCATTATGTTTCCTGGCCAGTACTGAACAACAGAGACAGCTGTATTCGAAAGACTGTCCCCTGTGGTGCGTTTACTCCAAAACAAACACTGAGTGTTACCAAATAAATCATTACTTAAATCCATACATGAACTAATTTGGCTTTCATAGAAAAGAAACAATAATTGCCTTTGGGAGTGCAACAGAGTGTGAGTCTTTACCTCGCTTTTCAATTTTCACAAAACAAAAAAGAAAATGCCTACAGGTGCTCTTAACTAGCATTACAAAAAGTGTAGTAAAATTTTACAGTCTCACGGTGTCATTCTCTTATAAACAAAAACAGATGCATAGCTAACCAGATGAATTTTTAAAGGTACGGTAAAAGCAATAGCAATAATAAATAATAGCAGTAATGCTGACTACAGCAATAACAGTAATAGCATTAGATATAATAATAATGTTGGAAACTGTCATTTATTATTTTATTTATTACTGCCGGTAATAGCTATAGCAATAATATTGATAGTAATGGCAACTTGTACAGTAATAATAACAGAAACAGTAATAATAATAGTGATAAGAACAGCAAAAATTAAAGTCATAATGGTGAAAGGAATAGCAATGGATGTTGCAATAATAACAGTAAGAGTATTAGCCATCTATATTCTAAATCCATCTGCTGCTACTTTCCAAAAGAGTCCTTCAGTTTTAGGTTCTGTGCTTGAAGCAAATATTAAGGCTTGATATTGTGTCTATTGCTCAAGATTCTGATTCACACATTTTCCAGCTTTTTTCAGACACTTTCATGGTTCACCATTGACTATAATATCATGCATAATAGATGCAGATATATGTAAATAAAGGTAAAAGATTTCTACAGAACCTCAGCTTTTTGCATTTATGTCTTCTGTTTCAGGAAAATACATGTCTGTCCATTCTCCTGCTTAAATCCATAATTTAAGTCTTAAAAACTCTGTATATTAGTTAATCCAGCTGTTTACTCTGCCTAGAATGACTCCACTCCCAACTCCTCCAACATTTGGATTGAATTCTGCCAGGCTAAATTGTTCCTTCTGCCCAGGCATGCTTTTAAATGTCCACTAAAGAGTTATTTACAAGATTCTGTTTGTAGCATTTAATTTGTGTAATAATAAGTTTATCCATTTTTAAATAGAAGTACCAGTAATATATCATGGAAATGGCTTCAACTACATGAAAAATGTATTTTTCATTACTCCTGGTGTCTATTTCTAAAGACATTTTGAAATACTGTATTTAAAATCAATTCATACATACCTTCAATGCTCTGTGCTGAAGAAGCACTTCTTATTTTATGATGGACATGTTAACTGTTGCTCATTAAATGCTTTCACTAAGGGAAGGTGAATTTTGATGCAGTTACTATCAGAAACAGATGAAAAAGGAATGGGATAGCTCCAGCATTACACATAAGAGTTCCTTAGCTTAAAACTAAAATTCTGTGTAACAAAGCATTCTTTTTATTCCAACAGACAGCACTCATCAACTATTCGAATCTCCAGTCAGTTGACTGACAATGTGATGTAACTCACATTGTTACATCACAATAAAGTAAACAACTTGGCTTTTAGGTAGTGGAGGCAACACTCTACAATTTACTACAGCTACGCAGGGGATAATACAGCAGCTTTCTCTGGCATGTGTGAAATTAGTTTGGAATCTGCTATTAGCGGGTGTTTCAATGTTTTGATTTGATCTTGATTAAACATTATAAATAAAATCAACAGAAATTGTGAAACTGCAGTTTCCGCCTTTTTTTCAAATTTCATTCCCATTAAAATGCAAAAGAGCAAAACTTATGGCGTAAAACAATATCTATGGAATGTGCTGTTGATAGGGGATGCATTCTCCATACAAAATGCAGTACGAAAGGGAGGGGGAAATGGTTTTATCCATAATACTTTTTCAGATTTGGAGCTGAAAGAATAATATTTCCAACTTAAATGGCAGTATTTAAGATACCCTTCAACTGGAGTAAATTAAGCTTGGGGAGCAGAGTGACAATGTGAAGGAGGTTTGAGAAAAGGCAGTCTTCCCTGTGTTTACTCTGAGAGCATCTAGGATCATTTTACCTCTCTGTTCTGCACTCCTCCAAACACACACATTCCAAATACTGACTCACATTTTTCTGTGGTAGATAACAGGACTGAATCAATCTCAACAGACATCAAAAGCAGTGTTGTGCTTCACAAAGTGGCTGACAAGCAAGACTCATGAGGTGTTCTGTTAGAAAACATACAAGTCCCAAATGACCACACACTGTTTAAGCCTACAAATGTATCCAGTTACAAAAGAACCACTGAAAGAAATGTTTTGAAAACCAGATCTTCATCAGATTGAAGTGTCCCACAACCAGAAGAAGAAATGTGATGTCTGTTCCGGGTTCAGATTGAAATACATTTCATGACTATATTTTCTAAAATCTTAGTTGTCTAGGTTGTTGACATCAGAAATGCAAATGTCAGGAAATCCCATCAGAAGTTAAGTATTGGGAGAGAATACACCAAAGTCTGTAGTCACTGAAGTATTGTCAAATATGAGTCATTAATCCTTCCTTCCCATCATGCTTTGCACCCTCATATGCCATCACTGGACTTAAAGTAGATCCTGGAATGCTAAATATGCTAATCACATTTGCACACAGGAATATGTATCCAAATTAGGTAACACTAAAAATCTCCTTTTTCCAGGCATTTGATGTCTAAAAATCTGAATATTGCTTGTTTCTCTTTCAATTAAATGATTTGCTATTTTAGTTTGGCACAATAAACCTTGACGGTTGGTTGATGGAGAAATAAACCGTTCCGAGTTAAATACTAAGTTTAGGATTTTACTTTCCAACTACTAATGGCATATTTGTAAGCTGTTGTGACTGAGGATACAAAATCATTTGTCAAAGGACAACTACAAAGAACTGTAGAGTTAACAGATTTTTTTCCAGACCAGAAATTCAATGTAAATGCAAAATGTTTCAAAGTACAGAAGACTGTAACTGCAATATTAACATAAAACTTTATTAAACTCATGGCTTTATGAGATAGTGTCGCTCACACACTGCACCTTTAGAAAATAACCAGTGAAGTCTTCCATGATTAGCAGTGCCACAAGAGAGTCTTCAACAAAACCTGAGAATGTTAGATGTCTGATTTTCAACTTGCTGCCCCTAGACAACTAAGACATTCTAATAATAATATTGACTGAAAATATCAAATCAAATTCAGGAAGAAACTTGTGAGAATAAAACAATTGTAAAAATATTCAAGCTGCAGTTCCTGCAGTGGAATCTTAAAGAGAAAATAACAGGTATTTATGACGCAGTTGTTACTTTGCTCAAGAAAATGCTGTCCTTTTGAAAGAAAAGAAGATAAATGACAACCGACCATTATATCTGTGCATTACTACACTGATATTGATATGTGCTAATACAGATCACACCTGCATGAAACCTGCATGACATCAGTTTGTCACTGCCTCTTATTAAAAACTAGTTCCAACCTTTCCATATTCACCTATTCCATATAAAACAAAATGCTAAGCAGAACCTGAAGAAAAATGAATGACAAGAAAATACCATACAACTTTTTGCCTGATTTTTCCATAAACTAACCTGTGGCTTTGTAGACTTTAATAGTTGGGTTCTTAAGGATCCCAGTATCCCTGCCTCCCCAACACATCAAGGAATCCCTTCCAGGCACCAATTATCTTATTTAAAATGGTTTTTTAGTATCATTTTAAAACAGTCTTTTAAATTTGAGTTCTACTTACTGAACATAATCTGAATTTACTACCTGAACTAACCTTCCCTTAAAAATGTTTAATATCAAAAGTCTTCTTGAACATCTATTTCTGAAACCCATGACATCTCCTTAAGCCCAGGAATAGGTCCTGAAGCTCTTGTCTGGACGTTCAGCACTCCCATTATCGTCTGTCTAGCTACAGCTCTGTCACCCCCTCAATGCTAGATGATTCGGACGTGCAACAGGCTCAGTAAATAGACTGTTGGGTGAACTTCAAATAATGTTACAAGCACTCCCTCGCAGCTTTGCTGCTGTGATTTTTACAACAGCCAGCAGCTTGTAAAACCTGAAATAGATTAAATATGTTTTCCTTCTCCCTCTGTCCTGCTGCCGTCCTTACTCCACCCTAAACAACTCTATCATTGGAAACTCTTTGTGCCTAACGTGTACATTCCATCTTCAAGGAAGACTGCACAGGCCCACGCAAGTGCAAATAAAATCAAATAAAAAACACCCACAAAAATCAAAGTGTTCATTTGGAAATGACAACCATGTGACCCAGCAGGAGTTCAACTCGTATCAATGCACTGATAAAAGTCAGTGTTGAATGCAAATTTCACCTTGTAGAGCCCAGCACTCGGGATTAGAAGGTGCAACGTGTTGAATTGTTTCTGCCACTCAGAGTGTTCAGAATGTCCCAATGGGGGTGATCCAACCTCCAATTTAATCAGAGCTCCCAGATGATTATTGCCACTGGTGGAGCTGTAGAGCAGAGGTCTTAACACTCACCCAAAAATGAGCTTAACTTTAAGCAAATATAATAAATGATTAAAGGTGGCACAATAAAATAATAATAAATAATAACTTTATGTGCACTACATCAACCACAGCTCACAGGGCAACAAGTGAAAGTTTCAAAATCTGCAGGTTGCATAATGCTCTCACCTGAGATTTTTTAATGCATTCTACAGGAAGCAGAACAAGCAGAACAAAGAAACTGCTCTGCACAGACCTGCCCAGACTCTCAAACTCCCACTTTGACTCAGGACAAGAAACACTTGTTTCACTCTTCCTCATACATTGATGTTATTATTGCTTTTCGTATTTAAGAAGTTTTTGTCCTGTCTAAAAATCCATCCCCCCTTGTTTTTAGTTCACTGAGACCTCATTTACCTAATTAATACAGTAGGTGACTGATACTGTGCTCAACCAGCCCTGCTTGTTTCTGCCAAACAAAAGATACTAAAACAACCTGGTGAAGCAACTTAAGATTATGTAGCTAAGAGTCCAGATGATACAGAAACTAGATGACACACATCTAGATTAAGAAAATGTACCTGTCTAAGCTAGGTAAACAAAATTTCCAGCTGAGTCTAAATTTCTATATTTTTCCAATAAGAAAAACTGATCATGACCAGAGATGAATGTATTTAAATAAATACAGTATGTGTTAACAGTATTTGCATTGATAAGTCCTTTACTCTATCCAGTTATTTGTGTCAACCTTTACTTATTTTGAAACTTTGCTGCTGGTGGTTTTGGAGTCCAGCCAAAGGCACACTTACACAGTCTCCGAGTTTAAGATTTACATGCCAATTACCACAAAAGAAGTTGTTTTAGCTTCTCAATGGGATCTGAACCTGAGCTTTCAGGTCTTTAATGTACACGCAGTCCACTGGAGCTTCAAGAGTCAGATGGCTTTACTAGAGTATACGAAATTCTTTAAACCACTTTGATCATAAAATCTCATTCTCTTCCTATACTTGGTTGTCTTGGCCATTTTGTTTCAAAACGACATTTTTCAAATGTTTTTAGACATTTTAAAAAGCCAGCTACTTTACTTACTAGTATTTTTCTTGTAATTTTGAGAGTTAAGCAATGATCACATTAGATTTCACTGCTGACACTAACTCACGGCTCACTGAATGTTTCCATGTACTGTACAGGTACTCCTTACAGTCAGAGATAGGATTGGTCACCCTTTCAGTACCAAGTCATTGCCGTGCTTTCAAGACATAGTTGGAATGCTTACGAGAAAAAATAGCAAGAGCCAATTAAATAACCTTCTCTAGTCAGAGACAAGTGAAATACCTTGACCTTCCTGGGTGAACTATGCAAAATGAGGAGCATGTACTGTAGGTTAATAATGAGCAAAATCCCGTGAAGCAATGTGGAGCCTGCAACATATACTGTACATACATGCCATACCATTATGTCCATTTTGGGAGACTGGTAATTCCATTGTTTTTTACAATAAAAGTAAAAAAATAACACATTTTTCCTAAAGCCATAGAGCTCTTAAGTACTTCACTTCAGTCTGCAGGGGTTCCAAATAGAAATCAAGAGAAGCGATGGTTCAGGCTGGAAATTCATTTTCTGCCCCCCTGACACATCAGACAGAACAGTGAAGCACACACACGCCACCTCCCTTACTCTGTTCTCTATTGTCACTCTGCCAAGCAAGTACCTGGCACCCATCCATTCATTAAGCAACATGAAATCCAATGAATGGCAAGGAAGCGTTTCTGAAGCTACAACGAGCCTCCACTCATGCCTGCTGTCATAGTGCTGCCCAAAGACTTGGCTTGACGCAAGACTCAGAGAGATATTGAATGAAGGGGCCTCTGAGCTACAGAGGTAATACAACAAGCTAGTGGGCAATAAAGGCTCAATAAAGACCTGCTCAGGAGGGCTTTCTTAGCCTTTACTGCATCATGACTTATCTGCTAAGATATGGCATGATCCAGTAAAGCTTAAGAAAATCAACAGTGCGATAAACAAACTCTTGCTGCTTGGATCAGTGTTGTCCTCACAGAACAAGCAGATCAATTTCTTTAAATATTTTTGGGAGAGTTACATTTTGAAAGGAGAAGCAAACTGCCAGTGAAACGCTGCTGGGGACGTCACCGGAGACTTTGAATCAGCTTTCTGACAGATTACTGTGAACACATCTTTCTCATGAAAACAAATGTTTTTAACACAGTGGTCAGAGTTCTTTTTTTTTACAAATAAAGCTCACAATGAGTGCTTCATTTTCTCTCTCTCCCCCTTGGGATCATCATTTAATTCTCAGGATGTCTAAAAACATATTTTTATCGTAATTCCAGGACCTGTAGAGATAATACAAGAACACAGTGGTATACTTATATTTATGCTACCACGCCACAACTAAATATAACACAGATGTATTAATTAATTAGTAGTAGGCTACTGTATTCACTTTGTTGTGCATAAGTGCCTTTCCCTAGGGCACTGGTCTATGTGAGCATTTGCATCAGCTGAATATGATAAATGTTACCAACGTCTGGAAATTACATGGAAAAACAACACTTATGAGGATAATGAAATCCACAATCCCACATCCATTGAGTAGCAGAAGGACAGCAATTCCCAGAAACTCCAGGTGAGGGCAAACCTGACTAAGTTGCTCAGAGGGTGATAAAGATTACGTACAAATACAGTGCTGGCTCTGCTTTCTGAAAATCCTTCATTTTCAGAAAATGCTTTTCACGTGCACATCTGTTTACTTCAGCTCATGCTATAATTAAGCTGGAGAATAAGCATACAAGATTGCAAAAGTAGTTGAAGGCGGTTGAACTGTTTGAAATGTCTGAGCAAGAAAACATGCCTTGCACAAAATATTTACATTGAAATGGAGAAAATATATTCTTATTCAAATATAAACCATAAGTAATGTCAAGATATTTATCAAACATTTCTTTTTTTCCAAAGCACAACTCTCTCCCAATTTTCCAGAGCTTTTGCAAAAAATATGAATTGCAAACCCAGCAAGACATGAACAAACAGAAAAACGGCATAGGAGAGAATTTGCCTCATGAAATAACAGTTAAATATGCTGTAAATATGCTTGTAAAAATGAAGCATGAAAATGCTTGAATGTTGTCCTTTTGCTGTACATTCCCTTAAGACACTGACCCCAAGTGGAGACAGGGAGAAATGCAGGTCAAAGGAAAAAGTATGTGAAAATATTCCTCTGCAAATGTTCAGTTTCCCCTGCCTCTGGGACCCTGTAACAGTCCCGCCTTGAGACTGAGGCTCTGTATGCTGTTGACTGCAAGGGGGTTTTAATCTTCCTCCAAGACAGGGGGCTTGTGATTAATACAGCAGCTACACAGAGCTGGCTTGTCACAGTCCTGAGCGAAAGCACGGGAAGTGTTTGGCTTGAGGTTTCACCCATCTCCAGCACAAAGAGTCAAACGCAATCCATCACAGCGTGTGAATCTGGCTCCCATGTCACAGCCACACACAGCACAGGCCTGCCTGGACCTCAGCCAGGGAGATGACAATGACATTCTTTAGACCTCAGTAGCCAAGCACAGGCCCTGCATTCACTGCAACATGACCTCTTGCTGCTGGGGAAAAAAAAGACTTAAAAGGTTTTTAAGGATACTAGCATTTTATTTACAAATATATTTTAATGAATAGCAGATGGAAAGAGGAACACTCCCTTTTTCTCTTTTACATTTCTGAGCAGCCTGTTTGGACTCACAGAAGCAATATGGACCGAGCATAATGATGGTCACTGTCATGGGATTCCTCACCAGAGCACTTCTGACATATGAGCTATCCAGACTGCCCCATCTAGTACAACTCTTGGGGCACTGGATAGAACTTGGGAAAAAAAGGCAACCAGTAAACTGGACAGTACCAGCCAGAGAAGAACAGCAGTACTGTTTGAGTTCAAACAGTCGAGACAGTTTTCATGTCTGCTGTGGTCCAAAGGTGATGTTTAACAAATATTCCTCACAAAGAGGTGTTGATTTATAATACGTCAAAGGGTTGTGGAGGTCTGTTTCTCCGAGCGTACCAAAACACAATCCTGTTGCTGTCAGAGGTAAGCATGTGCCCAATTCAAAATCTGTTTCAATTTTAGTCCAGATATACTATAAAATGACTCTGTGGCAAACTCAGACTGCTTTGTGTCTTTTGCATCTTTTTTGAAGAAAAAAATATGCTCACCCTTAAAACATGGGTTCTGACCCCCTGACCCATCATTTCATTCCAGTGGTTTACTTCTGCATTAAGAGGGTCAGCTGTTAAAACACCCAAGAGTCTCCGGGACATATTTCTTAGGGACTCAATAGGTGGGTTCAGAAGTGGAATTTGGTCAAAACTGAGATGATAAACAATCTGAGGTTTCCGTGTATAGTCTTCCCATCATCAGACTTCTGTGCTGTCGTAAGACAAATGCTATCATGTTCTGCAAAACTACACAGGAGGGGAATCGCTGCCTTTTCTATAAGAATGTCTTGGAAGAGCTGTCCACTAGAGTGTGCTCAAGCTATCACCGCTGTCTGATCAACAAACATTTGACATTCCTCAGATTCTAGAGCAGGTCAGGATCAAAGGATAGCACACACCCTGTGGTAAAGGTTACTCACAGTCATCAGTGTCTTTAGCTTTCAGGTCACCACTCCTATCAGGGAACAAGCAGCTGCTCCAAAGCCAAAGGTCGTTTTACAACTCAACCAAACACCCCTCCCATCTCCACAAGAGCTATCCTGTCCCAGCCCAGAGAGTGAAAGGAAAACACCCTCCTCCCTATTTGTAACTGTTGTTGGTGCTTAAAATAGACAGAACTTATCATTTTCTGCTACAAAAAACTTCATGCATTTCTTTGTGTCTTGATTCGTTCAAGATCAATGCAGCAATTGTTATTGTATTGCAAGCTTCATAAGTGTGTTTTGCACAGTTATTTTACAAGTTCCTATCTCCACAACAACAAAACTAAACCCTTAAAGGGCAGCTTTTTTAATGAATGGTTAAACAAAGTACCTACAGTGCATATATTTTAGTTTTTTATTTTTCTTTGCAGATTTTGTGGACATTAAACTTCGCCCACAAAAATGTTCAGTCTGAGCATTTACACTGTGATTAAAGTATTCACTTTTAAAAAATGAAACATTTTTGGATGGTGGTGAATGCTTTTCAACGTGTCTTGTGTATTATAAACATCTGTGTCACAAATCGCCCTTCAGGTAAAACAGCCCAACAATATCATGTTCATGCAAGGAGATGAAAACTCAATCCATAAGGGATAATGTAAAGAAACATATTCTCAAAGTCTCAATTAAATATAAATATATCAATGTTTGTCTAAAACATAAAAATACATTTCAAAATATTATAACATTTTTAAAAATACCATGTTGATATTTTACTGTAGTTCTGGTATGATACGATGAGTGACAGAATTATATCAATATATAAAATAAATTTAAAATGGTAAACACTGCCA